>NC_059359.1:16796378-17171378 GCF_019703515.2 Myxocyprinus asiaticus
AGTAGTTGTACCAGGTAGAGGAGTAGTTGGACCAAGGAGAGGAGTGGTTGGAACATGGAGAGAAGTAGTTGGACCAGGGAGAGGAGTAGTTGGACCAGGGAGAGGAGTAGTTGGACCAGGACAAGGGAGAAGGAGAGGTAGGGGGAGAGGAGTAAGAATGCGTGGTTGTGTTGAAAGGAGAGTAAGAGCTTGTAAAAGATAAGGCGAGGAGCAGTTTTTCCTTCTTCAGGTGAGGCTTTATTTTCCCCTCTTGGCGACACCACTTTACAGTTTACCTTCACACACTAAACTGACACTAACACACACAGCTTTCATAAATAAACTTTCACTACTAGAAAAATCCTTGCTCTGGCTCGGCTCTGTCGTATCCAGTCTCTCTCTCGACTGAGTGTTGTGTCGCTCTATTTATGCCGCTCTCCTCGTGCTCACTGAAATTAGAGACAGGTGTTAGACATAACTTAGCTCAGGTGTAAGCGCCCTTACCGCTTTCTCTCTCCGGAGAGATGCTTGACCACGCCCCCGCTGCCACAGAGCTGTTGTCACTGATGAAATAAGAGCCACCATCATAGACCTCTCACTGAGAGAGGCTGGTGAAAGAGTCCAGCCTAATCTCAGATGATCAACTGTGGCTTCCATTATCCGGAATTTTCAACAAACCAACAAGTAAGTAATGCCTTTCACAAGGGCTTTTTCTATCATTGCTGTTGCTCTGTCCCACGATAACTGTAGGCAACCAGTCACAATGCAAATACATATGTTGTATTTTTGTTCCTCTAAAGGATGCAACATTCCTCCATCTGGGGGAAGAGGAAAGCTCCTCAGCGAAGACCAAGAGCATGCCATTGTAGGATTAGTCATTGCTAACAATGCAATAAAACTGAGAGAAATTCAGACCAGAATTGTAGAGGACAACCTGGTATTTCACAATGTGGAAAGCATCAGCCTGGCTGCCATTGCTCGGACTCTGACCAAACACAGAGTTCGAATGAAACAGTTGTACACAGTTTCTTTTGAAAGGAACAGTGAGCGGGTCAAGGAACTCTGTCACCAATACGTCTAGGTATGGTGTCTATCCAATATGTCTTGTTCTATAGTGAGTTTTACACTATGCTACTCTACCTGTAAATATGGGTTACAGTACATACAGTAGGACACACTGAAAAGCATTTACACATACTGTGTTTGATTTCTTTCAGAGAGTCATGGAGTCAGAGGCTAACTAGACCCCACACGAAATCTTTTATGTAGACGAGGCAAGGTTTAACCTGGCAAAAACACTTCAGTGGGGAAGAAACGTCATCGGGATAAGGGCCACCGTTGATGTACCAGGTCAGAGAGGAGCAAATACCACAATGTGTGCCGCAATCTCGAGTGCTGGTTTGGTCCTGCAGAAATGCCAGATTGGTCCCTACAACACTGAGCACCTTCTTTTGTTTTTAGATGACCTCCACCAACAACTGGTGCCAGAAGCAGAATGGGAACAGGTGGGAGGAAACAAGAGGACATTTGTGATTACATGGGACAGTGTAGCATTCCACCATTCACATGCAATCAGAAACTGGTTTGCAGCCCATCCAAGAAAGATTTTGCCTTTCCTCAATCCCACTGAGTAATTTTTTTCTGCCTGGAGGTGGAAAGTGTATGATCATCGGCCACATGACCAAATGTCCCTCTCAGATGCAATGTATGCTTGCTGCAGAGACATCTCAGATGAAGACTGCCAGAGGTGGATATGGCATGCCAAGCATTTCTATCCAAGATGCATAGCAGGAGACAACATAAGATGTGATGTGGACGAGAACATGAGGCCAAATGCTGAAGATCGTATAGATTAGAACAAGACTGTGCATCTTCTTGTTTTTTCCCGTCTGTGCCTTTTTTTTTTATTACTGTAATTGTGTTTTATTTTTACACATTTGGAACCAAAGGCCATGTATGTTGGATTTTTTGTTGATCACTGGCAGCAATTTCATGTTGCTAATAAAGCTTTTACTGCAGCAATTCTGTCACTTACTATTTTTTTCTACTGTACATTCTAAAAGTAATGATGACTCATTCACTTTTAGATAGTATGTTGCCAAGAATGCACACATTTGACACTCAACCAAAAATTTAGAGTGGTTTACAGTAAAAGGAAACTGAATTGTAAAAAACAAAGGTTTTCATATTGTCTATTGTATGCAGGTAGAACTGAAACATGTCAAGTAATGCAGTTTTTGTAATGCCATCAACTGTTAGTATTTTGACAGTCGTTGTGCTATGATTGACTATATGTACCTGTTGGATAGAAAACGTGCTAGTATTTTGACAGAATGATTAGATATTAAGTCGGGGTTGCCGTGTTTTGATAGAGTTAGTGTATGTAGAGAAATGTTTTGGCATTTTGAAATGTAACGTTGGTATTTAATGAACAAAATGTGGTTTTGAGCAGAAAAATAACTGTTTGGCTAATTGTGTGATGTAGGTGTGTTGCTGTGTTAAGAGTTTAGAAAAAGTATTTTAAGTATAGGTAAATGATTGTTAGCAATTGTAAAAAACTGTAAAGAAGAAAGAAGACAGTTATTGGTAGTGAGGTGGAGGGAGAATAAATTTCCGCTTTGTATAACCACCTTGGCTGAGGTCATTGAATGAACTGAGAGCAGTGGTACCTTGTTTCGTGGGACTGTGACAGTGCTGGGTAAACATGTCATGTTACGATGCATCTTAAATGTTAAAACAAATCTCTTTCTTTGGCCTCTTGTTTTGACTGAGGTTGATGCAGGTTAGACATTAAGACCTATGTCTGGAGAGGTACAGTGAGAACATACAACACAGAGTGAATGTGTAACCTTACAAGGCAACAGAGGTACCTTGGAGATGGTTTGTTATATTACAGAATTGTGGTTACGAAGTCAGTGTATTCGAGCTGATCAACAGAAACCTGGGTATCAACACACTGTATCTACAGTGAATCCATAACTGGTGAACTGGAACTTTCCGCCCCAGGAGAACCTCAAGTACACTGTGCCATCAAGGTGCATTGGAGGACTCTCTTCAGAATAAACCCAAACATTATAGAATAAGGCTAAATCCATCAAGTACAGTATATGTGTAGGTTTAAGGCTGCACTTACAAACAAAATGCTCACCCTGTAATGCAAGCCCAAACAAAGACTATATCCTGTTTAAAATACTTAAGAATTCATCAAGCCATACCTCATTCCTTAAAAAGTATGAGATCTGTCTTGGAACCATCACAATTATGTTAAAGGTATAGTTCACCCAAAAATGAAAATTCTGTCATTATTTACTCACTCTAATGTGTAATTAGTTTCAGTTAACGGTCATATTGCCTTAGGGTCATTTTTGACATGGGACAGGTAAGGAATACATTATAAATACAGCATAGTTTTTGGTACTGGAACAAAATGTAACTGTCAAGACCATCAAAATAAACAAAATAAACCAAATAAAAAAATTAAAAACATTTGTGTGTGTGTGTGTATATAATTAAAATAAAACAAACCCTTCATTCCATTGTCTTAACAGTTGTGACCTTTCACCTTTGGACTTTCTGGATGTTATACAGCTCGAAATAGCTTTTTGTTCATCTAGGAATCAAATTTTACCAAATTTGACCCTCTCACATTTATCTTCTAGCCCCGTACTATTCTCTTGCTTCACTGCTTCTCTAGCCCCACCTGCTTCACTGGGTACTGTATCTTTCCTACAAATTGCATACTTCCCTCTCAGATGCGGTTAGACACACACACACACACACACACACACACACACACACACACACACTTTCTCTCTCTCTCTCTCTCTCTCTCTCTCTCTCTCTCACAAACACACACACACATGTTGGTGCAGCTATCATTATGATGATTCTCCACAGACATAATGATTTGTATACTGTACAAACTATAGATTCTATCCCCTAACCCTACTATCCCCATTTTTACATTTTCAATAAAACATCATTTAGTATGTTTTTTAAGTGAAAAAGAAATGGATTTGTTGCAATGGACATGCAAAGTGGGCCCATTTTGACTGGAAAGGCAATAGAGATACATTTGAAAATAGGCATGTACTAAAATTGTAACTCTAAAATGTACACTGTACAGTGTACAAGTAGAATATATTGTATATTGTAGTAGTATATTTAAAATATTATAAAATCCCAAAGGTGATTAAAATAAATGTAAATTGAGACCTCCCATTTTTCTTTTTCTTTTTTAATTCTTCAAAAATTATGTTACTTCACTTTATTGGATTAACCAAAAAAATAAAAAAATAAAAAAATATTCATGTTGTCTGTATACAAAGGGATTACAGTTTTTGTTGATTGCTTTGGTACTGTTACACTGTGTAACAAATGTTTTTTGTTTTTTTTCTGGGTAGTAAGTGTTATTTCCTAATTGCTTATGCCTCAAAAGTAGAGAAAATTATTTAAGTGGAAACACATCACATGGTCTTGCTGAGCTATGTTGGAAGTATGCCATGTGGAGAGGGGCCTCTGCCCAAGGAAAATGCAGTTTGCCAACAGGGAAACGAATTAGCGGAAGATATCTACGGGGAACCACCACAAGCGGAGCACCTACCCCAGTACAGGGCTTTAGTTAGTATGTGTTCTGGGCCGGCAGGGAGTCTCTCTGAAAACTCGTCTGTCACAGGGCTCGGAGGAAATCAACCAGGGAACACAGTTTGTGAACACTACTGGGAGTTAATGGCACACGTCTTCAGCTCAGGGAAGGTGAAAGGCACTATGTGCAAGCGATACACCCGGCAGCTGTCCCGGACTTACCTGCTTGTGCGTGCCACTACACGGGACGAAACCGGTTCCACCCGGAGGTTGTAGAACCTCGCAATTGTTGGGTGTTGCCCAGCCCGCTGCTCTGCAAATGTCTGTTAGAGAGACGCCCCTGGTCTAGGCCCAGGAGGCCGCTACACCCCTGGTAGAATGGGCTCGTAGCCCTACCGGGAGCGGCACATCCTGGGTGTGAAATGCCATAGTTATGGCGTCAATGAGCCAGTGGGCGATCCTCTGCGCTTCCTTTCCGCTGTCAACCAAAGCAGACAAAGAGCTGCTCAGATACCCTAAAGCTCTGCGTGTGATCCAAATAGATGCGTAAAGCGTGCACCGGACACAGCAACGTCAGGGCTGGGTCTGCCTCCTCCTGGGGCAGCGCTTGCAGGTTCACCACCTGGTCCCTAAAAGGGGTCGTGGGAACCTTGGGCACATAGCCCGATCGGGGTCTCAGGATCACATGAGAGTAGCCCGGACCAAACTCCAGGCACGTTTCGCTGACAGAGAACGCTTGCAGGTCTCCTACCCTCTTGATGGAAGTGAGCGCAGTCAGGAGGAGAGTCTTCAAGGAGAGTGCCTTAAACTCAGCTGACTGCAAAGGCTCAAAGGGGGCTCCCTGTAGACCCTGAAGAACTACAGAGAGTTTCCATGAGGGTACGAGGTACGGTCTGAAGGGATTCAGCCTCCTGGATCAGGAACCTGATGATCAGGTTGTGCTTCCCTAAGGACTTACCGTCCACTGTGTCGTGGTGTGCCACTATAGCGGCTACATACACCTTCAAGGTGGAAGGGGACAGCCGCCCTTCCAACCTCTCCTACAGGAAGGAAAGCACTGATCAGACTGTGCATCTCTGGGGGTCTTCCCGTCAGGAAGAACACCACTTAGCGAACAGACACCACTTAAAGGCATACAGGCGCCTCGTAGAGGGGGCCCTAGCCTGAGTGATCGTGTCTACTTAGGTCTTCCTCGTCCCGTCCAGGGGCCAGACATGGAGATTCCAGAGGTCTGGTTGTGGGTGCCAGATGGTGCCCCGTCCCTGAGAAAGAAGGTCCTTCCTCAGGGGAATTCGCCGGGGGGGGGGGGGGCTTTCGCGAGGAGCGTGAAGTCCAAGAACCATGTCTGGGTGGGCCAGTAGGGTGCTACCAGGACGACTTGCTCCTTGTCCTCCCTGACCTTGCACAGGGTCTGTGCATGCAGGCTCACTGGGGGAAACGCATATTTGCACAGTCCAGGGCACCAGCTGTGTGCCAGTGCATCTATACCGAGAGGTGCCTCGGTCAGGGTGTTCCAGAGCGGGCAGTGGGAGGATTCTTGGGAGGCAAACAGGTCTACCTGTGCCTGTCTGAATCGACTCCGGATCAGCTGGACCACCTGAGGGTGGAGTTTCCACTCTCCCCTGAGGGTAACCTGCCGTGACAGCGCATCAGCTGCAGTGTTGAGGTTGCCCAGGATGTGAGTGGCTCACAGCGACTTGAGGTGCTGCTGACTCCAGAGGAGGAGACGGCGGGCGAGTTGTGACATACATCGGGAGTGCAGACAGCCTTGACGGTTAACATATGCTACCGTTGCCGTGTTGTCTGTCCGAACTAACACGTGCTTGCCATGGATCAATGGCTGGAACATCCGCAGGGTGAGCAGAATTGCCAGCAACTCGAGGCAGTTGATGTGCCAACGCAGCCGCGGGCCCATCCATAAGCCGGCGGCTGCATGCCCATTGCAAACAGCAACCAGCCCATCTTGGAGGCATCTGTCGTGACCACAATGCACCTGGAGATCTGCTCTAGGGGAACGCCTGCCCGTAGAAACGCGTGGTCAGTCTTGGGGCTGAACAGGTGGTGACAGATCGGCGTGATGACCATGCGTTGTGTCCCGCAGCGCCATGCCCATCTCGGGACTTGAGTCTGAAGCCAGTGCTGAAGCGGTCTCATATGCATCAACCCGAGCGGAGTGGCCACCGCTGAGGATGCCATATGCTCCAGGAGCCTCTGAAAGAGTTTCAGTGGAACCGCTGTTTTCTGTTTGAATGCCTTCAAACAGGTCAGCACCGACTGTGCGCACTCGTTCGTGAGGCGCGCTGTCAATGGAGTCCAACTCCAAACTGAGAAAAGAGATGCTCTGAACCGGGAGGAGCTTGCTCTTTTCCCAGTTGACCTGAAGCCCTAGCCGGCTGAGGTGCGAGAGCACTAGGTCCCTGTGTGCACACAACATATCCCGAGAGTGAGCTAGGATTAGCCAATCATCGAGATAGTTGAGAATGCGAATGCCCACCTCCCTTAACGGGGCAAGAGCTGCCTCTGCGACCTTCGTGAAGACGCGAGGGGACAAGGACAGACCAAAAGGGAGGACCTTGTACTGATATGCTCGACCCTCGAATGCAAACCGCAGGAAGGGTCTGTGTCGAGGTAGAATCGAGATGTGGAAGTACGCGTCCTTCAGGTCTACCGCCGTGAACCAATCTTGATGCCGGACGCTCGCCACAATGCGTTTTTCAACGGGAGTCTGTGTAAAGCCCGGTTCAGTACTCGCAGGTCCAAGATTGGCCGCAACCCATTGCCTTTTTTCGGTACAATGAAGTAGGGGCTGTAAAACCCCTTCTTCATCTCGGCCGGAGGGACAGGTTCTATCGCATCCTTCCGTAGTAGGGTAGCGATCTCCACGCAAGGTAGCAGCGTTTTCGTCCTTCACCGTGGTGAAGTGGATGCCGCTGAACCTGGGCGGATGCCTGGTGACTGAATTATGTAGCCGAGTCGGACGGTCCGGATCAGCCATCACGACGGATTGGAAAGCGCAAGCCACGCATCCAAGTTCTGAGCGAGGGGGACCAAAGGGACAATCTCGTCGGATGTACCAGCAGGTGGGGCCATGCTGTGGGGTGTAGCCTGAGGTGCCATGCCATGTTGTGGCCGTGCTGAGTCCAGGGACATCGAAGCACTTACCTGGCTCCTTGTGACCACCCTGGGATGGGGAACAGCCTGGGATGGAGGAGGAAGAGGCCTGTCCTCGCGACCCGTGGAGACTGTCACATCGGGGGCCGACTTGTGCCACAGCTGGGCGCGCAGGGGCGGGGAGACCGATGCTGGAGCGCCATCCCTGCTAGGATGAAAAGGTGGACTGTGGTCATGATGATGGCCGTGTACACTGGCTATGTGACCCAGGGAATGAGGAAACTGCTCTTATGATGAACTGTTGGGTACAGCAGCCACCTGGGCATGCGGCGAAATTAAATGAAAAGCAACAAAAGATTCTCCTCCTGGCCCTCCACCAGGGGATGGAGTGGTCTGTTTACGAGCTCTAAGGTGGGTTTCGTCGTCCCTGTGTCGCCCGTCTCAGGGGCTCTTCGAAGCCTTCCATGGGTTCTTGGCGGCTGGCCGTGAGACAGGTGGCGTCTGCTTCCTGCAGTGGGCTCCACGCCGGGGCCGGGCCGAAGGGGCGGGCTGCGGCAGAGCCGGTGCAGTCACCGCAGGGGGACGCCCTTGGTGACGAGCATGCGGGGTGGGGGATCTTGAGCCGTGCCGTGGCAGGATGTGCCGGATCGCCTCCGTCTGCTGCTTCACCATTGAGAACTGCTGGGCAAAGTCCTCGATGGTGTCGCCGAATAGGCCAACCTGGGAGATAGGGGCAGCAAGGAACCGTGCCTTGTCGGCCTCTCCCATCTCGACAAGGTTGAGCCAAAGATGGCGCTCCTGGACCACTAAGGTGAACATCACCCGCCCAAGAGACCACGCTGTGACCTTTGTCGCCTGGAGAGCGAGGTCGGTCGCCGAGTGCAGCTCCTGCATCAAATCTGGGGCGGAACTACCCTCGTGCAGTTCTATTAGCGCCTTGGCTTGCTGGACCTGCAGGAGAGCCATGGCATGCAGGGCAGAGGCGTCTTGTCCAGCAGCACTGTAGGCTTTGGTCGTCAGGGATGATGTAAACCTACAGACCTTGGACGGGAGCTTTGGGCGTCCGCGCCAAGTGGCGGCGCTCTGCGGGCATAGGTGTACTGCGAATCACTGAATAGCCCCTGGCCGCCCCGCCATCAAGGGTAGTGAGGGCGGGGGAGCTGAATGATCGGGACCGGGCAGTAAAAGGTGCCTCCCACGATTTTGTCAGCTCCTCCTGCCCTTCCGGGAAGAAAGGGACTGGAGCGGGGCATGGCTGCTTTGTGCTAGCCGCGCTGGCCTCATACCCATAGGTAGAAGGACCGAGGTGGGGAGCCATTGGGGTGACTTGCTTTCTTACGAAAGCAAGCCGCGACCGTAACGTTGCCATGGTCATGTTCTCGCAGTGTGTACATGATCCATCCACGTATGCTGTGGGTCGTGCCCAGACACGAAAGACAGCGATCGTGACCGTCAGAAGTTGAGGTAATGACCACATCCAGGAATAACACACAAACGGAAAGGTATCTTTAAAAAGATGCGTCTTTAAAAAGACATTCCGTGTGTGCAGCTCTTTTAGAGAAATATACTCTTTTAGAAGAATATACTCTCTTTTTTCTGACGAAGCGCACAGGGGCGTTCTCTGCAGTGCACCATTGCAGAGGAGGGAGAAGCCGCTGAAATGCGCCGTCAGATCCAGCAGAGGTGAATGAACAGTCAGCTCAGTAAACATCGACCGTTCGGCTCCGAAGAGAAAATCTGAATGAGTGGTTGCATACCAGCTCCTTTTATACCCGTATGTCCGGGGGAGTGGTATGAAAATACCACTCGCCAATTTTCATTGGCCTTTTATCAAAGACCAGAGGTGTCTAGGGCTCCCAAGTGTGACCCCTAGTGTCACTACATTGACTCAACCTCAAATGAGTGACAGATAGGGAACTCAAAGCAGATCACCAAAAAGTCTTTTTTTTCAAACATGTAATCACATGTTCAGTTACATAGTAACTTTTTCACCACACCTAATGAGTGTGTCAGCAAAGAAATACCTTTTATATGAAGTAATTGTCTTTCACAATGCAATGCTTACAATACTTTTGATATGCTTCACTTCTGATTTGCATAAATACATGTGACCAACAACTGCTCTTAATAGTTAATCACAGAACCGTTTGGTAAACCTATAAATTTTAAATTGGTTTGTCAGCTATATACAGTATATGGATTTCGAGAACTACACAAATAAAATGTGTGTTTGTATGAACATCTAAATTATAAGTAACCACACATAATGAATACTCATTATTGTTAATTGATTTCACATAGTGGTAACCACAATTGGTCACCATATACAGTAAAATGGGGGGTGTAAACACTGGCAATTTCTTTCAACATGGAGCAGGATAGACAGCAAGGAACAGGAAGAGCTCGTGGACAAGGGATCTGTCAGAGAGGTGGGCATGGGCACCAACAGAGAGGTCAGAGAGGTGGGCATGGGGCCCGTTGAAGGGTTGGTTGTCAGAGAGAGGGAGGCAAAACTGTTGTGTCTAATGAAGTCTGGGCCATTATTGTTGATCATGTGGTGAACCAATGCCTTACTATGGTAGAGGCTGCCAGATTAGTTGAGGCAAATCTAAAAAGATCAACTGTGACATCAATTCTATCATCCAAACTTTTCGCCAAGAAAACTGGTAAGTCTGGAGGATATATACAATGCTTTACCATTACATTTACAGTAAATTGTAATGCATGTAATTCATAAAACATGTTACAGTATTCTTACAGTATAATCTATTGACAGTATACACTCTTCTATGCTTAGAATTGATAGAAAACCCCATAGTGGTTGCCGTGGCTGTGTGCTGACCGACCAGCAGGAGTGGGCATTGGTGGAAATGGTGAGGGCCAGGAATGATATACGGCTGTTATAAATAAAGCAGGCAACTGAGGAGAACAATGACACCTTTGCCAATGTGGCATCCATCAGCCTACCATCAGTAGCCCGCCTTTTGAAGAGGCACCAGGTATCAATGAAACACATTTACCTGGTGCCTTTTGAGAGAAACAATGAACGGGTGAAACAACTGAGGGCTGAGTATGTTCAGGTACAGCACTATATACTGTATTTCTGTTACTATCTGATGCATCGCTTACTTCATATGTACACTACCGTTCAAAAGTTTGGGGTCACTTGCCTGAAAGGTTTCTCATGATCTTAAAAACCTTTTGATCTGAAAGCCTATGCTTAAATGTTTGAAATTATTTTTGTAGACAAATATATAATTATGCCAACATATTAATTTATTTAATTACAAAACTAAAATTGTATTTAAATTTTTGGACCGAATAATTAAGAAAAGCAGCCACTAAGTGCCCAGCATATAGATGGGAACTCCTTCAGTACTGTTTAAAAGTATTCCAGGGTGATACCTCAAGAAGTTGGTTGAGAAAATGCCAAGAGTACATTTCTGCAAAATCTAGGCAAAGTGTGGCCACTTTGAAGATGCTAAAATATAGTCACAACATAATTCCCATATTTCCATTTCTATTATTCCATAGTTGTGATGATTTTACTGTTATTCTAAAATGTGAAAAAAAAAAAAAAAAGAATAAGTGACCCTAAACTTTTGAACAGTAGTGTATATTGGAACTACACTGTAAAAAGAACTAACCGAAATATATTCTTTAGAGGGTGATGGTGCTTGGTGCTGATTGTGAACCATCACAAGTATATTTTTGTTGATGAAGCGGGCTTTAACCTGGCCAAATCTTGTCGCCGTGGACGGAACCTCATTGGCCAACGGGCCACTGTCCAAGTGCCTGGACAACGTGGAGTAAACATCTCCATGTGCGCAGCTATCTCTGAAGATGGTGTGGTAGGACGTAGGCCATTACTTGGCTCCTACAATGCTGCACATCTCATTGAGTTTCTCAATGAAATTGAGCCGGCCTGTCAAGGTGAAGGGGTCACCTATGTAATTGTGTGGGACAATGTCAGGTTCCACCATGCAGAGGTTGTTCAAGCATGGTTTCATGTCCATCCCCAAATTATGACCCTCTACCTGCCCCCATACTCTCCTTTCCTCAACCCTATTGAGGAATTTTTTTCAGCATGGAGTTGGAATGTCTATGATTGCCAACCCCTTGAGTGCACCACCCTCCTTCAGGCCATGGATGAGGCATATGATGACATCAGTGTAGACCAATGTCAAGCATGGATTCGCCATGCCAAAAGGTTTTTCCCAAGGTGCATGAACAATGATGACATTCATTGTGATGTGGATGAGAATCTATGGCCAAATGCTCCAGACAGGCTTGATCCAAATTAATGTAATGTGTGCTAAATGTTATGTTTTGTTTTCATTTTGTTAATTTGTTTTATTTAATTGTGTACATTTTATTATAGAGAGTATACCTATGTTACAATTATATCTGAAAAACACAATTTGCCCAAATGATTGTAGGGGATGCCTTCATTGATCACAACTTGATTACACATAGGATAGATATTATGGAAATGATAGATTCTGTAAATGCTGGGTAATGTAAGTGTATTACCTAATTTGAAAAATGTGTAATCTGTCTTTTACAGTACTGTAGCATATTACTTTCAGCACTTCTAAGGGCGATTTGAAACATGTATCTTGCATTGTTTGTTATTGGATGCACTGGTAGTTAAAACGACTAAACTGAAAAGATATCATTATGTTGTGTTTTGGTGATTAAACCATATGTTCTCATGACATTTAATGAGAAAATTATATTTTGAATCAATGGTTGTGTAGTGAGAGATGTTTACAATCCAAATGAATGCACAGTGGCAAGTTCTGAATGAAAGTCTGGCTGCGTTACAAGTGTGATGAGTTTGGAGTTGTGTACTAAGAGTTGTGAGGTTCTACCACATACTTGTGATAATAGTACCAAAGCGATCAACGAAAACTCTAAGTAAATTGGTCAAGACACCTTTATTTCATTGAAACAACTCAGAAAAATAAAGTACACTTGTTACATGCATTTTTGATTATTATAATCAAGAGAGGATTCGGTAAAACTGACAATAGTAAAAGTACATTTTGTTGAGGTCATTAAAGGAAAAACATATACAGTACAAAACAACAAATGTAAAATATTGTACTCTGTACTGTCTGGGGTGCAATAGTGCAACAACGTTTTTTTTATATAATTTCGAGAACCTTTAAACTCTCAGATGGCTCAAGCTGACCTGCAGCATTAATGGTGTATTGAATGCGCATTCAGTAGTATGAGAAATGTTCTTTATTCTCAGCCAGGTCTCAGTAGAGAGATGTTTTCAGCCAACCATAACAATCACCCTGATGCAGGCTCCAGGACCTGTAAATTAGAGTGCGTTCCCCCATGCTTCTTTGATGAATGGGCCTTGCCAGATAATGGCAAACTCTAACCGGGCAGGCATCTGCACAGGCAGTTGCACTGCCAAGACTGTCCTCCATAAATTTAGTCTCTCATTTTGGTGAAACCGAGGTCATGTTGTTTCTGTCTGTCCAAGCTCCATGTGAAATAAAGGAAAATAACTGAATATGCTACTGTATCAGCAAAATGGGGAAGATGAGCTAAAATGGTAAAGTGATCCCTGAATCATAGAAGGCAATAACGGCTAAATCAATACAAATATATATATATTAAAATATATACTGTGTTACTGAAAGGACACTAGAGAGAAGGGACAGGAAAACATGGCATAAGGGAGGGTGAATGGGACTGAATCACAAAACCATTTTTTCAGTAGGCTTATTTTAACTCAACTGGTATTGGTTTGTTTAAAAATGCATTACTTTTTTTCCTTAAAACTGTCAGTTACAACTAGTAAATCTTTGGTAATAGAATAATTTTTACAGCGCAAGCTTCCAATGAAATAATATACATATTCACCACTGAAATATGGCAAAAATAAATCATGTCTTCCACCTTATTACAGAGGTCATAATCTTTTGTGTTGAGTGAAAGAAGCTTTTACCAGTACATCACAAACAGCCTAAGGAGGCCATGTGGAACACAGAATGTTCTCTGGTCTGAATTAATCTTGTCTGTATTTCCCTGTGACTGGTCTTTATTCAGAATGCTTACTAATATATGTACCAGCAATTGCCTCAGTAGACTTTGGTCAACTGCATGTGTTTTGAATTTTTTTTTTTTTTTTTCTGATTTATTTCTGTTTTTCATCAAGCTTATCTACAAATCTCCAAGAAATTGTGGAGAAAACATATGACATCAACAAAGTGCTCTGCCCACAATAAAACAACATCTTCATTACAAGTTTCTTTATTCACATTCCAAGTTGCTCAAAGCCTTTCTTCCTTTTTACTTCTCAGTGCCCATTCAGAAGAAAGCAAAACAAGAATCAATGCATAGAATCAATCAGCCACTGACAGAGACCCTGTACTCAAGACTTTAAATTCAAATGAAAGGTGTGCCGGTTTAACCAGCAGCTGATCATTGCAGCGATGAAAATCCTCGCCTAAACTTTTTCTCTTTTAGTAAAATTCTTCATTAAAAAGTATCATAAAACTAAGAAACAGGGATTCAAGATTTTAGTGACAACAACACTATCTTGTTTTTCAAGGTTTAAAAGACATTTTATTCACCCTTTAGATTTGGAGGCTTTTGACTAGGCTTACCATAGCCACATTATACATATATTTCTAGACTGTTTTTGAGACACCTTTGGAACAGTGACATAATAATATCAGTTCACGAGTTTGTTTGCCCATATAATCTTTAAGCTATTATGGTAAAACATATTTGGCTTGCTGTACATGGAGGAGGGGCTTGATGAAGCAGCTTCAACTCGAGCTCTGAAGTATCCCTCCGGGACTATTAATAGGAGATGATTAAGTGGGGCAAGATGCCTTGGGTAAAGGTGGAGTTGGGGAGGTGGAGGGATGCTGGAAACAGCTGAGACTGAAGAGATGTAAACAGCTGCTTATATACTCTGGCTGTTAATTGAAAAATTAGATGGACTCGCTCCTCCCGAACTTATGTTTAGGAACTTCATTAATAGAAGTACTCATTGGCGTAGAACTGGGGGAGGGAGGCATCTGTCCTTATTTATATATATATATATTTTTATCAACACTGAAAATAATTTAGTATGAGATACCTTGCAGTTGCGTGACTGTGAGTCTGTCTTAATCAGACAAAAAAACGGAAGTCTCCCCTCCGTTGAAATTGTATGTCCGGTGGTGTCACGTAATACCTGTTACTTTTCACAGTCGTTTATTATTACTGGATGAGGATTTAAAAAAGAAATGCTTGTTTAGATAATGCTGAGGTGGATTTCCATTCCATCAGATTTTATTAAAAATAACTATCCTGTGTAAAATGGGTATAAAGCGTTCTGAGATTTAAATGCGTATGCAGGGAGGATTCGGTTTTCAGGGCATCAAGCGCCCCCTGCAGGAATAAAACTGTACTTTACAAGACACAGTCAGTGGCTGACAACATGTGCAATTTCGGTCTGTAGGTCTGTTACCCACACAAAACCTTCGTATGAATTTAGAAAGCATGAAATATATCACATGAGTCATATGTGGAGTATTTGAAGATTTTAAAGGTGTCCATAGAAATGATCAGTTTTTATTTTGAGGGTGAGAAAAGCAGAAAAGCGTTTCAGATGAGCAGGTAAGAATTGTAATTTTCTGAAAGGGTTAATGTTTCTCTGTAAAACATTTTTTGTCTGAAAAAGACAAATGCTTTTTTCCTGAATGTATGAAATGATAGTGTATAAATATTTAATAGTATGAAATTAATGTAATTTTCTATTCATCTCTGCATTAATTTGAACTGTTATTATGCACTGTGTAATGTGTTGTAAAGTTGATATTCAAAGGAGATAAAAAAGGAGAAGTTAGGGAGAATGTTATTCACCATTCATTTTCACTGCAATTTGTTTTCCATACACTGAATGAAAGTGAATCGGGACTGAGACTAACATTCTGATAGAAAGTCATACAGGTTTGGAACAATGGGCCTCATTCATGAAATTCATGTAAATATATGAAAGAATTGGGAGTAATTTCCGCATAAAATGGAGCTTCACGATAACTTTCCGCCGGATTCACGAACGCTTCGTATTCCACAGATTTGTTAGTACAACTTGTGTATGTTAGTGAATTGCAGACAATCGTAAACAGAGCAGGCATGCATGTTCATTCACAATTATCATAATCCACAGCCATGAAAACGCCATATAAGGAAGGCTTCAGACTCGCTAGTAAATGAGAATAGGACGTTTTTAACATATATACGAACAGTAATAAAAAAATGTTTAAATTTTTTTTTAATGAAGTGCATTCACATCATAAAATATTGATTTAGCAAACACTCATATCTAAAATGAAAGTGAGGAACTTACTGTTATCTTTGCTGTCATCAGAGGTTCTTTTGTGAATTAAACCAAGAGGTCAATAAAAATGGTTTGACATGAAGCTTTAGTGTAAACATGTTCAGTTCATGTCGACAGCAGGATGTCCACCACCATAAACCTTCTCTGGTTCAGTTGAGTGCATCGCCAACATCATTCTCGAGTAAATCAAAGACTCTTCAAAAAATCTCTCTCAAAAAATCTTCAAATTAATTGATAGAATGCCTGAAGAAGGTCTTTGACCGAAATGCTACAAGATATTGCAGATTTTGTGCATGCCCCACCCCAGAACTGAAGTCACTTTGCTTAAATTAGTTCACATATACTATATAGTCTAGTCAAAAAAGAGTTAATTATGTTGACATATTATAAAGATATATAATTTGTCAACATTATGAACAATTTTGAACAGCACACTATATGGTAAATGTGAACTAATTTAAGCAAAGTAAAGTCAAACCCATGGGTGGGGTCAATGAGCATCAACAGGTTTAAAGCTATAACTGGCTCTTTCATTTCCCCCTGTTGTATTGTTTATGCACCTGCCCGCGATGTGTTCATTTATGGTTTTAACACTGACCGTTCGTCAACTGAAGCGATTTACCGATGCCTATTCTAAATGATGAAATCTAAATAATAGAGCTTATATTAAATAATAATAATAAAAATAATAATAAAAAAATTTAAAAAACAGTCCAGCCAGTAACGTTAGAGGCCATTATTATTATCATTATTATTATTATTATTATTATTATTTCTCTCGAGAAAATCAAATGCAAACCCATGCCAAGAACTTCTGCTGGAAATAAGCAGTGTTGGGGAAAGAAAAACAATACTTTGAAAAAATAAATGCAAGCAGGAAAGAAACTTTTCTAAATACAAGTTTTATTTTATTATTTTTTTTATTATTTATGTTATTTTTTAAGGTTAATTTTACTAATTTAATTATATATATTTTTTCATTGCTTATTTAACTTCTATCAAAATGTAGTCATGGCAGTTTGTCTGAATGCATGATTTACACATGGTAGGGAGCAGGTGTAGGCCAATATTTGTTTGTACCGACTAACGTTTTGAAAACACGAAAACTTTCATGGATCACAAAATTTACATCAGACCGGCTTTACGAACAATTTACACAAAAATTCATTCTGCTTGTGTTTCATGAATGAGTCCCAATGACTGAGTGCTAAAAAGGTACTTGAAAATCTCTATTAAAGACAGTTCAAGTGGTAATCATTATTCGTTTATGTCCTCTTTTGCCCACAAACCAGCCTGGTGCAACTGCAAAAGCCCATTGAACCCTTCACCCATTTGAGAGCATGTTTTGTTCCTATTTTTCTCTTATAGATGAGGGGAATTTTGAGGCTCTTCCATTTTTCTGTCACTTGGGGTGGAGTTGAAGAAAATAAGAGGTGTCTGGTGCCATAACTTCATGAAGCTGTTTTTCAGAAACATCACGTACAACCGTTTGACGTCTGTGTAGGTGGGAGCACAGAGCCCGTTTGGCACAGCAATATTATGACAATCCATTGAATAAGGAGTTTTTGTCATATGAAATATGAGAACTATAAAAATAGTGCATGGAAATACTGTGCCTTCCACATAGTCACAGTGTGTGATCAGAACATAAGTGTGCAATTTGCTGCCACCTCACTTAGCCTCTGGCTCACACATCTGGAATGGATCAGGTGAGTAAGATGAAGAAAAATTAAGAAGCACTTTAAACACAGCAGAACATTTATGTTGAGCGGGATGTGTGAACTATTCACACTCCTGTTGCAGGAATGTAAATTGTCCGAGCATATGGACAATTCCAGAGAGATGCACAAAGAAATCCCATGCTCACATGCCGTCATTCAATCTTATTATCATTAAGCTCTTTGGCAAAGAAGCCTTTTCATCATATAAAGTGTCTGTCATTACAGTGTTTTCAATTTGTGAAAGTCAATTTGCCTATTTAGACACACTATCAGCCTGCAGCACATAAGGCATGTATGTGTCCAAAAGCACAAGGGATTTGATGTATTTTAGGAGAACAAAACCAGCTACAGCCATCGCTTAGTTTAAAGGTTCAAAAGAGAAGTGTCTTTGATGTATTAATGAGACAGCAGGGCCATATGGGTGTCTGCAAACTTTACCTTGTCACCAACCTAACTGATCACTTCAGGCTACACAAGACTTCATTAAAAGAATTGTTCAGCAATGTTGGGGATTTGAACCTAAATCTGCTGTCATTTAACTCCAAATAAACAAATGCACAAAATCTGTACTGTAATCCCAGATTAATACTGAGCTGATCTTGTGTTGTGCCATGTATGTCTCATCTCTTGGGAACTCAGCATTTCTTTATCCTGATATATTTGGAATAGATTATGTTTTGTGCTTCATGTCTGCCCTTATGCTGATTAAAAGTATGACATAAATGAATACACACATACACACACACACATATATCGGTACACAAAGGGGAGACATTTTGAAAAACAAATTCTGCTCAGTGATGTCATACAATGGCATTTCTTTAAGCTTCAAAAGGACACAATGGTATAATTCAGAAGTAGGGTTGTGCGGTATACCGGTACTAATGAAATATTGCGATACCAAACATTTTTAAATGGTATGATACCATCTTGTTGCTAATTTCAGAACCATATACAGTATGTTGCTATTAGCAAAATTTTACAGGATGTGACTTTTTTTAATTAAATCAATGACAATTTGACAATTAAAATCAAATCTCGAAATGGCCAAGTGTGATCATTAAACGGGAAATGTTCTTTTGACAAGCATGTCATTTAATTAAATAATACACAGTGCACTCTGTCATCTACTTCACACACACACACACACACACACACACAGAGAGAGAGAGAGAGAGAGAGAGAGAGAGAGAGAGAGAGAGAGAGATCACGCCTGATGCTCATAATGTGTGTGTTTAGTGTATGAGCAGCTGTGAACACACACATAAACTTCTTCTCCGGTGTAGCTCTGAGATTTCAGCTCAGTTTTTCAGCATTTCATTTGGAATGGTGAGCTTGTTAAAAACAACTGTCAAACACAGGAAGAACACAATGGTCCACAAAAGCTCCAACAATATATATGAATGTTTAGTAGAAAAATATTACTACAAAACAATTTAAGATTCATAGTAGCAATAATACTACTAATACCATAATTTAAAATGAACAGATTGTATAATAATGGGTTTAATAGGTTGTATTATAATAATAATAATAATAATAATAACAATAATAGGAACAATATGTAAGCGTAAAAGGTATCTTTTCTATGTTAATCTGAGTTTTTGTCTTTACTAGCCATGACGAGTGACCTGCCATTCTTTTGTTTGCTTATTTTCTATTTGCCACCATGGTCACCATCCACTGCCATTGCATAACATCATTGTAGCAGAGTTCGTAGTTTCAGGGCAAACAGAGGAGACAGGAGGCGGCGGAACACTCAGTGTGAGTATTTTTATTACTCCTTTAGCATCAGACAAAACTTAAACAAAAAGGTCTCTTTTTGGCCATATAAACACACAGGCAAGTCAAATGAGAGTTCACATTAATATTCATAGTCACACACACAGCCGACTCTCTCTCTCTGCTTCCTCTTTCAGCCGACTGATGCCCTTGTCAGCCTTTTCAGGTCTCCCTCCGCCAACACTATAACGAGAGACAGGTGTTAATAATAATGACAGCCCAGGTGACGAGCCTTACCTAACAATTTGCATAGTTCGCATAGTGTTCGTGACATGAAGGTAGTGCCTTGATCAGTGAGGATTTCTTTTGGAATCCCCACTCAGGAGATTATTCTGAAGAGTGCCTACGCAACACTACGTGCTGAGATGTTGCACAGGGGCACTGCTTCCGGAACTAATAAAAAGTGATGCCCGCATGCGGTCCGTTCTAATGGCCTGACGAGGTCCATGCCAATTCTTTCGAAGGGGATCTCGATCAGCAGTAGAGGGTGCAATGGCGCTTTTGGGGTGGCTGGTCGATTCACCAACTGACATTCACGGCACGCCGCACACCACTTGCAAACGTCTCCGTGAATGCCTGGCCAAAAAAAACGGGCCATTATTTGGTTAAGCGTTTTCTCGTGACCTAAATGGCCATTGGATTATAGTGAGCCGCCTGGAAGAGGGTTTCCCGACGGCTCTTTGGTACTAATAACTGGGTTGTATTTTCTTTTGTTTGAGTGTCCTGTGTCACTCGATACAACCGATACAACAATTGTAATAATTGAAAAAAATGGGTACGTGAGTGCGAAACCAGTCTGGAGTTGTTGACCATCGATGACTCTCACTTGGTCAAATGTGTGTTTGAGAGACTCGTCACGTTACTGCTCTAGAGGGAAATCCCCCTCAGGGAACCCCCTGAGGACGGGAATTCCCTCTCTTGCGTCATCTTGACACGGAGCAGACGTAGGCAGCCCTGGCACTGCCTCCCCTGCCATAGCATCGCACGTCACACACCGAGAAAACATTTTACAGGACCCATCCACACATATTTCCTTTAAAAACTTCCTAAAATCAGGCCAATTAATTCCCAAAATCAGTGGATGGGTGAGGCGGGAATTAACCGCGGCCGCTACTCTATGCTTTTCCCCCCTAAATAGTATCTCTATGGTAACCACCGGATACCTGTGAATATCCCCATGCACACACCACACACTCACCTGTTTATTCCTACACCAATGCCCAATCTTGCACCAAGTTTTGGTGGATAGAGGTTTGGGTGCAACCCAAGAGGTAGGAGAGAAAGAGAGTGAAGAGAGAAAAGACAGAGCCTTGGGTTCGCTGCCTCCCGGAAACGCCGTCATATAGTCTTCTGCCAGCTGGATGGCCTCTTCCAGCGATTCCAGGTGATGGCACTGGACCCACTCGGCCATCCCCCGAGGGAGTTGAGAGATGAACTGCTCCAATGTCACCAGATCGACGATATCCATGGTGCCGCAGGTTCCCTCAGCTAGTAGCCATCTTCGACAGACTTCCCGGAGCTGTTGCGCAAAAGCAAACGGGCAGCCATGCTTCCCAAACTCCAGGGTCCTGAAGTGCTGGTGGTTCTGCTCCAGACTACGGCCAACCAGTTGCACGATCGCCTTCTTTAGGTCTCTGTAGTTGAGGAGGCTGGTGGCAGGAAGCTGCTGGGCCGCTAGCTGCTTTTCCCCAGAGAGCAGAGGTAACAGTCCATCTCCACACCTCAGCCGTCTTCTCAAATAAGTCGAGGTAGGCCTCGGGATCATCATCCAGCCCCATCTTGATGAGGGTAACCGGGGTTGTGGGCTCCGGGGTTACAGTTGCAGCCCCCTCTCTGGCGATCAGGCTCCAGAATGCCTGCCGATCCTCTGCTTGGGCCTGGAGCAGGAGTTGGAAATGCTTTTCCTGCTCCAGGCGTAAATACATGAGGGCTTGATGTTTTGTCCTGCTGGATGCTGGCGAGGGACTTGATTACTTTACCCAGTGGTGAAGGGTCCATGACGACTTTATCCTCCAAATCCTGGGTTTCGGCACCAGTGTAACGGAGTTTGTAGTTTCAGGGCAAATGGAGGAGTCAGGAGGCAGTGGAACAGTCAACATGAGTACTTTATTGTCAGACAAAACTTAAACAAAAAAGTCTCTTTCTGGCCAAATAAACACACAGGCAAGTCAAATGAGAGTTCACATTAATATTCGTAGTCACACACACAGCCGACTCTCTCTCTGCTTTCTCTTTCTGCCGACTCATGCCCTTGTTGTCCTTTTCATGTCTCCCTCCGCCATCACTATAACGAGAGACAGGTGTTAATGATAATGACAGCCCAGGTGACGAGCCTTACCACTCTCCCTCTCCCGTAGACAGACACACGACCACAAACTTTTTTTCAAAATGTCTCCCTTTGTGTACTGAAAAAGAAAGTCATATAGGTTTAGAACAACATAAATTATTAATTCATTTTCATTTTTTGGGTGAACTTTCCATTTAAGATTGTTGTAACAATTAAGTGTTGGGAGGGTTACTTTTAAAATGTATTCCATAGAATACCTGCTGAAAAATTTAATTTGTAACGTATTCTGTTAGATTACTCAAGGTCTGTAACGTAATCTAAATACTTTGGATTACTTCTTCAGCACTGGCAGATTTGTTTTACTAGTTTTGACTACAGATAAGTTAATAACATGTAAAACATAAACCAGTACAGTAAGACACATATTAAAAATACATTGTCTGAAAAAAGCCTAAATATCTTATGATGTGTTGCTTCTAAAACAAGATAAAGCAAATTTATCTTGCTTTAAGGATTTTCTGCTATTTTTACAGGAAAACAATACAAAAATTCTCATCAAGAATAAGATTTTTGCAGTACATCATTGCCTTAATATCAAATGCCTACTCGAGAGAAAAGAAAAAGACTTAACATGGATTTTCTTTATAGAAAAAATATAATCATGCCTGCTAACAAGTGCATGTAAAAGGGCTAGATATAGCATATCAGTTTAGCAAAAAGCTAAACGTTCACATGACAGTTTACACAACAATCTATGCTCCAAACTTACTTCAAACCTTACAGTGTACACAACCACATCATCTTCTGATCACATCATTTACATGAATAAATGTCTTCCAACTGAACAGACATGAAACAAATGACAATAAAATGCAAAGTAATCTCTTCAGTAATCAAAATACTTTTTGAATGTAACTGTATTCTGATTACAAACAATTGAATTTGTTACTGTAGTGGAATATAGTTACTAATATTTTGTATTTTAAATACGTAATCCCGTAACATGTATTCCGTTACTCCCCAACCCTGAATATAATTTAATCTTTAATTCAATTTAAAGGTTAGGTTGAAAGTTCTTCTGCTTCAGTTGCCAAGTGTTGTTGAACGTATAGGCATGTGTGAGCTCCATTTTCACCAAAAGTGAGTGTTTTTTTTTTCATGTATAAAGATGTAATAGTCAACAGAAATGCATATTTTCTTAACTAAATACCCTAACCCTAGCCCCAACCCTAAACCTAACCGTCTGTGGAATAAAAATGTAATGTTAGAGGGAAAATGCAATCTCCAAATTGCACTCATCATTGATTAGGTGAACGTGATTATTTCCTGGTTTCCATGGAACCAGAACCCATGTCTCTGAGGCTGCTTGCGCAACATTATCAGTCGTGCCACAGCATATTTGAATTGAAAAATATGTAGCCTATATAAATGACTGACATTTAAACAAATCAGCAGAATTAAATGTGATATGAATAGATGACCTACACTGTAAACATGCAGATGTTACCTTGAGGAGCTATTTCTACCTGATCTGACCCTGAAATGATGTTCACTGGTGTAATAGTAATTGGTATAATAATGTTTTTGACTTGAATAAAACCAGTTAATTTAGATGTTACCACATGAAGTACATTTTAAATTACCTGCCCCAAAATTGTTTGAGTAGGCCTACTGTATATAAGATATACAAGACTATCCATTTATTAAGAAGCTTTGGTTTCTGGATTAATGCCACCAATAAAGGTCATCGAGACAATATTCCAATTAATTTCAATCAAGATAATGACATAATTTGTGGGAACAGACAATTCCAATTAACTAATCAGAGATGAATGCAGTGTTTGGACTGAATAGATGAGAGATAAGCTCATCCTATACTCCCGGGGATGACTCTGTTGTGAATAAAAGAAAGGGAAATTGTGAAAATGAGAATTAGAAGCAAAGAATTATCAAAGCTAATATGTCTTTGTTGTTGAAATAATTCAAGATTAATGTATCATAAGAAGCATGCATGTACTAAATCTGGAGTCTGTTTCTATTTTACCATTACAAGAGACTATACTCTACTAGTCTTATTTAAAAAGGAATTCAATGTTTGATACGTAGTGTTTACTACAACGTTTTTATTATATTCACGTTTCAAGTACATGGGCCATGCGTTTAAGGTCACAGATGTGCACAGTTCACAGCTCTGGTTTTAAGGGAATCCACAATTTTGCCATTAGCAGGTTCAAAAGCTTTGCACACAGGACATTCCCTCAGCATATTTCCACTGGATTTTAAAGACCCATACACAACAAAAAAAAAAAAAAAAAAAAAAAAAAAGAGCTTTTTCCATTCGTAATTGAGCTGATAAAAAGAGAAGCTCGATTGGCACAAATAAACTGATACTGTGGATACTGCCATCACTGTCAGATTTAATGGATGTTAGGCTAACCAGAAGGTGGCACAATAAATACACCTTTCAAAAGAGATCTTCACACCCTTACAGTCAGAAAGAGGGAAATATTCAATGTTACTGGGTGCATTAGAATAAACTTAATCAATAAACCAGAATTAACCAGTCACACTTAACTTTTAAAATTAGCTCTTCTAGTCATAACTGAATGTGTAACTGAAAAGAATATTTACAAGAAAAAAGCTAAGCTGTGTTTCAAATGATGCACTATGTGCACTAAGCACTTGGCCATCTATCGTATGAATTTTTACAGGGTATAGTATCATCTCAAATGGCACACTAATATTATTTTACTACATGGAAGCATTCGCCTTTTCACTTGAAGGAAGTAACGTTTCAAACGCATGTGATGTGTTGCTGCTAGCTTTAGCATGTTAACCAACCTCAGTTAAATACTTACATCTCAAGTAATGTACATATTCACACAGTGTGGGGTGATGGCAAAGCATTCATCTCATATTGTAAGGTGTTGTCACAGAATTTTCGGTAGTTACAACATTCGCCATTATTGCAGCCAGGAAACCCCACCCGTTCTGCTATGTACTGTAGGGATGTGCAAGGTAACTGTTTGTAATATTCGGTTAACCACAAGGGTTCACAAATGAGGGTTCACAAAACAGATCAATATCTAATTCTTTGTTTACAATAAATCTCCACTTTCACTTTCAGAATGTGAAAGTGGAGATATATAGTAAAAAAAAAGACTTCAATATTGATCTATTTCTCACATTTATATGGCTTCTGAAGTTATAGATTTAACCACTGGAGTTTTATGAATTATTTTTATGTCCTTTATGTGAATTTTAGAGCAATATTTGTTCAATATTCACTTGCATTGTAAGGACCAACAGAGCTGAGATATTCTTCTAAAAATCTTTGTTTGCATTCTGCAGAAGAAAGAAAGACATTCACATCTGGAATGGCATGAGGGTGAGTAAATGATGAGAGAATTTTCATTTTTGGGTGAACTATACCTTTAACAGTTTAACCCGATATGTGCTCTGCCCAGTCATGTTCACATTTCCGTGAGGCAGTGAACACTTTATTGTCATGTGCGTGAAGTTGCACTGCTATGATTTATTAGCCTCTTTGGGATGCTTTGATTTATAAATTGTTTACCATTGAACTTCTGGAATTATTGTCTGCACACCAGAGCAAAATGGGGAAAAAACACTGGCTTAACATTTATCAAGTGCTGAAACTTAAAAAAAACAACAATCTGAAATCACGTGTAAGTCACATTGTCATCTCTGCAACCAGAACACCTTCAGAATGTATAATCTTTGTGACACATGCACTAAAAAAGTGAAACAGAACATGTGTCACGAGATGCGTTTTTAAATACTGAAGTTCTTTTTGACATGACATGGTGTCTAAAAAATGTAAGTTTCTGTCTGCATCCAGCAAGACATCAAGGAACACCCACTACATGACACTCCAACTCCAAGTAATGCTCCCCTATCATCTTGAAGCTATTCTATTGGCTAAAAGAACTATTAAAATCCTATGCAATTGCTGTATGATTCATGCTGTCTTAGCTGTGTAAATATAACAAAGAATAATCATAATCATATTATTAAACAGAATATACAAATGGTGAAATTTAACATTTCTCTGTTCTGTCTCCTTCAGTTAGCTCACAAGCTAACCGATTAGTTTATTAGCTTAACATACCACTAACTTCTTTCACTTTTAATTTTAATGGCATTTTTCCTCACTGTTGCCACCTTGTGATACTGCGGTATGACTGTATTCAATATAACTTTAACTTACGGTATATTTATTAATTTTACAAACTTTAATTTTTGTAATCTTTGTGGTTGATGTTAGGTTTAGGGGTAGGAATAGTCATATGTTTAGGGTTGCTGCGGGACAAATACAGTGTATGAATGTGACAACCAACTGTTGCAAGACTTCAGCATTTCACGGTTATTTGAAGGGGGCGTAACTTGTAGTGGGTGTGTCTTGTAGTAGTCTTTCAAGACGCAGACAGACCCTTCTCAAAGAATCCAGCAGTCCGGTGTGAGATGCTGAACTGTCCAAGACGTCTGTCCAGCATGGTTTACATTAAAAAACAATTATTAAACAGCACAGACAGACAGACAGACAGACAAAAAATAAATAAACAGCCACTAACTCGTCATATACATGAAAACTGGTCAGAATCTGGCCCAAACCCTGACAGTTTTTTTGGTACCGTCGGGGCTCAGATCAGGTAATAAAAACCATTACTGCACATGTAGAAAAACCAAATATTGATTTTAGTATTCGATTACAGGTGCAACGAACACATGATCTAACACATAATGGAGTTTTGTGTTCCTTGCCACAGTCAGGGCTGCATTAACCCAAATGGGCAACGTGGGCTTCAGCCTAGGGCCCCACCACTTGGGGGTGGGGTGGGGGGGGGGTGGCAGCAGGTACACAAGATTACATATGAATTTTAATATGAATTGTGTAATTTCAACACCACCGGGGCCACCAAACTCTGAAAAAAAAAACAACGATTCTTTAACAGTTTTTCGGAACACTCTTGCCACTCTTATTCTGCTATTGTTTGCAAAAACTAGTAAATTTACAGCTAAACAGTGTATTACTGGTACTCCCGCCCCAAAGTCACGCAGCTGGTTGAGCCAGAAGTTGACATGTCACTCAAACTAAGGGAACAAAGTTTTGAAAGCGCTACAGAGCCAGTGTTTACATTCTTCGGGGGAAATCAACCTACAAATGGCTTATTTTCTGCAGGCTATAATTGTCTCTGCAATAAGGGACATTATTTTAACATCGAAAAAAAAAAATATCCCATGAGGATGTTGGTTCACATTATAAAAATATGTATTTATGTGCATTACCGGTATGAACTGGCTCCATACTTTTAGCGCTTAGAATTGCATTCACCCTTAAACTAGAGAGAGTTTGTTTTTGGAGATCAGCCTAATCAAAATCAGCTGAGCACGTCAGTGAATTGTAACAGACTGAACTGTACGATGACAATGTAAACAGAGCATGACTATCCCCTGCACCTTTTGGGTTTCAAAGACTAATTTGAGGGCTTGCTTTCAAGAAGACCATGAAGAGGGCACTTTAAATGGTTTGATGATAGTGGCGAGTGTCATTTAATTTTATATATGTAACGGGCTCTTAGGTCCCGCCTAGTAGGGGAATACTACAGCGTTACCCTGGAAGACCTAGAAGTGACAGGATCTTAGTCCCCACCCCTGGTGCTTTGAGTCTCAGTATAAACAGTAAATGTGTATATGTTTTAGCTTACCTATTGTATAATATACTGCAGGAATAAGAAGTGTGGGCTTCAGGCAATTAAGTGTCAACACGGTGGCTTCCTGAAAAATAAAAGTGATGCAAAGTAATAACTTAAGCTCACGTTCCCACCCCCCTAAACCTAATAGTGTAAGTGAGACGCCCCTACTCCAAGGTAAATTCCACAAATAATTATCAACTATATTACTTTTAACAATTAATAATTTATTTTCTCTTTTTTAGGAAACTGGGAATTCTTCTGAAAAGGTTTGTTACAATTAAAAGAAATAATGAAATAAAATAATAAAACAAATAACAATTCAGAGAACCTTGTCTTACAACCTTTAGGAGTCTTCAAGGCTTAACAATTTCAAACATTTTATATAACACCCCCCAGACATAAATTCTTTAAAATAAATTTAAATATCCGGACACGTAAATTAACTCACTAGTAACACTGGATGTTATTAAACAAACTCTGAATCAAATCAAAGACTCTTGTAGTACAATTCAAATGATTCACTTCAAATAACTCTGTTGACTCTTAACTTCGTTAAAATAACTCTTTTGAATCAACTTTATGATTCAGTTTCCATTTGACTCAGATTCATATCAAATAGTTCAAAGTTCACAATTCAGATAATAACTCAGTTCAGTTCAATCTAACTCAGTAAAACGTACATATAGGTGTGTGTAAAGAACATTTGTACAAGATTGTTGCAACGATGACTTTGATGCGTTGACTTTGCGATGACTTGAGACGACTTGCGATGACTTATGATGACTCGTAACTTGTAATGATTTGTAACAGTGAAACAAAACATCTGAGAGAGGACAATGAGGAGATGTCATCTGGTTGGCAGGGTAATAAACACAAAAAACACCAGAGAAGCTTCAGCGCGGTTCGGGAAAACTCTGGAACTTTCTGGAACAAAATGGCGTGGCTCAGTCACAGCACTCACGTGACCCACAAAAACAAGAAAAACACTTCTTGAAAGCAAATTTTGATTGTCTGCAATTGTCAGACACTACTGAATGCCAAAAATACTCAGAAAAAAGGGGGAAAAAAATCACTCCGTGCAAAACTAACTTTTGTTCTAGCGCACTTACAAGTGCGCTAAAGCATTCGTGGGAAAACAACATATCATGATCTATGACACGGTTCACGGTTCACTCCAAAAACACAGTATGATTCTACAAAAACTTAAATTCAGTATTACGCCAGAAACAACAATGTTCTGAATGAAACTCATGGCTTTAGCAACTCTCTTTCGTGCTCTCGGCCAGTCTCTAACACCGTTCTCCGTTCAATGGCGTAATCAACCGAACTTCTGCTTCAACTACGTCTTCAGTTCCACATGATCACGTTGATGTACACTTAACTCACAAAACTTAAACTGACTGTGTGCCTCTGTCATCCTTTACATTTTCAGCGGAGAAAAGTGTCTCATCTCGCACAGCGAGCAGAGCGCGACTGTCTTCTCTAACGTCCAAGGCGCGACTGACTTCTACTTCTCTCTCGCGCACAATGTAGACAGCTCCACCCACCAAAATAAAAGTCCCTTAGAGAAAAATATATCACTGTTACATTCCCCCCTGCTAAACCCTGCCATACCATCAACATCTCCAGACAGCCTGCTCCTGAAACATAAAACACAATTTTTAAGTGCAACATTATACAAAATACACATTCTTTTCAAACATTTTCAAACTCAAACAGGTTCATACATATTCCTCTTTACAATCGCAGTTAAATTTTCACCTTATTTCATCAGATAATCATTCCTATACCTCACAGGTAATTTACCATGGTTTTGTCTTTGAGAGCGTCTGAGCTCTGGAACACTTTCACATTCAGAGTCTGAAATATCAGCATCATCTGAAACTTCTTGTACTCCTAACTCCATTTCTGGGATCTCCTCTTGTGCTACATTCCCCTGTTCTTGTATTACATTCTCTCTTTGTTCTACACCATTTGTTTCCATCTGTACCACCCTTTCATCTCTACTCTGTGCGACGGCTGGAACACACATAAGACCTGGGAATTCGGTTTCAGTATCTGATCGGTTTACGGATCTGCATCTGGTTGTAGGTGGCGTAATAGATGACGACAAAGGAAATGTGCAGATCTCTGTGTACTACTCTGGACGGACCCCCCTTTTCACGTCGGACAGTAAATACAGGTAGGTCTGAATGATTCTGCTTAACTACAATGTAGGGTGTGTTCCCACTTGTCCTGAATCTTATTTCTGCCCGTGTTTGTGATTGCATAACAACACACGGTCACCAGGTTTCACAAGCGCTCCAGAGGACTTGCGGTCATACACTCCCTTCAATCTTTTGGAGGCTTCCTGTGCAACCGTATTCGCAACTTCTACGGCAGACTTTAGTCGGTGGTGATGATTCTTCACCCAATCATCCAAGTTTTCTGCATCACTCTCCTCCAAATCCTTTCCACCCAGGACATCTAATGGAAGGCGGGCATCCCTCCCAAACATCAAGTAGAAAGGAGCATAGCCAGTCTATGAGTGAACATGATTGTTGTATGCTAACACTAGCTCTGGTAAGTGAGTATTCCAGTCTTTCTTCTTTTCAGGTGTCAACGTTCTCAGCATATCATGCATTGTGCGATTGAACCTTTCACATTGAGAGTTTCTTGAGGATGGTAGGGACTTGTACGACTCTTCCCGATACCATACACTTTACAGAGTTCCTTGATCACTTGCGCTTCGAAACATCTTCCCTGATCTGAGGGCAAACATGCTGGACACCCATAGTAAACAAACCAATGTTTTATGAAGGCTTTTGCAGTAGTACTCGCTGTTTGGTTCTTGGTTGGGACGGCAACTGTAAACCGAGTAAACATGTCAGTTAGAACTAGTACATTTTCATACCCTCCTGTGGACATTTCCAGCTGAGTGAAGTCCATTGCCAGGACTTCTAAAGGAGCAGTGACATTGCTGCATGTCATTGGAGCTCTGATTCTTGGAAAGACATCCTTCGCAAGGGTACATCTTTTACACTGTTCTATCCACTCTTGAACATCTTTAGACATGTTAGGCCAATAGTAGTTCCGTCACATCAATGTCAGAGTACACTTTTCTCCAAAATGACCGCCATGCTCATGTTGATCACTCCATGATGCAACTGAAAATGGTCAAACTCTCTGCAAAGCTTTTTCAACACTGACTGCATACTCTGTTGTTCTGCTCGGCTTGGTCTTTTGTTTTTAGACACGGCATTGTGTATGGTACCTATCAAAGGATCACTTCGTGAATATCATGCGTCACCACCTGTGTATACCTGTAATCACTGTCACTTTTAGAGAATATGTCTCTGTACTTTGCCAACAAATGGTTTAGTTCCTCTCTTTGTGTGGGTGTGAGCTTTTCGTAATTCACCTGGACTGGTACTGGAGGATTGTCAGGGACTTCAACTGCTTGAACATGCGCCACTTGTCTAACATGAAGCGTCCTTTCCTTTTCCTCAAACTCCAGTGTATTCTCAATTAACACTTCCCATGGCTTGGACACTACTGCTACTCTGCATCTTGGGTTAAGTCTAATGGTTCGCTCACTCGAATTCATTACACGTATAGGAACTCTTCCTCCTTCAGTTTTTGTTAGCACATTGGCCACCAGGAGCCCCTTTGGTAAACCTACACCAGTGGTGGGCTCAATTAATACCTGGCATTTCACTTTAGGTGGCATTCTGCAACAGCCTTCAAACACCTTTTCACTCAGTAGAGGGATGGTGATGGCCTGCTTTCCACCAACTTTAATGAATCCAATTTTACCATCAGGGCTCAGAGATTCAGTTCTCTCAACACTTGCTAGCACCCTTCTTATCTTTGCTTCTGTAGATCGTCCATATTTGTTGGCTATCTTTACGCCCTTTTCTGTCACAAACAGCGACTTAAACTCACTGATAATATTAATTCCAATGATTCCCGAAAGTCCTCTTATCTCTTCAGCTTCTGGGCTGGTGTCTGTCAGCACAAAGATGCACTTCCCTGGGAGAACCTTTCCCATGCACTCCACATCAGCATATAAACATCCTAGCACAGGAATGTCTAGTCCATTAGCTGCGGTGAGTCTAACCCAGTGGGCAGATGACAATTTCAGATCTTGCTCACCAAAGTGCTTCTTAAAGTGTGACTCCGTAATAGTGGATACTTCTGAGCCTATATCCAGCAAGCAGTTGGTCTCAACACCAGCTATTCTAACTTCAATAGTCAGACAGTCTCCAAATGCGCCATTTTTCAACGTTTCCGTTACTTCACCAGTCCATTCAGCTACATGGCTCCTTTTCATAGATGGCCAAAAGCTGGCTTGTGTTGTACAGGTTGGAACGTTTCCTATGTTAGTTTCAGCCATCCTTTCAGAATGTCTAGACTGATCAGACACCTTAGCTGCTTCAGCACCTCGTGTACAACGTCTACTAGTGTGCCCGGGTTCGCCACATGAATAACAGATGTATCGGCCCTCGCTGTCCCTCAGGGGTTGTCTTTATTACAGTTCTGTTGCAACCATACCCTACTATTACCATGTACTGTCTGGTAAAGTTCTTCTTGACAGGCTGCAATCTTTTGTATAGCTTCATGCAGTTTTTCAAGGGTTAGCGTAGATAAAGTTTGCTCTGCATCAGTATTAAACACTCTAACGTGGGTACTGGGTTTTGGATAATTTTGCACTTGTGTCTCCTCTTCTTCGGACCAGGTGACTGCAGCTTGCATTACCTGAACAAAAGTCAAACTTGCGTCCTCTTTAATTAGTTTTTTCATTGCACGCCTTAGAAAATCATCTCGAAGGCCCAGAGCAAGTTATTCTTTTAACACACTTTCGGCATCTGGCACTCGAGTCTCTCTTGTAAGTCATACACGTATGAGTGTATTTTCTCTCCTTGCATTTGCTTACGTTCGTAGAAATCTTTCAGCCTGGTTCCGATTGGCACTTTGTCTCCATATGTGTCTAGTAAGACTTCAAAGATATCGTCAGCAGACTTTTCACCGCCACCCAACATGAACCTCACAGTCGCTTTGGCTTCATCCTTAAGATGCTGTTTCACCAACTCTACACGATCTTCATTGATGCAACCCATTCTATGATGCTTATCTCTCCTGCCTTGACTGAACGACCACTGACTTCTGGTAGTTTTCTGTCTCTGGGAATATAAATGGCAGATGGGGTCGAGGGCGCAGTAGTGTGACGTTTGATTACAATTCTGGCCAGTGACAGGGCTTCTTTTTGTTCAGTTCTGGCTTGCTTGAGTGCTCCCGCCTGTTCTGCAAACCATCTCTGTATCTCCACCATCTCTCTCCTCAGTTCCTCAAGTTCTGCCATCTTTCAGCTTGTAAGGCCTGGGACTCGTAATACACAAAAAGATAAATACACTGCCTAGTTTGTATCCTGTTCGTGACGCCAAAATGTAATGGGCTCTTGGGTCCCGCCTAGTAGGGGAATACTACAACATTACCCTGGAAGACCTAGAAGTGACAGGATCTTAGTCCCCACCCCTGGTGCTTTGAGTCTCAGTATACACAGTAAGTGTGTATATGTTTTAGCTTACCTATTGTATAATATACTGCAGGAATAAGAAGTGTGTGCTTCAGGCAATTAAGTGTCAACATGGTGGCTTCCTGAAAAATAAAAGTGATGCAAAGTAATAACTTAAGCTCACGTTCCCACCCCCCTAAACCTAATAGTGTAAGTGAGACGCCCCTACTCCAAGGTAACTTCCACAAATAATTATCAACTGTATTACTTTTAACAATTAATAATGTATTTTCTCTTTTTAAGGAAACTCGGAATTCTTCTGAATAGGTTTGTTACAATTAAATGTAATAATGAAATAAAATAATAAAAATAACAGGTTCTCTGAATTTGTCTTACAACTTTTATGAGGCTTCAAGTCTTAACAGTTTCAAACACTTTATATAACACCCCTCAGATATAAATTATTTAAAATTAATTTCAATATCTGGACACCTAAATTAACTCACCAGTAAAACTGGATGTTATTAAACAAACTCTGAATCAAATCAAAGACTCTTATAGTACAATTCAAATGATTCACTTCAAATAACTCTGTTGACTCTTAACTGTTCAAATGACTCTTTTGAATCAACTTTATGATTCAGTTTCCATTTGACTCAGATTCACATCAAATAGTTCAAAACGTCATGGTTATTGGTGTAACCTCCGTTCCCTGATGGAGGGAATGAGACGTTGGTGTCGATGTAGTGACACTAGGGGTCACTCTTGGGAGCCCGAGACACCTCTGGTCTTTGATAAAAGGCCAATGAAAATTGGCGAGTGGTATTTGCATGCCACTCCCCCGAACATACGGGTATAAAAGGAGCTGGTATGCAACCACTCATTCAGGTTTTACGCTGAGGAGCCGATATAAGGTCCGGCCATTTCAGCGGGTAGTTCAGCGTTGTGGCAGGAGCGACCAATGTCTCGTTCCCTCCAACAGGGAATGGAGGTTACACCAGTAACCATGACGTTCCCTATCTGTCACTCACTCGACGTTGGTGTCGATGTAGTGACACTAGGGGTCCCTATACAAAACGCCACAAGGCTGAACTTTGTTACGTGAACTGGCGGTGTGTTGTGGGCAGACTTGCTGTGTGCCTCATAGCCAGCGCACCAGGTCGAGACGTAACCTCCCCCAACACAGTTATGAGTTTGGAACGGCCCTTTTTGGGGACAAGTCGACTACCTAGAGATAGAGACAGGCTTAACGCAGTCGTGGCCTCTTTCCCCTTCTCTTTTTCCACTCCCTAAAAAAGAAGGGGGATTATCTGACTGGGCCGCCAGGTCTAGTTGGGGGGGTGTCCCTCCCAAGGGGAGGACACCGCGGAGACCACACCTCGCCCCAAGAGAGGGGGATATTTAAGTGTAAGAATACATCACATGGTCTTTCCAACCATGTGGAGAGCCTTCAAGGTAGATCCTGCCCAATGGGGGAGGAGTTACTACAACATGGAGACTGAGGGGCTCTGCCCAAGGAAGACACAGTTTGCCAGTAGGGAAACGAACTAGCAGAAGATATAGATCGCATGGGGTTAGCCTTACAGGGAACCGCCACATGCGGAGCACCTACCCCAGAACCGGGCTCTTAGTTAGCGCGTGTACTGGGCCGGCAGCGAGTCTCTCAGAAAACTCGACTGCCACAGGGCTCGGAGGAAGTCAACCAGGGAACAACTTTTGTGAACACTACTGGGAATTAACAGCGCACGTCTTCAGCTCAAAAGGAGGTGGAAGGCGCTATGTGCAAGCGATACACCCGGCCGGCTATCCCGGGCTTATCCGCTTGTGTTGCGTGCCACTACCTGGGAAGAAACCGGTTCCACCCGGAGGTTGTAGAACCTTTCAAAGGTGTTGGGTGTTGCCCAGCCCGCTGCTCTGCAAATGTCTGTTAGAGAGGCACCTCTGGCCAGGGCCCAAGAAGCCGCTACACCACGGGTAGAATGGGCTCGTAGCCCTACCGGGGGCGGCATGTTTTGGGCGAGACCTGCCATAGTTATGGCATCAATGAGCCAGTGGGCGATCCTCTGCTTGGAGACAGCGCTTCCTTTCCGCTGTGCACCAAAGCAGACAAGGAGCTGCTCAGAGATTCTAAAGCTCTGCGTGCGATCCAAATAGATGGGTAAAGCGCGCACCGGACACAGCAACGACAGGGCTGGGTCTGCCTCCTCCTGGTGCAGCACTTGCAGGTTCACCACCTGGTCCCTAAAAGGAGTGGTGGGAACCTTGGGCACATAGCCCGGTCGGGGGTCTCAGGATCACATGAGAATAGCCCGGACCGAACTCCAGGCACGTTTCGCTGACAGAGAACGCTTGCAGGTCACCTACCCTCTTGATGGAAGTGAGCGCAGTCAGGAGGGCAGTCTTCAAGGAGAGTGCCTTAAGCCCGGCTGACTGCAAAGCTCAAAGGGGGCTCTCTGTAGACCCTGAAAATCTACAGAGGTCCGATGAGGGAACAAGGCGCAGCCTGGAGGGATTCAGCCTCCTGGCACCTCTTAGGAACCTGATGATCAGATCATGCTTCCCTAAGGACTTACCGTCGACTGCGTCATGGTGTGCTGCTATGGCAGCAACATACACCTTCAAGGTGGAAGGGGACAGCCTCCCTTCCAACCTCTCTTGCAGGAAGGAAAGCACTCATCTGACTGCACACCACTGGGTGTCTTCCTGACGGGAAGAACACCATTTAGCGAACAGACGCCACTTAAAGGCATACAGGCGCCTCGTAGAGGGAGCCCTAGCCTGAGTGAACGTGTCTACCACCGCAGGTGGGAGACAGCTTAGGTCTTCCGCGTCCCATCCAGGGGCCAGACATGGAGATTCCAGAGTTCTGGGCACGGGTGCCGGATGGTGCCTTTTCCCTGAGAAAGAAGGTCCTTCCTCAGGGGAATTTGCCCGGGGGGAGCTGTCACGAGGAGCGTGAGGTCCGAGCACCACGTCTGGGCGGGCCAGTAGGGTGCTTACCAGGACGACCTTCTCCTCGTCCTCCCTGACCTTGCACAGGGTCTGTGCGAGCAGGCTCACTGGGGGAAAACGCATATTTGCGAATGCCAGGGGACCAGCTGTGTGCCAGCGCGTCTATGCTGAGGAAGGCCTCGGTGAGGGCGTACCAGAGCGGGCAGTGGGAGGATTCTTGAGAGGCGAACAGGTGCACCTGAGTGAGTGACAGATAGGGAACCACAGTTCAGGTTCACAATTCAGATAGTGAATAAAATGTTCATATAGGTGTGTGTAAAGAACATTTGTACCAGATTGTAGCAACGATGACTTTGATGCGTTGACTTTGCAATGACTTGCGATTTATGATGACTTGTAACAGTGAAACAAAACATCTGAGACAAGACAATGAGGAGATGTCGTCTGGTTGGCAGGGTAATAAACACAAAAAACACCAGAGAAGCTTCAGCGCGGCTCGGGAAAACTCTGGAACTTTCTGGAACAAAATGGCGCGGCTCAGTCACAGCATGCACGCGGCCCACTTGAATAGGGTCGATCCACAAAAACAAGAAAAACACTTCTTGAAAGCAAATTTTGATTGTCTGCAATTGTCGGACTCTTCTGAATGCCAAAAATACTCAGAAAAAGGGGGAAAAAATCACTCACTTTCACTTCACGTGCAAAACTAACTTTTATTCTAGCGCACTTACAAGTGCACTAAAGCATTCGTGGGAAAACAACATATCACGATCTATGACACGGTTCATAGATGACTCCAAAAATGCAGTATGATTCTACAAAAATGTAAATTCAGTAATACGCCAGAAACAACAATGTTGTGAATGAAACTCACGGCTTTAGCAACTCTCTTTTGTGCTCTCGGCCAGTCTCTAACACCGTTCTCCGTTCAATGGCGTAATCAACCAAACTTCTGCTTCAACTACGTCTTCAGTTTCACACGATCATGTCGATGTACACTTAACTCACAAAACTTAAACTGACTGTGTGCCTTTGTCGTCCTTTACATTTACAGCGGACAAAATGTCTACTTCTTACACAGCGATCACGGCGTGACTGACTTCTACTTCTTTTCTCTCGTGCACAATGTAGACAGAGCCACCCACCAAAATAAAAGTCCCTTAGAGAAAAATATATCACCGTTACATATAGATCTCTGCTTAACTGTTTTATTAGTTTTAACACGATTGCATGGTAAATGTATCTGTCCTCACTGGCTTGGGCTATTTTTGTATGTATTCCGCAGTCTAAACAAAATAATTTCTGTCCTTGTTACATTCATACTAACGGCCATTCAAGGGCTGATGTATTTACTATTTGTTCTTTATTAGACAATTTTCGACATATGTGTCATTGACGAGTCATCTGTGACCAAATACTGTATGTTGGTAGTTTGACTCTGGGTCATGAAGGAACGTTTAGGGGGGTGGCTCAATAATATTAATTAGTTTATGACGTTGGTTAACCTGTGTAGATCACGTGACCTTACATTATTCATGAGCTAGCCCAGGGCACCGTGGAGGCTTAACCCAGCCCAGGCCACAGATCACTGGGAGCATAAAGACATTTTATATTTTTTGAAAGCATAATCTACAACCACATTTTTCATAAACCTGCACAATTATGACTAAGACATCACAGACTTTACAGCTTAATTTTCTGTTACAGCATAATTTTCTGAAAAGCTGCTTTGAAACAATATGTTTTATAGGCTACAAATAAAAATGACTTGACTTAAACGGATGTCAACTATCCATGCACATCTCTAGTTGGTAGAGCGTTTGAGTGCATAAAATGTCCAACATTTCACACTCTGTTTTTGGTTGAAGTACATCATCCAGGTACTCATAGCACTCTTTGCACTCACACTCCTTGCACTTTGCAATACTAGCATTATCGATTGTTCTAAAAAATGCTAAACCTTCTTTTGACAGTCAGTCAGTCTATTTTGAGTGTGATGTGGATCTCCAAGCCAATCAGCATGCTAACACCGCAATTAGCATTTGAACTAAACAGTTCACTTCCAGATGCTACACAGCAGGACTGAATGTTGATCTGGAGAGTTAATGAGACAATGACAACCCCACTTTATTGCTATTGCTCATTTAGTCCTTAGATGCTTTAGAAAAAAGAGTGCTAAACAGAGTGCGAAATAGCCAATTTAATAGCATGTTCCCCAAAACTGCAAAAATATGACTTAACTCTATGTAAAAGCCTTACTTAAAGTGTTTGGTTTGCAAATTTGTAGTTTTTAAATACTAATAAGACCCAGAGGCAAGAGCGGATTATGAATAGCAAGGGCCCTGGGGCCAATTATTTATTTTTTTAGAAATGTTAAAATGAGCTACGAGTCTTTTGGAATGTTTGTAATTTCGAACTTTAGCTGTCAAAACGTACACACAAGTCCTTTGATCTGCTTTAAGATGCTCTCTTCTTTCTTTCTTTCTTATTGTTAAACCTGTAAAAAAAAGTCTAACTTCAAACATTAAAACTATTTTAAACTTTTAGACAAGGTTTTGTCAGACCAACATTATAGTGTCTCAACAAACTTTACGTATCTAGTTTAATCAATGCTTTTGAACCACACAAAGTAAAATATCAATATTTTTTGTAATGTATGGCAAACATGCAGTTATAGCAATGAATAGTATAATAAACATGTTTGTTCAACTGCCCTTTTATTCAAAGAATAAAGTTTAACCATATAAAGCCTAACATATGAAATAATAGTAAGAAAACTTTATATTTTTAAACCTGTTTAAACCTATTTTTCTGTAAAATAATTACATTTTAAGCACATGTTGTTTGAATTCAACAAATACTAATTTTGAAATATCAGTAAAAAGATAACATCCTGGTTACTTTCATAACCTCCGTTCCCTGATGGAGGGAACGAGACGTTGTGTCGATGTAGTGACACTAGGGGTCGTCCTTGGGAGCCCCAAACACCTCTGATCTTTGAGAAAAGGCCAATGGGAATTGGCGAGTGGAATTTGCATGCCATTCCCCTGGACCATACGGGTATAAAAGGAGCTGGCTCGCAACCACTCATTCAGGTTTTGTGCTGAGGAGCCGAGACAAGGTCCCGGTCATTTCAGCGGGTAGTTCAGTGTTGTGGCAGGAGGGACACAACGTCTCATTCCCTCCATCAGGGAATGGAGGTTACAAAAGTAACCAGGATGTTCCCTATCTATCACTCACTCGATGTTGTGTCGATGTAGTGACACTAGTGGTCCCTATACGAAACGCCACAACTAGCTGAACTGTGTTACGTGGACTGGCGGTGCGAGATGGGCAGACCACTGCGTGCCTCGTAGCCAGCACACCTGGCCATCACGTAACCTCTCCCAATGCTCCTACGAGCGTCGTACGGTCCTCTGCACCTCGGGGACAAGTTGACTGCCCAAAAAATGGGGACAGGCTACCCCAGTCATGGCCTCTTCTCCTCCTTTTTCTCTCCAAAAAAGAGTGGAAATCGATTGACTGGGGGCCATAAGTGTCCGTGTCGGGGGGGTGTCACTCCCAAGGGGAAGACATCGCGGAGACCACACCCTGCCCGAAGGGGAGGTAATGTGTGGAAATATGTCACATGGTCTTACCAAGTTTTGTCGGCAGTATCGCATGTGGAGAAGTCCCCGTGGTATGTCTTACCCAGAGGGGACGGAGCTCTACAAACACAGCGACCGGTGACAGAGGGGACTCTGCCCAAGGAATTTGCAGGTTTACCAACGGAGAAACTGTCTCACGGAAGATACATCACATGGAGTTACAGACAGGTAACCAGTGCATGTGGAGCACCTACCCCAGTACAGGGCCTACTAGCACAAATACTCGCCATCGAATTTCTCCGCGAACTCGCCTGCCACAGGGCTAAGGAGGAAGGACATCCAGGGTCCACAGTCTCGTGAACACGGCTGGGGTAAAAGCACGTCTCCCCCTCCAGGAGGGGAAAGGTGCTATACGCAAGCGGTACACCTGGCCAGTTGTCCTGCCAACTTACCTGTTCGTACCTGACAACACACGGGACGAACCAGCTCAACATGGAGATTGGGGAACCTTGCAAAGGTATTGGGTGTTGCCCAGCCTGCTGCTCTACCGATGTCTGCCAAAGAGGCGCCATTGGTCGGGGCCCAGGAGGCCGCCACACTCCTGGTGGAGTGTGCCCGGAGCCCCAAGGGGGATGGCACGTCCTGGGCATGGTATGCCAAAGCGATGGCATCAACGACCCAGTGGGTGATCCTCTGTTTGGAGACAGCGCTCCCATTCCGCTGTCCTCCGAAGCAGACAAAGAGCTGCTCAGAGCCTCAAAAGCTCTGCGTGAAATCCAAGTTGATGCGCAAAGCATGCACCGGACACAGCAATGAAAAGGCTGGGTCTGCCTCCTCCTGGGGCAGCTTTGTTTGCAGGTTCACCACCTGATCCCTAAACAGGGTCGTGGGAAACTTGGGCATATAGCTTGGTCGGGGCCTCAGGACCAAGTGAGAGTATTCCGGACTGAACTCCAGGCAAATGTCGCTGACAGAGAACGCCTGCAGGTCCCCTACCCTCTTGATGGACGTGAGCTCAGTCAGGAGGGCAGACTTCAAGATCTGCCTTTAGCTCAACTGACTCCAGGGCTCAAACGGGGCTCCCTGCAGGACCATGGAGAGATCCCATGAGGGAATGAGGCACGGTCTGGGAGGATTTAACCTCTTCGTGCCTCTAAGGAAATTGATGATCAGGTCGTGCTTCCCTAAATACTTACTGTCAACTGCATTGTGGTACGCCGCCATAGCGGCCACGTACACCCTCAAGGTGGGGGGGACAGCCGCCCCACCAGCCTCTCCTGCAGGAAGGAAAGCACCGACCCGACTGCGCATCTCTGGGGGTCTTCACATTGAGAAGAGTACCACTTAGCGAACAGACACCAGTAGGTGCCTCGTAGAGGGAGCCCTACCTGAGTGATTGTGTTTACCACCGTGGGTGGTAGGCCACTTAGGTCTTCCGCGTCTTGTCCAAGGGCTAGACATGAACATTCCAGAGATCTGATTGTGGGTGCCAGATGGTGCCCCGTCCCTGAGAGAGGAGAACCCTCCTCAGGAGAATTTGCCAGAGAGGAACTGTCGCGAGGAGTGTGAGGTCCGAGACCCAAGTCTGGGTGGGCCAGTAGGGTGCCACTAGGATGACCTGCTCCTCGTCCTCCCTGACCTTGCACAGGGTCCGTGCAAGTAGGCTCACTGGGGGGAAAGCATACTAGCGCGGCCCCCGGGGCCAGCTGTGTGCCAGCGCATCTGTGCCGAGGGAAGCCTCGGTCAGGGATACCAGAGCGGGCAGTGGGAGGATTCCCGGGAAGCGAACAGGCTTACCTGCGCTTGACCAAATCGACTCCAAACCAGCTGGACCACCTGGGGGTGGAGTCTCCACTCTCCCCTGAGTGTGACCTGTCACGACAGTGCGTCTGCCATGCTGTCGAGGTCACGCGGGATTTGAGTGACTCGCAACGACTTGAGTTGCTGCTGACACCAGAGGAGGAGGCGGCGGGCGAGTTGCGACATGCAATGCGGCTACTGTACGCTACCATCACCGTGTTGTCCATCCAGACCAACATGTGCTTGCCCTGGACCAATGTCCGAAGCCTCCACAGGGCGAGCAACATTGCAAACAACTCGAGGCAGTTGACCTGCCAATGCAATCGCGGCCCTGCCCTGGAGCCTGCAGCTGCATGTCCATTGCACAAGGCGACCCAGCCATGCTTAGAGGCGTCTGTCGTAACCACGACGTGCCTGGGGTACTTGCACTAAGGGGACTCCTGCCTGCAGGAATGCAAGGCCTTTCCAAGGGCTGAACAGGTAGCGGCAGATCGGTGTGATGACCACACGATGTGTGCCGCGGCGCCATGCCCACCTCGCGACTCGAGTCTGATGCCAGTGCTGAAGTGGTCTCATATGCATCAACCCGAACGGCGTGACCGCCGTCGAAGACGCCATATGCCCCAGGAGCCTCTTAAAAATGCTTCAGTGGGACCGCCGTGCTCTGCCTGAACAACTTCAGACAGTTCAGCACTGACTGCGTGCGCTCGCTCGTGAGGCACGCCATCATAGAGACTGAGTCTAACTCCAACCCAAGAAAAGAGATGCTCTGTACCGGGGAGAGCTGCTCTTTCCCCAGTTGACCTGAAGCCCCAACCGGCTGAGGTGCCTGAGCACCAGGTCCCCGTGCACACACAACAAGTCTCGAGAGTGAGCTAGAGCCAGTCAGTCGTCGAGACAGTTGAGGATGCGGACACCCACTTCCCTTAGCGGGGCAAGGGCTGCCTCTGCGACTTCCGTGAAAACATGAGGCGACAGGGACTGACCGAAGGGGAGGACCTTGTACTGGTGTGCCCGGCCCTCGAAGGCGAACCGAAGAAAGGGCCTGTGCCGAGGAGAAACCGAGACGTCACGAACCAATCCTGATGCCGGACGCCTGCTAAAATGCGTTTCCGTGTCAGCATCTTGAATGGGAGTCAGTGCAAGGCCCGGTTCAGAACTCGCAGGTCTGGAATTGGCCGCAACCCACCGCCTTTCCTTGGTACAATGAAGTAGGGGCTGTAGAACCCCTTCTTCATCTCGGCTGGATGGACAGGATCTACCGAGTCCTTCTGTAGAAGGGACGCGATCTCCATGGGGAGGGCAGCAGCATTCTCGCCCTGCACTTGAGGTAAAACAGTCGCCGCTGAACCCAGGCGGGTGCCTGGAGAACTGAATCGCATAGCCGAGTCGGACGGTCCCAGTCAGCCATCGCGAAGGGTTAGGGAGCGCAAGCCACGCCCCCTAGCTCTGGGCGAGGGGGACCAAGGAGACAATCGTGTCGGACGTACCAGCGGGTGGAGCCTCGCGGCAGTGAGGGGGCTCGGACCCCGAACTCGTGGCCGTGCTGAGTCTGGGGACATCGAAGCACTTACCTGGCTCTGGGTACCCACCATAGGACTGGTCAGCGATGGGGGAGGAGGGAACCGTCCTCTTAATCCATCACAACTGTCTGGGCGGGTGAATTGTGCAGCAGCTGGGTGCGCAGGGGTGGGGGGCTTGCCTCCACAGCGTTGTGCCTGCTATAAATATGCGGTGTCCGGTGATCACAATAACGATAGCCATAAACACCGGATGTGTGACCCAGGATGGGTCGCCCGTCTCAGGGGCGGCTAGAAGCCTTCCTCAGGTTCTTGGCGGCGGGCCGTGAGACGGGGGGGCGTCTGCTTCTTGCGGGTGGCTCTACGCCGGGGCCGGGCCGCTGGCCCTTGCTGCGGCGGAACCGGTGTCGTCACCGCAGGGGGACGCCCCTGGCGACAGGCAGACGGGGTGAGGGATCTTGTGATAGAAGCGATTACATCGTCAACCCGTCAACCGCATGAAACACATTTGAACGAGGAGCTTGCGGACTGGATTCAGCCTAGTCGCATTTTGGGGGTGGCTGGTGCTGGTTTTACACCCTGGCCATTGTTTAATATATTTGCCGACTTCCCAGATCCATGGTTTTGCCATTTCCTGATATTGTCCATCATCGTCTGTTCGTAATCGGCATCAGGCTCTTTGTAAGACATCGTGGATATATGATTACATCGTCCTATCGCCCAGCCCTACAACAGATGTTCATTTAACACGTGCAATATTTCAGTTTCAAACATTCTCTTGGAGAAACAAACAGAATATACAGAAAACAAACAATACTTTGATATAAGCCTGTGTCAGGTGCTGCACTTACTCACCATAGCATCTGCCAAAGTGAAACTTTGAAACCATAAGACAAGGCTAGAAAACCTGTTGCTTCATACATGTCTTGTTATTATTTTTTTTTTATATCACACTAAACCTGTTGAAAGGTATATTTATGGAGCAAGATTGTACAGGTTGTTTCAGATGGTTTCAATTCATCAGCTAGATCATACATCTGTTCCTACTTCAGACCGTGACAAAAAAAAATAATTAAAAAAATGTGTTTATTTTGGATTACTTTTTCAACAGCCTCTACAGTCCTAACAAGTTGTCAAATATGTCCAATGACCAGCTGTGTTTGTGTATTTTGCACATGGTGAAATCCTAAGTGCAAGCAAAGGAATTCATCTACTATTGACTGATACTAATGAAATATATTGATCAGACTGATTTGCCAGTGTCTCACATTATAACATGATATAACAAGATATGTCTTTTCATCACAATGAGGAATAAGGAAATATCCAATGTGATCACCACACACCTTTAAATAGCCACTTCAGTTAAACAATGAAATAATAGTTCAACATACTAATTCACTAAGAGATATTCATAATCACTTCAGCAGCTATGTAGATGCTAATACTTTCTACTGATTTCAGTTTAAAAGCTAAATTATAATCTTGTTACTCAATGAACATACCCAAAATAACCTGAAATAACACACTTCATGACAAGATAATGCATTATAACCTATCTACACATACATTTCTATCAGTATTTGTTCGGCATTGTTGGCAAACAAATGAGTTTATTTGTATTTGTATTTGTATTTGTATTTGTATTTAAAAAAAAAATTTGTATTTTTTTTTTTTTTTTTTTTTGCTGTATCAGCAGAGTGCGACCTCTAAACTTAGATCTACATACTATGCACACTTCAAAAACAACCAGAACAGCTTATACATCTAAAAAACTTGAAATGAAATAAAAAGTTGCCAGTCATAGATCTTGATGTTAATGAAATGTGTAAAAGGTAAAATACCAGAATTTTTGAATAGATTTAAAAATAAATGTTTGCGTTGCATTAAAAAAATAATACGATTTTGCAAGTTAACAGTGCTGAATTTTTAACTTAAAGTAAAGCAAAATGTCCATAAATATGACAATTGTGGTGTAAAACTAGACAAATGCATGCAACCAAATGCTAAAAGGTACAATGGAAAGGTAAGTTGAATGAATAAGAACAAGTTTCTCACCATCACTTTCATTCTACACCGATGAACTCATTAGCCTCATAATGTAAAAAGCACAGCATTTGATACTGGCAGGGATGAGAGGAGAAGGAGTGAAAAAGAGGACATTTCAATTGATCAACACCTTTAACAGTCCCAGAACATCTGTGGAGCGGAATTAAATAAAATAAATACTAATAAATTAATAATAGTAGTAAAATATGATGAGTCAGACTTTTATTGCATGATATGGAGCTTGGAGATTGTGGGCGTGGACAAGAAAACATGATGACATATAAAATATTTAACTCCCCAGTTTTAATATGAATTTCTGCAACATTTAAATTTAATGTTTGAAATTTAAAATGTAATGTTTCTCCTTAGGCCAATAAAAAGAGCAGGTCTACATGATGTTCTATGAAGTAAAAAGAGTGCAATGTTCATCAGTGAATAAAAATAAAGTCAATAGAGTAGTGAATTTTAACACTGAATCATTTGAGAAAGAACTAATTTTGGCTATATTGACTAAATTTTCCCTCAGCAGATTTTCAGTATTGACAAAGCAGGCGAAATGAAAACATGTAAGACTGCATTGACAGTGGGTAAGAACTAATGCAGCATGCTGTCCTAATATCTTTTAAAAGTAACTACAAAGAAAAAAAAAGAAAAAGAAAAAAAAATATATTCTTCATTTGCTATCACAGAAAATCTGTCTATGCTCCAACAAAATACTAGCAAAATACATGAGTGGTCTATCAGGACATTTGAGTAGGTATCCAACAATATAAGATGCTCAAATAACAGCCTTTTCTTTTACACATTTTGTTTTACTTATCATTTTAAATGATCCAAATACTTGTTACACTTTTCAAAGGTTCTTGTGGGCTTAAGAAGGGAGATTTATATTGTTTAAATAACTACACATTTGGAAGCATTAAATGTGATTGCAGTACTGTCCATTCTAAGCAAAACACATTCAGGAAATATTACCCCAAAATGCATTGTTCCTTTGATTTTGTCCAAAGCAGTGAAACAGGATATACATTGCTAAGAAGAAAATTAGTGGGAGCATTAGAGAAGTGCTTTATTTGGCAACATTTTTGTTCATTCCAATATTTGACTACAATAAAATCAAGACAGATGAACCTACAGATAATAATGACATAACAAGCATTACAAGGCATATCCTAGCTTTCCTAAACAAATTTATAAACAATTTACATTTATATTTAGTCATTTAGCTATTATCCAAAATGATCAGTTCTCAGTAAAGACCTGAAGTTAGAAATAAATTAAAATGTTTTTTGTTTCTATCTAATGGTCCCCACACAGATCAACGAATTCTGTAATGAATCTTTTAAAAACACACTGCATGGGTTTGGATAACATTTGTATTGATTCTGGTATGGGCAGATGCTTTATACATATTCCGTATAATCAAATTCAACCCCCTTAGAGATGTAGACATTGATTAAATCATTACAGTGAATATTTTTTGTTGAGTTTAGGTTTCAAGATTTTATAATATGCAGATAATTTATAAATATTCTTGCGCAAACTCCACAGCAAATTCTTACAAACAACTTGAGTGGTTGTGGCTCGGCTGGTACCAAAGACATGTCAGTGAAGCATGTCTTAAATCTGTCTGGTACAAGTAATAACACATTTGAGGCTACAGCATGTCGCCTACATCAGCTCAGCTGGTTATCAATGTGTGGGAGATCAAGAGCCAAGAACACTGTGGTCTGGCCATAAATCATCTCATTATAATTGCTCTGAAATACTTTGACTGTCAATTCCAGAGGCAAATGGTCATTTTAAAAGCACACAGATCTCAGAGAAAGTGTATATTTAAAATTAGCTATTTTCAGACTGAATGTGAGATTGCATTCAAGAAATTGATTTGAAAGTGCATGCACCTTTTCTTTTGACTTTCTGGCATTGCAACCTTCATGCTGTTTTTACTTTGCTCTATAAATATCAATCCCAAGCTGTCTTCCGACACACCTGACAAGCGTAAAGATTCTCTGCCTGAACCCCAACAAAAAAAAAAAAACCTTCCAGTGTGATCAGGATGTTTAAAAGGGCCATCCTTTGCATTTGTTCATTCTGGGCTGTGATGATTCTAAACTTTGTGAGATTAACTATTAGTAGTCGGGTTCATCTGTGCATCAGTTTACAAATGACTCTTAATATGTAGTGCTGTCCAAATTAGATTTATCTTGGATGAACACATTTTACATATAATTTAAACTTGCCGTACATTCAAGGTTTGCATTCCATCAGTCCTTAGACATTCCTTGGAAATCAAACCCCTGACCTTGGCATTGCTAGCACCATGCTTTATCAATTGAGCTGCAGGAACATGTTTGTCAGGCTTTAGAATGTTCTTACTTGGAATTATATTATAAAATAATTTGTTATCATCCAAAAAAATATATATTTTTGGAGGCTTTTACAAACAGACAGGAAGTACACCAGTTCAGTATTGAAATGCAGGCATTATACTTGGTTGAAATGCATTTTTTTTTAAGAAACTGGTTATTGTTTATAACTATTGTATTATTATTTTGGAATTATGTCATGGTTGACCATGTGGTAAAATAAATAAACTCATAAAACATAGCCCTGGAAAACTGCCTTTTCCTCCTTCTTCAGGTAGGTAAAAAAAAATCTTTGTTTTTTGTTTTTTTTTTTTTTTGAGAAAGAAAGAATCTTTAAAAGAATCTTCTGCCGTGTCCAATTTGTTAGTTCACCACCCCTTTGCATGTCTCTGTTTATGATCAATGGAGTCTCACTGATACTTGATTGTTGTCTACGCCTACATTAGGTTGGCACACAATCACATTAGCTGTTGTTTTATGCTCCACCAGCTAGTATAGATCATCCTTTTGCACAAAAGCCAGGCAGTTCCTCAGCTTTATGGCACTGATTTTCAGGGCCTCCACCTTCACCTCAGGCTGCCTTTGCCTCCTGGAGATGAGTACTATCGGTGAAATGAGGGCATAGTCTTTGAGTTCAAGTCCAAAGACCTCATACCATAGGAGGCTTCACCCCAGACATAAATTGCTGTGCTTGTTAGGGCTCTGTAAAAAATGTCTGTGGATCTGATTGAAGACAAGAACTGAGAGAGAGCAAAGGTTCATAATGATTGAACAACCACCATTGTCTGATGCTAGCACAAGTCTTTTCTGTAATAAGGAGCCTGAAGCCCAAAGTATACTTCAGGTTGTAACGTAACTAGGGGAGTAACAGGCAGACGAAGAAGTGTGAAAACACAAGTGTAGTTTATTTACAACATGAAATCCAAAACCGTAAATCCAAAGTGAAAACAAAACAGATATAAATGACTTGACTAGACCAGACTTGACATGAAAGAACAACAACACAACGTTTCACCAACAAAACTTGACAAAAGACAATGGCAAACATGAGGGCTTAAATTAATGGACATGGGCAAACACATGACAATGACAACCAATAACAAGACTAAACTAATAACAAGATAACAAGACTACTAAAACATGAACCAATGAAAAGACAAGACTAATAAACAAGATACTCAAACAATGAACCAATGAAAACAAGACACATGAACAGGGGAAACACACGACAAGATCACATGAGGGAACAGGAAATCACATAACATGAACATATGACTAAAACAGGAACTAAACTAAAAAATAAAAGACATGAACACAAAACAAGAACAAAAACACATTTAAACGTGACACAGGTCAGACGCAAGGACGCTTGATGCAAATTTCATCATCAGTAGAGTGCTCGAGCACTGAATGTGTGCGGCCCGAATTTCTAACCTTGTGTACTCTGAATTATTTGCACAAATTAGTAGGTCCACAAGCCACTTCTGTCACAAAGACAGGAGATGAAAGGAGATGAATCTAGAAACAACAACAGTGGATGTTAACAGATGTCAAGAGTGCAGATACCTGCATTTATAGACTATAACTTGTGTTTGAAGGAATATAAAGACATCTTTATGAGTCTAAACTCTTGAAGATAAATAGTCCAGTCTCTCATAGCAACTGTTGCACACATGCCCCAACTGCATATGTGTGTGTATACAGTGAAATGAAGTATAGCGTTCGACTGTACGCAGATGCTGGGGGGGGGGGGAAACAATTAGCCCTGTCTACAGTCTACATAGGCTGCTGTCTTTTAAGGCAGCATCATAACTGAAACCTCATAAGTGACTGATTTGGAATGCTACATAAGCTATGTTTCTATCCAAGTTGCGATTTTAATATATGCGAAAAACCATAATATCGCAAAAACAATGTGCGGATAAAGCTGCGTTTCCATCCCACGTGTTCAAAAGAACACAATCGTCCCTTACGGAGAAATTATAGCCACTTTTATTAATAAACTTCTTGCGGTTTAGAGCATGCAGACAGAACAATCTAGAAGAACTTGTCTCATTTCTGGGAGCGACAGCGCTTCACACAGTTCTGGGAGCACTATGCGTGTGCGTTCCTCCTTTCTGTAACGGGGCTGGCGAGGATGGAGGATCTAAGGGCAGCTTTTAATGGAAACAAAAGATGAACAAAGTAACTCAGAATAAAAATGAAAACAAAACACAGGGAACCTGGTACACAACATGACAATACATGTGAAGACTGACAAAGGAAACAGGGAAAACAAGGGCTTAAATATACAGGGGCAAACAAGGGAACGAGGAACACATGTGGAAACAATCAGGGGAAAACCAATCATAAAATGAAACTACAAAAGGACTACAAACTAACAGGAAACAGGAACATGGGAACTAAACAAGAATTTCAACATAAAAGTCAATGCAAAAAAACAGGGAATATGTGACAGAGCCCCCCTTTTAAGGAACGGATTCCAGATGCTCAAAAAAAAAAAAAAAAAAAAATTGTCCATGGGATGTGGGGGGAAAACAGGTAGTTCAAGGGGGCACAAGGGGCAAGGGGAGCAGAGGAACAAGGCAAAGTCAGGGAGGTTTGAAACCAAGGCGGAGCCGGAGGGATGGAGAGCCAGGGCGACACTGCAGGGCGACACTGCAGTCTCTGGGGGAGCGGGCGGAACAAGGGAAAGGAGGAGGTCTCTGGGGGTACAAGGGAAAGGAGGAGGCGAGAACCGGCTTAACAATATAAATAATATTACTTAAATAAAAAGACACACAAACACATACAGGGCAGCTGCCCATAATTCTCTCTCTCTAGAGCTGCCATCTTCGGTCGCCTTTATCCCTCACTCACCTCATCAGGCTGATTGGGGTCTGGGCATCCGTCATTCCGCCCAGCCCCACCTCCTCCGTGCTACAATGGTACAAACCAGATCTTTTACAAACTATTTTAAATTTCCCTATAAAGGTCAAACATTTCCAAAAACATTCTTTAGGCTGGAATACCTTTGAAATTTTCCAGGCAACACAATGTCTTTGTGCCATTAGTTTAGAGCCAGAACCAGGAACATATAATGTACCTTAATTCAATTAAAATGTTTTATATCACATTCTGAAAGATTGTTTGATGCATTTGCACTGATACGTATAAGATTAAACTTGTAAGTATTTCATGTTTTTCTTTTGAAATTTAAGAGCACATCACTCGCACTTGTTTCAAATCATCTGTGAATAGCACATGTAATGTTTTAGTGTCCCTTGAGAGACAATACTGAATAGTTTGAAAAATGGAAAGGAGATCATAATAGATTGGGTGCGCAATTACAAAAGACCCTGGTGTTCTTGATGAGACATCACACTGAAAGGTGTTCTTGGTACATATCTCTGAAAGGAATCTTAAATGATTCTTTGATTCATATCCCTAATCACTGACGTGCAAAGAACGGGGGCAGCAGGGGCACAACCCTTTCGTTCACAAATCTAAAGGTGCTGTAAAGAACTGGCCATGGAGACGGTGTTAGGATCCATGTGCAGGAAGTTTATTAAAGCTAGGGTGTGTAATCCAGAGAGGCTAGCAGTTAGCAAGCTAGCTTTGAAAGCATAGAGCCCGCCCTCGCTTCAGAGGTGTCTCCAAAGCCACGCCTCCTCTATCACACATGACACACACACACACACACACACACACACACACACACAGAGAGCAGAGTCTAAGCACCAGGAGGAGAGACATGTTGGTGGAATCGATCCTTATGAATCTATGCACCAAAGATGTGGATGTTGCAGTGTTTTCGTAACTTTGAAAACATAAAAATAGTTTCATTTTACACTGTAGCTGCTGTTAGCATTCAGATAATTCGTAAAGGTACACAAACTACATGAGCTAAATACTTCATTACATTAACAAAATATATCAAAAACAAATAAAATCATGTAATTACCTGTCCAAAAGAAAAACAGCAACCATGGCATCATTTTTCAGACCCTTTGAGTCCCGCAGTTGCGGGAAAAGCAACGGCAATGTTAATTCTGCTTTTAGCACGCTCTTGATCCAGACGTTTTTTGTTGTTGTAGAAGTTTCTAACACGGACTTTCTTTTCTTGTTTCCTTTTACTTGTGGTTCAGGAGGAACATAAGGTAGCTGTGGTTCGCCTTCCATTCTCGCACTCGCTCTGCACAGCGTCAAGAAACCCACGCTAATGACGTGTGATTGTCTGCGCGAACAAGTTGAGCGGTGGTATGCAAATAGAGATTGACAGACAGGAAGGACATCCTATCATTACATTTGGACCAAATGCAATGATTGGTCGTTAATTTTTTAGTCCTGTCCCTTCCACAGAAGATATAGATATATCTACATTTAGACCACTTAAATTATTGATTGCTATCAGGATGTGAAGAGACTTTCAACCAGTATAACAAAAAATGTTTCTGGAAAAGATTGCACACCCTAACTTTAAAGAACACAAGCAAACAATCCAAATCGGCAGGCAGATAGATGTAGTCGTTAAGCAGGCAGTTAAATCCAATATACCAAACAGACAGTCCAACAGGGCAACCAAAACAAAGGGTTATCCAAAAAGCAGTAAGTCCAGAAAAACAGGCAATGGTCATAACATGAAAATAATCAGCATTAACAATGGAAAAACACTTGGTAAGTAAGGGTAAACTGGCAATACTTCGCAATGAACAAAGGAGATGAATGGCTATTTATACATAAGGTAAACAGGAAATGAGCAGAGAAGAAATGGGTGATGATCAGTATTCGGGAGAGGGCTCTCTCTGGTGGTTGGTAGGATGGGTAACAGCCTCGGATGTTACAGAACCCCCTCTCTACGAACAACTGCTAATGTTCTTCTGCTGGGACGTCTCCTTGGTCGTGGTGCTGGACGATTAGGATGAGCTTGGTGAAATTCTTGGATCAGGGACGGGTCCAATATGTCCTTGGCGGCTACCCACGATCTCTCCTCTGGTCCATAGCCTTCCCAGTCCACCAAGTATTTCATCTGGCTCCCTCGTCGCCTTGAGTCCATGATCTCTATGACCATATAAGCTGGTGCTCCATCTACCTCCAATGGAGGCGGGGGCTCAGAATCCATGTTTCCAGAGCCAGATGCCGGGTGGATGGGTTTCAGCAAGGACATATGGAAGGAAGGAGAGATGCGTTAGCAGGAAGCTCTAAACGGTAAGTAACTGGGTTTACTTGACGTATAATTCTGAAAGGAACCAGATACCTTGGACTGAGCTTCCTGCAGGGTAGCTGCAGCTTGAGATCCCTTGTGGACAACCAGACCCTCTGTCCCGGCTGATAGTTGGGATGGGGGTGCCTCCGTCGGTCAGCCTGAAAGCGTTGTACTCTGACCACTTGCTGTAGCCGGACACGTGCGCCCTCCCACACCCTCTCGCTTCGCCTAATCCAGTCATCCACCGCTGGCACCGTAGAAGGTTCTCCTGACCAAGGTAACATCAGGGGTTGGTATCCTAGCACGCATTGGAAGGGGGTTAGTCCCGTAGAGGTATGAGTGATAGAATTCTGCATATTCGGCCCAGGGCAAGAAGTCGCTCCACTTCTCTTGTTCACGGCTACAATAGCTCCGAAAATATCTTCCAATCTTCTGGTTTAAACGTTCCACCTGTCCATTGGCTTGAGGGTGATAGTCTGAGATGAGACTAACATTGATGTCCAGTTGCTTGCAGAATGCTTGCCAAACTCGGGATGTGAACTGTGGACCTCAATCAGACACGATGTCCTCTGGTAATCCGTAGACTCTGAATACTTGGTGGAACAAAGAATTAGCAGTTTCCATGGCAGTGGGTAAACCCTTGAGAGGGATAAGCCTACATGATTTTGAAAATCGATCAATTATTACCAGAATGGAGGTGTACCCATTGGAGTTTGGCAGGTCAGTGACAAAATCGATGGACAGGTGGGACCATGGTCTTTGAGGTATTGGTAGTGGTTGGAGCAATCCCATGGGCAGTTCTTTGGGGGTCTTGGATTGGGCACACACCTGACAAGACTTCACATAGTTATTAACATCATGAATCAAAGATGGCCACCAGCAGGAATTACATACCAGGGTAATAGTTCTTTGGATGCCAGGGTGTCCTGTGCTCAAAGAAGTGTGGACCCATTGGATAGTTCTCTGATGTAGAGCTTGTGGTACGAAGTGTTTAGTTGGGGGACAGTTAGGTGGTGACGGTTCATGCTGTTGTGCTCGTTGTATTTCCTCCATGATATCCCAACTAATTGGTGCAATGATGACAGATGGTGGCAGGATGGATCCAGGATGAGGTTGGATGTGGGGTGGATCATGTCTGCGTGAAAGAGCATCTGCCTTGCTGTTCTTGCTGCCAGGGTGGTAAGTGACTGAAAAATTGAACCTGGTGAAAAACAATGACCATCGGGCTTGATGTGGGTTCAATCTCTTGGCTGCCTTGATATTCAAGATTCTTGTGATCAGTGATAACTTGGAATGGGTGGACTGCCCCCTCTAACCAGTGATGCCATTCTTTGAGTGCTGCCTTCATGGGAAGTAATTCCTTGTTCCCCACATCATAGTTACGTTCTGCCGAGTTCAACTTTCTGGACAAAAAGGCACAAGGGTAAAGCTTGCCTGGGGTTCTGTGACGTTGTGACAGGACCGCACCAATCCCACAATCTGAAGCGTCTATCTCATTGACGAAGGGAAGATTGGGGTTGGGATGTTTCAGTGTCGGAGCGGTCGTGAAGCTTGACTTGAGGGAGATGAAGGCCTGGTATGCGGCATCGTTCCATGGCAACTTGTTGGGCGTTCCCTTTAGCAATGACGTGATTGGCGCAATAATACTGTAGTTCCTAATGAAACGGTGATAGAAGTTGGCAAAGCCCAGAAACCGCTGTAGTTCTTTGATTGTGGAAGGTCGAGGCCATTCTGTGACTACTGTTACCTTAGAGACATCCATTTCTACACCTTGGTGGCTGATATTGTAACCTAGGAATGTGTTATGGGAGGTATGGAACTCACATTTTTCTGCCTTGACAAATAGTTGGTGTTCCTGGAGATGTGATAAGACTGTCTTGACCTCCTGGATATGTTGTTCCTTGTCTTGGGAGTAGATGAGGATGTTGTCAATGTAGGCCACCACACAATGATTCAGTAAGTCTCTGAATATCACATTGATAAAATACTTGAAAACCGAGGGGGCGTTAGCAAGTCCATTCGGTATGACCAGATATTCATAGTGCCCCCTGGTGGTGATGAATGCAGTTTTCCACTCATCTCCCTCTTGGATCCTGATGAGGTTATAAGTACTTCTTAGATCAAACTTGGTATAGATCTTTGCCTCACAGAGTTGTTCAAGGGCTGAGGGGATAAGTGGCAGTGGGTAACGGTATTTAATGGTGACAGAGTTCAGGCCTCGATAGTCGATACAGGGACATAGACCTCCATTCTTCTTTTCTACGAAAATGAAACCAGCAGCTGCTGGTGAGGTGGAGGGATGGATGTAATCGGAGGCAAGGGCTTCTACAATGTAATTCTCCATGGCAAGGGTCTCGGGGCATGACAATGCGTAGGCCTTGCTTCTCGGTGGAGCTGTATTGGACAGAAGTTCAACGGCGCAGTCCCATGGACGATGAGGAGGAAGGTGTGTAGCTTTGACCTTACTAAATACCTCATTGAACTCTGCATACTCCTTGGGTATCATGGTCTCCTTTTGTGATTCAGGGCTCTCAATACTGGTGGCAAGGCAAGGCATGGAAACAGCAACATGGAGACAATGTTTATGACAGAAACTTGACCATTGCGTGAGCTCACCTTGGTTCCAGGATATCAATGGGCCGTGGACGGCCAGCCAGGGATGACCAAGGATAAGAGCATGCTTGGGTGAGTTGATGACATATAGTGAAATGTTCTCTACATGAAAAAGTCCAATCTTGATGGTTATAGGAACAGTCTGTTGGGTTATGCCAGTACTAAGTGGAACGTTGTCAGCAGTGATGATGTTAATCGTTTGGAAGCATTGAATGGTGGGTATGTTGAGTTCTTGTATGTTCTCTTGATTTATGAGATTCACAGCAGCCCCAGAGTCCACTAATGCTGTAAAACATCTTACATGATCACCAATGGAGACCTCTACAGGTAACAGAAAACTATGTAAGATGGGTGATACAATGTTTGTGGTACTCACATGCTGCCTTGACTCAGGGGAACTTGATTTCTTGTGTGGGCATGCAGCATTGAGATGACCTGGTAAACCACAATAATAGCAAAGCTTTTCATTGCATCGATGTTGGCGTTCCTCCATAGAAACACAAGCGTAAGCAACTTGCATGGGTTCGGGTGATACAGTGGATTCCTGGGCCTGACACTGTAGAATTAGAGGCGGAGTGAAACTGAGGCCGTGGAGCATTTTGAAGCAGGTTATACCTCTTGATAGCCATGGTTATGAATTCAGAAAGAGTAGTACCCTCACCCTTGCAGGTCAGTTCCGTTCTGAGTTTTAGGTTAAGCCCTTCACGGAAAACAGTTTTCAGAGTGACATCATTCCACCCAATCTGAGCCGCTAGTGTCCTGAACAGAACTGCATAATCCGCTGCTGATCAATGGCCCTGGCGTAGATGAAGCAGCTGAACAGAGATATTTTGGCCACCCGCTGGATACTCGAAGACTTTGTGGATTTGTTGGATTTGAGGATCTTTGTCCCAAACAGCGGCGGCCCAATTAAGTGCTTTACCGGTAAGCAGCGACATCATAAAAGCACATTTCTTGGCGTCTTGATTAAATGATTCAGGTTGATTAGAAAAATATACTTTGCATTGTTGTAAAAAAACACGGCATTTTTCAGCAGAACCATCAAACTTATCAAGGAGAATAAAGCTTACCGATTTAGCATGGGGTGCTGGTAGTGAGTGAATGTAGTGAGTCAAACATTCGTTGGCAGCTCTTAAGTTGTTCAGCTGGTCTTGGTAACCCCTTAATACCTCGCACTGGTGTGCGAATGTGGCCTGGAGCTGTGAAACTTCCCCTGGATCCATGGTTTATATTCTGTAATGAACTGGCCATGGAGACAGCGTTAGGATCCATGTGCAGTAAGTTTATTAAAGAACACAAGCAAACAATCCAAATCGGCAGGCAGATAGACGTAGTCGTTAAGCAGGTGGTTAAATCCAATATACCAAACAGACAGACCAACAAGGCAACCAAAACAAAGGGTTATCCAAAAAGCAGTAAGTCCAGAAAAACAGGCAATGGTCATAACATGAAAACGATCAGCAACAGCAATGGCAAACCGCTTGGTAAGGCAGAGTAAACTGGCAATACTTCGCAATGAACAATGGAGATGAATGGCTATTTATACATGAGGTAAACAGGAACTGAGCAGAGAAGAAATGGGTGATGATCAGTATTCGGGAGAGGGCTCCCTCTGGTGGTTGGTAGGATGCATAACAGACTCGGATGTTACAGGTGCCCTTTTGGTCATCCAGAAAAAGGGGAGAAATTTTAATAATTAAATTAAAATAGTTAAATAAAACAAAATTTAAATCTCATCATAATCTCACAATAACAATAATAATGTGTTATGAGATTTCTTTGTAAATCGCGGGCGTATTAAAGAAAATCAAGTGGAGTTACCTTTATGAGTATGCGCTACAGCAGATCGGGGGTGGATACCAATCGCAAGTGATCCTTCCTATGCTCTATACTCACTCCGAACAGCAGAGCCCTTGAAGTGGATACTTTGAAGGAAACATTGCATAACTGTATGAATGTACCCTTCAGTCTTGTGGAAGGGCCCTCAGAGAAAAGATTAATTTTCTCACTTTCTTTTTGAACAAGCTTTCGAGTGGTGTCCCCTCCCGCAGGAGTGCCCTTCAAGAAAGCAAAAAAGGCAGTTTTGTATTCGCCCCAGAGCATCGAAGTGCTGTTACTCAGACGAGTAACAGGTCAGATAAAAAGTCCACTCCATTTATTGTGCTGTAAGTTCATCAAAAGAATAATACTCGGTTGCTACCACATTTCCAACATTGCATTCCACTAGTGTAGACAAATTTATTAATTATAATGGGAGTGGTTGCGTCGCTTTCAGTGATATAAATTAAATTAATCTTTTATAGAATATTGACATAAACTGAAGGAGCTATCTGGTTCAGCCAAAGCCAGTTTGGTTTTGTTGAAACTAATAAGCCATTAGACTTAACACTTTCAGAAAAATACCATTAGGATACCACAGTACCGCCGCTCCCTATACGCATATTACGCAGTCTGCGTAGGGCACCAACTCCCTAAGGGAGCACCATCATACCCTAGGAGGGCACCAGAAACTCCAGCGGCTGCCTTTACTCACATGTTATATTATTCAAGGACTCTGTAGCATTTGCGGAACACAGTCGAACACATGCTCACACTTTCTCATCACGCCTTCGCACCGTGCACCACGTAACCAGGGTAATGCCATAGTACTAAATGATTGGTCATGTTCATATTTCATGATACTGTCATGGTACTCCAAGGTACTTTAAAAAATACCATGGTATTACTATGACACATGTCAAAAACATGGGGTTATCACAGACCATGTCTGAAAATAAATAAATAAACAAATGTATTACCATGTTGCTTTTTGTGAGAAATATAATAGAATAGGCTATTATTTGTGATAAAGAAAAAATTTAAAACATTATGTACAGTATACAAGAAAATGTTTAAATACTCAAAAAGCAAAGAAATTAGTTAAGTATTTATAATTACTACTCTGTACACATCACTGTGCCTAATGAGTCATTCAAGTGAAATATGTTTGTATTATCCAAAGGAATAACACAGTTAGCACACCTTGACAGAACAGCAGATGATCTGCCCAAGACACCCATTCATCTTAAAGGTGCTGTAAGCAATTTTAGTCATTCTAGACTTTCTACAAACTGAGCTGTTGGATTAGCCATGCCCCCTTTTTTTTCAAAACCCTGCAATGCAAAGATACCACATGAGCTTTATTGAAACCGACATGAGCAGAAATGGTTGTCAAAAACAACAGTAGTAAAATAGCGTCCTCATCTGACAAATGTTATGAGCAACATGACATAAAAGTGGCATTATGCCTCAATAATTCCATGCAACTACAATACTATAAGAACGTGCAAAATGATTGACAGGCAGAAAGCGTCATTGTCCGCGGACCGCAGACACATTTTTGTTTGCTGTTTACAGAGTCTAGAGTTGTCACAGAGACTGGTGAGATATCTCAGCACACTTATTTCATTAATATCTTTCAGGAAGTAGTAATATTTTTTGCATTTCTTTCCATGAAAAAATCACTTACAGCAACTTTAACCAAAATGATCAATGTTTGTATATACACTGTGCAGTGTGTAAACCTCACTCTCCTGGCCTTAAGAGATGCACTAGAGACTGAGGCTAGAGGCCATGGCTTTTATAGCCTCCTTGCTAGTGCGTCCGACTCCCATGCCGGAGATCGCTAGTTCAAATCCCACTCGGGGCGGGTCAAATAGGACTGGTGACACTAGTGCCGTGACTCAGATGGGAGTGAGGTTTAGGGGGGTGAGTGTAATGGTAGTTAGCTGGTACATGATAGCTGTGAAGTGTGTAAACATCACTCTCCTGGCCTTAAGAGATGCACTAGCAACTGAGGCTAAAGGCCATGGCTTTTATTGCCTCCTTGCTATGAGAAATATAGACCATAAGACCAGTCAAGTATATCACTGCCTTTAGTTCACTTACCAGCACTAAGCTGACTCGCCTTAGCATGTTGTGTCTACTTTGCTACCTTCAACAAACCCATTGGAAGTTTATCAGTTGCTGTTGTAATGCATTCACTGAGTGTTATTTTTAAAGGACAAGTAGAGAGTGTGTCTACATCATAGTCACATGACCAGTATTGGTAATAACTGATTACATGTAATCAGATTTAAAAATCAAGTACTTGTAATTGGAATGAATTACATTTCAAAATACTCGTAATAGTACTATAGTTACTTTCTTATGGATTACATGATTACATGTTAATTAGGCAATGGCAGTAAATTGTTCATTATATGGAATTTTTCTCTTTTTTAAATCTTTTAAATTTTTTACTTGGCCTCTCGAGTGTTTTTGGAAGAAAGGGAGAGGGGGAGGGTTGTCAAATTTCACACAGATCTGATGTGAAATTAGGACTATGGACCCAGCAGGCTATATGTAAAGATTAGTAGGACTGCTGAATTGATGCTGTTTTTGGAAACTTTCAGAGAGTTCAGTACATATTCTTTACTTAACGAAATCACGTCACGTTTCCATCACAGGAAAACATAAGTATGTGTTTCTCCATGAAGCTGGCTCCTTGGAGCCATGTCTTTTCTAACAGGAAAGCCAAGCTCTTGTATATTAATATAAGACAAATGCTGTGGCTAAACAAAACCTCAGAAGAAAATATTAGAGTGCCTGGTCTTTGGTCTGAGTATTCAAAATGTGTGTGTGTTTTTAGTATCTATTATGTCAAATGTATGTAAAGTATGTAAAATGATTTTGACTATGTATTATCAAATATAATATTATTAATATTTTTAACATTTAAATTCAACATAATGCTTTACTTATCACAGTATACTGTATTGTTTTGAGACAGATATAAATAAATTAAATAATTATACACAATCATTTGTAAACAATTAATAGCTGTTTCTGTTTAAAAAAAGTTTTTTTTTCTCTTTGCCTTCTGTTTGTACTCTTTCTCCCTTTGTTTGTGTTTGTGGTGCTTTCTGGCTTTCTTTAATGTGGTTTTGTCATGTGTAGTGCTGGGCAGATTACTTCTGAATTGTTGTCGGGTACTGATTACAAATTACTTGACAAAAATTGCAATCAGTAACGTAATCTCGCAGATTAAATTTTTGGTGTAATCTAATCCAATTACTTTTGGATTACTTTTGGATTACCTCCAACCTACCTCTTTTATTCTTATGGTAGTTCCTAGAAATATGGACAGGTTCCCAGGACACATTAAACAAACGTGGTCATGCACTTTCACCATCCTTGTGTGGTAAGAGATCAGACCAGTTATATTTGGGAATCAAAAGTGCATTTTGAAGCTGAGTACAAAAGCAATTCAGGAAACGAAAACTATTTTTACACCACTAATGCAATTGGATTACATAGTGAATATGAAATTATGTGTATTAGGGCATCTTGATGTGTTTGATAGACAAAATCCTTCCAAACACAGTGACACATGGTTAAATTACATATAGAGTGATAATTCAAATAATACTTAAAATGTGTTCGTCAGGCTTTAAGAAAGTTAAGAAAACTTGCAAACATATCTTCAAATGTTTTTTTTAAATTTGACATTAAATCTGTTGCAGTTGACAGGATATTAACCTTTGGATGTGAACTTTTGGAGTTTACACTGCACAGTGATGTTTTTTTTCCCTGTGTCACCTTAAATTTGAAATTATCTCTGTACATCCAGTGGTCAAATGCTGATTTAGACCGCTCTATCTTCACCTGGCTAATGAAAAAGTATCGGATCTGTGTGAAATTTGACAACCCTCCCCCTCTCCCTTTCTTCCAAAAACACTCGAGAGGCCGAGTAAAAAATTAAAAAAATTCCAAATAATGAACAATTTACTGCCATTGCCTAATTAACATGTAATCATGTAATCCATATGTAATCATGTAATCCATAAGAAAGTAACTATAGTACTATTACGAGTATTTTGAAATGTAATTCATTCCAATTACAAGTACTTGATTTTTAAATCTGATTACATGTAATCAGTTATTACCAATACTGGTCATGTGACTATGATGTAGACACACTCTCTGCTTGTCCTTTAAAAATAACACAGTGAATGCATTACAACAGCAACTGATAAACTTCCATTGGGTTTGTTGAAGGTAGCAAAGTAGACACTACATGCTAAGGCGAGTCAGCTAAGTGCTGGTAAGTGAACTAAAGGCAGTGATATTCTTGACTGGTCTTATGAGTTACAATGTGGCAAGCACATGTTGGCAGTTGCGATGTTCTGGACACATTGTTTCCAGCATGATCAATCCTCAGCTTGAAGCAGCGGGAAGGGTTTCAAAGAAAATACTTCCCATAACATTCTTGAGTTCCACATACATTTTATTCGCATGGCAAGGCAAGATTTTACATATCTCAGTAGATTTTAGATGATTTTTTGAGCAGTAAGACAAATTGCAGTAAATTGATAATTTGTAATAAAACAATGTTATCTTTTGGACTGATCTGCTGATTGCAGCATCGGTTCTGTTCAGCTTTAGCTAAAGTACTTAAAATCATTCAAGCTTAAAGCAATAGTTCACCCAAAAATTTTAATTCTGGCATTATTTTCTCACCATCTTGTTGCCCCAAACCCCGATGGCTTTCTTTTTTTCTGTGGAACACAAAATGAGATGTCAAGAGGAATGTTAGCCTCACCATTCACCTCCACTGCACCATTTTTTTTTCTCCATACAATGAAAGTGAATGGTGACTGAGGCTAACATTCTGCCTAATATCCCCTTTTGTGTTCCATGGAAGACAGAATGTCACACAGCTTTAGAACAGAATAATGTTGAGTAAATTATGACATAACTTTCTAAAAAAACAAACAAATTGTGACCTATCCCTTTAACCAATCAGACATGCTACTCCTAGAACATACACAGACATGCTAAGTTAAGAATTTGGACATGATGCTGATGCTGCACGATAGAAGGCAGCGTGGCAGTAGAACACAGCGTTCGCTCCGGATCCAAAATGGTGCTATTTTCAGGTGCTATGTCTTACCACGGCTGATGTGAGGAAAACTCTACACAGAGTCAACCCACGGAAGGCTGCTGGACCAGACAACATTCCTGGCAGAGTGCTCAGAGGTTGTGAAGACCAGCTGGCGAATGTTCTTACTGACATCTTCAACATCTCCCTGAGCAGCGTCGTTGTTCCAATGTGCTTCAAGGCCACCACCATCGTCCCCGTGCCGAAGAAGTCTTCAGTGTCCTGCCACAATGACTACCATCCAATTGCACTCACAGCGATCATCATGAAGTGTTTCGAGAGGCTCATCATGAGGTACATCAAGACCCCCCTCACTGGACCCCCTGCAGTTCGCGTATCGTCCCAACTGCTCAACAGACGACACCATCGCCACCACCCTCCATCTGGCCCTCACCCACCTGGACAAAAAGAAAACATATGTTCGAATGCTGTTCGTATACTTCATTTCAGCATTCAACACAATCGTTCCTCAGCATCTGATTGGAAAGCTGCAACTGGATCCTGGACTTCCTGACTGGGAGACCACAGTCAGTCCAGATCAGGAGCAGCATCTCCACCACCACCACACTGAGCACTGGGACCCCCCAGGGCTGTGTGCTCAGTCCACTGCTGTTCACTCTGCTGACTCACATCTGTGCAGCAATGCACAGCTTGAATCACATCATCAAGTTCGCCGATGACACGACTGTGGTGGGTCTCATCAGCAAGAAAGACGAGTCAGCATACAGAGAGGAGGTGCAGTGGCTAACGGACTGGTGCATAGCCAACAACCTGTCTCTGAACATGGAAAAACAAAAGAGATGGTTGTTGACTTCAGAAGAACATGGAGCGACCACTCTCCGCTGAACATCGACGGCTCCTCTGTGGAGATCGTCAAGAGCACCAAATTCCTTGGTGTTCACCTGGCGGAAAACCTCACCTGGTCCCTCAACACCAGCTCCATAACCAAGAAAGCCCAGCAGTGTCTCTACTTTCGGCGAAGGCTGAGAAAAGCCCATCTCCCACTGCCCAGCCTCACCACATTCTACAGAAGTACTATCGAGAGCTTCCTGAGCAGCTACATCACTGCCTGGTTTGGAAATTGCACCGTTTCGGATTGCAAGACCCTGCAGAGGATAGTGAGGACAGCTGAGAATATCATTGGGGTCTCTCTTCCCTCCATCATGGACATTTCCACCACACGCTGCATCACCACACACCCCTCACACAAACTCTTCACCCTCCTGCCATCTGGCAAAAGGTACCGAAGCACTCGGGCCCTCACGGCCAGACTGTGTAACGGTGTCTTCCCCCAAGCCATCAGACTCCTCAATACTCAGAGACTGGACTGACACACACACACAACTGAACACCATCCAACTCCCCTTGCAATTTGCACATTTAGCAATTATTGTACCGTCTTGTACTGTTTGTACACGTGCACTTTATGTAGTAATGTGTAGGTCATATTTAGTTCTGTTTAGTCTTACGTAGTTCTGTGTTTGTTTTATGTTGTTTCTATGTTGTTTTATGTAGCACCATGGTCCTGGAGGAATGTTGTTTCATATCACTGTGTACTGTACTAGCTGTATATGGTTGAAATGACAATAAAAGTGTGCCGACGGCCTTGCTCGGTATATCAACCTTGCCCTACTAATGGGTGTTTCACCATTCACCATAGGGGAGTCGGTTAACGAGCCAGCACCCACGCCTGCCACGGCCAACGAGCCAATGCCCACACCTGACACAGCCAACGAGCTGGAAGCCTTGTCCGTCCCAGAGCCGGCGTTGCCAACCTTGTCCATCCCAGAGCCAGCGTTGCCAACTTCGGCTGTCCAGAGGATGAGGAGAAAGGCTTCTGTTCCAGAGTCTCTTCCCATGTACACGACCACAGAGGTTGTTTCCAAGTCTCTGCCCATGTTCATGACCACAGAGGTCATCTACAAGTCTCAGCCCATGTTCACGACCACAGAGGTCATCTCCAAGTCTCAGTCCATGTTCATGACCACAGAGGTCGTCTCCGAGTCTCTGCCCATGTACACGACCACGGAGGTCGTCTCCGAGTCTCTGCCCATGTACACGACCACGGAGGTCGTTTTCAAGTCTCAGCCCATGTTCACGACCACAGAGGTCGTCTCCAAGTCTCAGCCCATGTTCACGACCACAGAGGTCATCTCTGAGTCCCTGCCCATGTACACAACCATGGAGGTCGTTCCTGAGTCATCCAGTCATCGTCTTGAGCCTCCCATGGCTCTGCCTACCACAGCTCCGCCTGCCATGGCTTTGACCCTTGAGCCTCCCATGGCTCCGCCTTCCACGACTTTGCTCCACATCATGGCAGCCAAGCCCGAGTCCCACGTCATGGCAGCCAAGCCCGAGTCCCACGTCGTGGCAGCCAAGCCCAAGTCCCACGTCATGGCCGGCAAGCCCGAGTTCCACATCATGGCCGCCAAGCCCTTGTTCCACATCATGGCCGCCAAGCCCGAGTTCCACGTCATGACCACCAAGCCAGAGTTCCACATCATGGTCACTGAACTTGCGCCACCTTCTGCCCCGGATCCTCAGTGTGCTCCAGGCCATGTCACAGCCACGCCAGAGTCAGCTCCAGGCCATGTCACAGCCACGCCAGAGTCAGCTCCAGGCTATGTCACAGCCACGCCAGAGTCAGCTCCAGGCTATGTCACAGCCATGCCAGATTCAGCTCCAGGCCATGTCACCGCTACACCTGAGTCTGCTCCATGCCATGTCACCACCACACCTGAGTCTGCTCCATGCCATGTCACCACCACGCCTGAGTCTGCTCCATGCCATGTCACCGCCACGCCTGAGACTGCTCCATGCCATGTCACAACCACGCCTGAGTCTGCTCCATGCCATGTCACTGCCATGCCTGAGTCTGCTCCATGCCATGTCACCGCCACGCCTCGGCATGCTCCATGCCCTATCACAGCCATGCCTGAGTCTGCTCCATGCCATGTCACAGCAAAGCCTCAGTCTACTCCGTGCCATGTCACAGCCATGCCTCGGCCTGCTTCATGCCATGCCACAGCCACGCCTCAGCCTGCTCCATGCCCTGTCACAGCCACGCCTGAGTCTGCTCCATGCCATGTCACAGCCACGCCTCAGCCTGCTCCATGCCATGTCACAGCAACGCCTCAGTCTATTCCATGCCATGTCATGCCTTGGCCGGCTCCATGCCATGTCACAGCCACGCCTCGGCCTGCTCCATGCCCTGTCACAGCCACGCCTGAGTCTGCTCCATGCCATGTCACAGCCACGCCTCAGCCTGCTTCATGCCATGTCCTCCGCTCCATGGTCCAGGCCCGCCTCTGCTCCACCGGGGACATCCATCCCTACGGCTCCGCCTTGGTCCTCAGCCCCATCGGCTCTGCCCCTCGAGCCTCTCAGGGCCCCACTTTCCATTGGCTTTGCCCTGTTCCCATGCTCCCACACTGTCTCACCAGGCCACGCCCCATGCCATGTCTTACCAGGCCACGTTTCAAGGACCTCACCACCCCCCCAGCTCCCTAATTAACTTTGCTATTATGTTTTGGGGCGTTGGGAGCCGCCCCTAGACGGGGGGATATGTCACGTTTATGTGTTTTGTTCTTGTTTTCATGTCTTTTATTTTCAAGTTTAGTTCCTGTTCAGATCATGTGGTGTCATGTCATGTGATTTCCTGTTCCCTCATGTGATTTTGTCATGTGTTTCTCCTGTTCATGTGTCTTGTTTTAATTGGTTCATTGTTTGATTACTTTGTTATTAGTCCATTTAGTTCAAGTTCATTTAGTCTTATCTTGTTTATAGTTTAGTCTTGTGATTGGTTGTCTTGTTTTCTTGTTAACCATGTCCTTGTATTTAAGCCCTCATGTTTGCCATTGTCTGGTGTTAGGTATTGTGAATGTAACTTTGTTGTTTTGTTATAGCCAAGTCAAGTTTATGCCAAGTTCATAGTCTAGTCATGTCAAGTCAAGTTCATGTGTTTATGTTTAGTTCACGTTGTAGTCAGGGTTTTGGGATTCCACGTTTGAAAAATAAACTGCACTTAGGTTCGTCACTTCATCGTCATCGTCTTCATCTTTGTCATTGCCAGCACCACAGCATCATTACAAAAAGCCACTTGATTGAATTGGAAAAACACAAGACATGCTGCATCAAGCATGTATGAAATTCTGCTGCACAATTAGACATAAATGCAATCCCTTAACAAAGCAGGGAAGCTGCACAGATGCATAACACAAAACACAACCCTCCGAACAAGCAGATCTACCGCCAAGACCTGTGTTCTTCTGCTGACCTGAAGAGCCATGTGCACCGAGTGTATGCTAGCTAGGTGTGCCTTGTGCTGCTTGGCTGAATGGCATTGCACTAATAAACTAAATCTCTGTGCCTAGGCTTGCTTGGCCGAAAGGCTTGAACGGTTAGTGACCTGACTCAATATGTACCTAGATCAGGAAAGCCCAGAGCTTATTTAACAAGTAACTTGTGACTAGCTATGTATGGTTTTATTTAAACGAATGACCTAAGCTAGCGAATGTGTGCCAGGGTCTAATTTGGCTACAGCTTACCTTGATTAAGATGTGTTTTTATGTGTATTGGCCAAAGCATACCTTATCGTGCAAGCTGGTAGAAGAAAAAAAAACAAAACAGCAACTCCTGAGCAAATAGTATTTTCAGAGAAAACTCTCGCTGTGCGCTGCAGTGAAAACTGGCTAACTTGCAAACTGAGCTCATTTAAATGTTAGACAAAGAGAGAGTTCGCATGTTGATTGGCTACCCAATTACACATCAAAGGCCCTATCAGCTTATACCATGTGGGCCCATTGACTTGAAATATCACATGTAAGCGAGCTGATTGGCTAACAGAAAACAAGTTCAAAGAACTTATCAGCTTGCACCATTCAGAGTTGCATGCCTGAACTTAGTCATAAATTAAAATATTTACGTGCAAAATTTTAGTACATAGGCATTTAAAATTGTATTTAACACATTTATTTAAAATTAAAATCTCACAAAACTAATCTTGCCAATAGGTAACTCAATAACTCATACCTTAACCAGTATGACTTTCTTTCTTTTGTGGAACACATAAAGAGATGTTAAGCAGAATGTTAGCCTCAGTCACTATTTACTTTTATTGTATCTTTTTTCCATACAATGAAAGTGAATGGGGACTGAGGCTATATGCCAATATTCTGGTCAATAAATAATGACACAATTTTCATTTTTGGATTAACTATTCCTTTAAGAACTAACCTTTTTTAAATTTCTGAACACTCTAATCCTCAAGCTTTGATGTTTAAGTGACTCTACATATGCAGTCCATACTGAGCTGTTATTAAAATTAAGCACAGCACAAAAACCTCTGGAAAAGAAATGTCACAGTGGCAGCTACGAAATAGAGAAAAGAAATATTTGATCAATCTCTAGCATTTCTAAGCAGTTCCCTTGGAGTCCCACTCTTCAGCATTAGATGATGGTCATGTTCTTTTTGGAAGAGGATTAACATTTCTGCAAATGCTGCAGACCCCCCAGTGAGCGACGGACCCGATGGCAGACAATGTATGAGCTGTGGAGGGATTAGGATGTCTGCATCACACCCTGTTTATAACCCCCTGCCTTTCAGCTGAAGTGTGCAGAAATGCCAAATCAGTCAAGATGGAATGCTGCCCAGCCATAAGCGAGCTGTAGGATAAGGTCAAACTCCTGGTGCCAGGCTGTATCGCATTCTGCAGCCTTGAAAGACTGCTTTGGTTTTATTCTAGTGCTGATTTGATTTTCAGACAGCTTGTCTCTGATTTATACTTCATGCTGTTGCCATTGTCGGTTTCTTGGTGTGAAAGGAGAGAAGGATTAATAGGCTTTTATTTCCATTATATCTGAATGATGCTATTGTAATCGAGTAAGAAAGTTTATCATCACAACTAAAGTAGCCTATACATAGAAACCAGATTTCTTAGTAAATGTAAAATGATAAATGTATGAAAACTGAATTTAAGAATTCCTAAGTTTATTGCATTCCCCCCCAGCAGTGGTTTGTTTCGTCTGATATATTACAATGCTGAAAAGACCTCATATGGAGATGATGAGAAAAAGAAAACCAAACAAATTAATGCCTGCTTATAATATAAATGATTCTGTCTTTCATCACTAACAGATGTACAAAAAGTGTGTGTCAATGACTACCATATGCAGAAAACTACACAAGCACAACTTCAGACTTCACATCGCAAGATACAGATGCAAGGAGCACAAAGAACAGAAGTTCACAGTTTGTCAAAGTGCTAAAATGAAACCTAATGTATGGATGAGACAAGCTTTTACATGTAGCAAAAAAGAGAGGGTTGTGGTGAAGACAGAAAACAATTCTCCACAGCACTGAATATTCTCACAAAGAGACACAAATTATGTTTTTATTTGGGCAGTCATGATGGCAAGTGGAGGACTCTTGTTTTCATTAACAGTTTGACTGTTTATGGAAGCAGTAGGCTGAGTTCCTGATTGTACTGAAACAGCTCCAAATATATCTATACCCCCATGGTCATTGTGTACTCCATTCAGCGGTCACAAGCAGACACACTGCAGAGGAAACCATAGAATTTCGCTTATAAAATGCTAAGAGATGATCCTTGAGCCACGAATGAGCCATGAGTTAAGTGCCACTGAGTAAAGCACTTCGCTACAGGGCGACTGAACCTGACATAGGTTCATAGCTAATTCCCCTTGCCCTGGTTTCATGGTAATAAAGATTCTATTCTATTCTATTCTCTAGTTTTAAACCAATTACCTAATGTGAATGAAGCTAGAAATACATGGGAAGGCAAGATTCCCATGCAATTTGTAATATTATTCTATTCTATTTTGTTTTATTCTGTTCTGTTCGATTTGATTTCTATTCTATTCCTAAATCAATTACCTAATTACCTTTGAATGCAGCTACAAATGCAAGACACCCATGCAATTTGTACTACTATTCTATTCTATTCTATTCTATTCTTAAATCACCTAATTTCATGTGAATGAAGCCACAAATACAAGAGATGGCAAGATTCCCATGCAATTTGTACTATTATTTGAATAGAATAGAATAGAATAGAATAATAGTACAGATTGCATGGGTATCTTGCCCTCCCTTGTATTTGCACCTTCAGTCACAGAAATTAGGCAACTGATTTAAGAATAGAATAGAAATTGAATAGAATGCAATCTGTACTATCAGCCTATTCTATTCTATTCTTAAATCAGTTACCTAATTACATATGTACAAAGCTACAAATACAAGGGAGCGTAAGTTCCCCATTTAATTTGTACAATCATTCTATTCTATTCTATACTATTCTTAATTTGCCTAATTACATGTGCATAATGCTACAAATACAAGGGAAGGCAAGATTCCCATGTAATTGGTACTATTATTCTATTCTATTTTATTTTATTTTATTCTTAAATCAATTGTCTAATTACCTGTGAATGAAGCTACAAATACAAGGAAGGTCAATATACTCATGCAATCTGTACTATTATTCTATTCTATTCTATTCTATTCTATTCTATTCTATTCTATTCTTAATTCAATTACCTAATAACATATGAATAAAGCTACAAATACAAGGGAGCGCAAGATCCCCATGTAATTTGTACTATCATTCTATTCTATTCTATTCTTAAATCAGCTAATTACATGTGAATATTGCTACAAATACAAGGGAAGGCAAGATTCCCATGTAATTTGTATTAATATTCTATTCTGTTCTAGTATATTCTATTCTATTCTATTCTTAAATCATCTAATTGCATGTGAATAAATGTGGTTTTCGTTTAGTTTTATGCCTCAAAATGTTCTCTCGACAGACACTGTGAATTTCTAATGGTCCTCTCTTTTTCAAACTAGACATGTTTAAGTCATTAACCAATGACAATTGTGCTTTATTTCAAGTCTTACTCTGGTCTGTTATTCTGTTCCCTGTTTTGGCCAAAGGATTATTATGATGTTTTTTGATTATGATGCTGTGATGGATTTGAAGACCATCCCTATGTTTTGTTTTGACGTTCACATCCTGCCGTTCTGAATAGTCAGATGCTAGAGTCATAAACCTATCATTAAACATCATTAATCCCCAAGTCTCTCATTAAACTGGCCCTTCTACAGTCTATCCTGGAGGTATTACAACAACCTTAACTACCATTGGCTGATAGACTTCAGTAAAAATTATTACCTTAATAAAGTCTATTTTATAATATTTGCATGCACAAGTATCTTATATCTGACACTGAGAAGACTTTCTGGCTTCTTTTAAGTGCTCCCTTGGGGAAGTTTCTTGGCAGGCTAAGTGATGTGTGGCACTCCCATTTGAAGAAGGACCACAGTGATGCTGTTTAATGCTGAGTAAATATGGGCTTTTAACTGTGTTCCAACTCATCTCATCACATTTTATGTTAAAGCCCATAACATTGCCTTCTCTATCCTTGCGTTCTCCACTACATTCTCTATACCATTTTTGCTGAAAATATAAGAATAATAGTGCAATGCCACTAAATGCTGTAGACCTACAGATACTGAATACAGCTGAATGCATCTGCAATCACCAAATTTACAAAATGCGCAGCAAATGTAATTAATGATCACAGCAAAGCTTGTAAAATGTAATGTCCAAGAACATTGTTTATGGGTATTTCACTTTAACATTTAATAGCAATGATGGTGGGAGATGGGAACATTATTTGATTTGAGATGGAAAGTCTGAAGAATCCTGCTGATACTTGCACTACAGTTTAACAAAGCAGTTTCAATTTACAGCAAAAAATAAAATAAAAAATAAAAAAATAAAAAAATACAAATTTGTGAGATTGCTTTCACAATAGATTTTGTTGAAAAGTGAATAATGTCTTCAATCTATCCATTGTTGCTAAAGCAGTAAGCAGTTGTTCCAGGTACTAGATCAACAAACCAGACCCGAGCAACTGCACAAATTTGTGATCAGTCTTTATTTGTGAGCAGCACGGAAAGATGAATACATCTGTAGAATAAAAAATAAATAAAAAAATGAAAAAATAAAAAAAATACAATCTTAAAGAACACAGCTTTCTGACATTTAGTATTACAGGGACCCAGTAAGATAACAAAATCAAGGCGAATTAATTCCATGTAGCCTGTTAATTTGTTGAAGAGAATGACAAGCCACATGATAATTGCTTTGGCAATTTTAAAGCTTTGCTCTCTGTTGCTTACTAAGAACGAGGGGTGTCTGAAGCCATAGTAAGCAGATGCCTGGCTATAAACTTTGCAACTCCCTCCCAAATGAAAACCACTGCTCATAAATCTCATCTCAGTATAGTCTATGTTGTCTTTTCAAATTGCCTGTCGATACATTACGAGATGGAAATGACATCCAGCATCTTATAATACTAATTGGTCCGTGATTGTTAGCACTAATAAAAATGATCAGGGAAACTTAGAATATCTTTATGAAGTTTGCCAGGGAAAGTGTTTATTTGAATGAATTATATGTAAAATGGAATCAGATAAAAGAAGTATGGTCTTTTGCAAATCTTGGGCTCTCAGACAGGCTTTATTCCCCTGAATGAGCCCCCCACCTCAGGAAACCCTTTTCCCACCACCCCCTGAGAGGTAATGCTCTGTTTAATTTCTTGCGTCCACTGTGAATTCTTTAACATTCTTCAAAGTCACATTTTAAGACAGTTAATACTCTTCTATATGAGAGAGACCACCACTGCTTCCCTTTCTCCTCTGTATTCATGGGATTCTTCTTTATAGCCAGCGCTGCATTAAAATCCTGGGGGGGGTGGATTATGGCAATAACAGTTTATTAATTTCTCAAGGCTCAAAGCTACTGTATGATCTGTGAGAAAAAGACCAGGACAATAGAACTCCTTCATCTCATGGTGTCTGTAAGAGTCATTGCTGTGTTACTTTACAAAGCGCCAATGAAAAGAAACAGATGCTGTGTATCTACTTTTAAAAACAGTGTAAATCACTGCTACCTCTGGGTACATTTTTAAAATGATCAATGGTACCTATATTCAAAGATTTGAGAACAAAGCCTACAAGATCAGGTTTAAAGATGAAACCTCACAAGGAATGGAGAGAAAAAAAAAAGAAACATGTTTCTTTTTCAGTTTCAGAAACATGTAGATTAATCAAGCAGAGATTCTGACCAAATCTGGCCAAAACTATACTTAGCAAAATAAAAAAAGGATTTTTTTATATTGAATGTGGTATTATTTAAGACAAGCCTTTGCAAGTTAACATCAGTTATCCAGGTTATATTGTGAAAAACATAAAGGTGGAGAAAGCAGCACAATGTTGGATGGCTGTATATTAATGAAGCGATTTATTAATGCATCGACATGATTCCTGAAATCCACTGCAAAAATATTTATTCTAAGACAAAACTATAGTCTATGTCAAAGCATAAAAAATAATAATAATAATAATTCATGACAGACAGAGAGAAAGGCTATTTGCTCATAATTGCTAATTGCTAGGGAACATTTGGCAGAATCGTTAAAGTATTAAAATGTTCGACACATAACCCATCCCGCACCGCTTGTGCTGCGGACAAGAATGATATCTCAAAGTGTGCAGCTTGTTGAGTTTACCATTACTTCGAAGCACTGTCTCCAGTGGCCGAAGCAGGAAGTGTTTTTGAACGTAAGGGCATGTGTAAGCTCCACTGAGGGGCACCAAAAGCGAGTTGTTTTTAGCAGTAAGTAATGTAATGTAGTCAACAATAATGCATATTTTATTAACTCTAATCCCAAACACAAACCCTAAACCTAACGTCAGTGGAGAAAAAATTTAATCTTAGAGGGAAAATGGAAGCGCTAAATCGCACTCGTCATTGATTATGTGAATGTGATTACTTCCTGTACACGCTCTCAGAAAAGGTATATTTGAACTGATTCAAAAATGTCTGATGGGATATGGTGCTTGTCAGTCACTCTGCAGAATGTGGCTGATGGTACTGGAACATTCTTAGCAACATCTCGTGTGACCATATTGATTACTTTTACATTTATTTTTAAAAGGTTTAAGCCACATACTGGGGTTGAATGCACTAGCCAAACAGCTGCCTATGAGATGAATGGGAATGTTTAAGGATAGCTTTCTTCAGGTACATTAGAACTCCTTGGTTGTCACTGAGACTAACAGACCTGGATAATGCAATTGTAGCTCAGCTTTGTCCAGCATGTATACATGTTATTAAAGGCATTTTATGGTATTCCAAAAATAGCTAATTTTAGTTTTATAATTAAATAAATTAATATGTTGGCACAATTATAATTATTCACAATTATTTTTAAGATCATGAGAAACATTTCAGTCAAGTGTTTCAAAACTTTTGACCGGTAGTAATATATATATATATATATATATAATTTACTAATAATTTCATAATAATTGCCATCACTATCTTCATCAAGATGAATTACTGATTGTTTAAAAATCTGTTATATCTCACTCCATATTCAGGGAATTGCAACATTTTTAAATTTAGACATACCATCCAACATAACCTGATTTAAGCCTGTTAGCAAATTTTAGGCAAAATGCCTGAAAAGACTGAAAATCTCAAGTACACTGGTCAACATTTACAAGGGTTTCTGGTTAGAAAAATCTCCAGTATCTGATGTTTATGGCCCCCTGTTGGATTGTGAGGAAATGGAAAGTGCTTTATGATAGATGTTAACTTCAGATATACAGTTAGTTCAATTCAGCTTGTAGCCGTGGCCCATGGGGGAATGGACCACAAACATACTGAATGATGCCCCTAGAATTGCACTCTCTCCGATCAATATAAATAAGCATACAGGTAGGCTAATCCTTAAATTTAAAATAATATAATGAAAATCTGATTGACAACATGACTTTATACAAATAACTATTGTGAACCTCCCAGTTACAGATGCAGAAGAAAAAAATATATAGATGACTACAAAATATTCACTCATTCCTCTTGGCATCAGTATAACAATAAACAGACAGGAAATGGCTCCCAATTACTTCAATTAAAATGGCACCTAATCCTCAGTTAAACTCGCAGACTGTGTGAAACAGGAGGGAAGCAGTGCTGTTGGCTAACTTTTTGTTTCAGTGGAAACTTGTGATAAAACGACCATCCTTGAACTAGGAAAAACTTTTAGTATAACTCCAAGTCATGCAAGATTGGTTTATATGAGGCCAGTTCTGGTGTAAACAATACATATTTTCTTTTATATTGGTAGCTCAGCCAAAACTCATAAGAAAACTCTCCTGCTATTTATTAGACAATGGCACGCTCAACTTTGTCCTAACAAACAATGCAAGGATTAGTCAAAGAGTAGACAAGCTGAGACAATGGAGGAAATCTTTATGTCTGGCTTTGAAACCATTTTGATAGTAGGTGGTGGGCTGTTTAACTGTTAAAAAACGTTTTCTTTGGTGAGCCTGCCCCTGCTGTGGATGTTGATTTGGATAAAAAGCTGCACTAAATGACAAGTGGCATGTACACTACTACCTCTAGTTCACCCAAAAATGAAAATTCGTCATTTATTCATCCTTGTTATTCCAATCCCATATGCCTTTCTTTTAAATGTTTTTTATTTCCATTCTATATTAAATTGAGAGTTATATTAGATTAAGATACAAGTTATATTAAGAGTTGAAAAAAGGCTCATTAGAGTTCTAAATAGAACCAATTCTTGAGTGTGAAAGCTGTTTTTAGTTCTTACTTTATTTGTCACTCTGTCAGTTTTTGTCTGACAGGACCGTGGCATTATCGTCCCGTGTCTGTCTTGTGTTTCATTGTCTGTCTTTGTGTGAGTGTGCGGTTTCGGTTGTATTCCCTGCCGTGCGCTCTTCAGTCCGTCTTGTTTCATGTCGGGAGCACAGTGTCTGGATCCTGACTTCCTGTCTTGTTCGGTTTCGGTCTGTGTTGGGATCCGGACACTCGAGCTCCATGTCTGTCTGTTATTGATGTGGTTGCATCGCGCTTATATCATCTTGGCAGAATGCACTCGCGTCAATAGTTTGTCAGTCTCTCTCAAACACATGTGCGCGTCGCGTTGCGCATTGAGCTGTCTTCATGCTGTGTTGAGGTTTGGTCAATTTGGTCTAAGCCAAGGTGTCGGGTGTGTATGTGGCCGAACTCTCGCACAGGTGTCAATGTCCTCAGGTCTGGGATACAATCAGATCTGCCTAATTGATCCTTTTTGGGCAGGTCTGAAAGAACCTATTAGATCCTGTGTCCCAGAACGGGGTGAGGATAAGTACTTTCTAGAGGCAGTCAGGCAAGCCTTAAATAGGAAGAATATATCACAGCCGGTGCCTCGGGAAACTTCCCATCCTCATCCCAACCCGAGGACGAGGGCATTCCCCACACGGAAGTGGATGCTTCACCCGAGCCCACGGCTGCAGATCGCCAGGAGGTGGGGGCTACTACAGCAGGATTGCCTCACACCACCCGGAAGAGGAGGAGAAGGGCACCTACTCCTCATGCATCCACGGCCACAGAGGCCGTTCCCCTGCTTCTGCCAGCGCCCACACCTGCCACGGTCAACGAGCCAGCACCCATGCCTGCCACGGTCAACGAGCTAGCATCCACGCCTGCCACGGTCACAAGCCAATGCCCACACCTGCCATGGTCAACGAGCTAGCGCTTGAAGCCTTGTCCGTTCCAGAGCCAGCGCTTGAAGCCTCGTCCGTCCCAGAGACAGCATCCTTGGCCACGGAGGCCACTACCCCTGTTGCTGCCAGCGCTCCCGGCCACAGAGGTCTTTCCCAGTTGCTGCCAGCGCTCCCGGCCATGGAGGCCATATCCCCCGTCGCTGCCAGGGCTCCCGGCCATGGAGGCCGGTTTCCCCATCGCTTCCAGTGCTCACAGCCAAGGAGGCCGTTCCCCTGCTGTGGCCAGTGCCTGACCCTTCCACGGCTCCTCCCCCTGAGCCTTCCACAGCTCCGCCCCCTGAGCCATTCCCTCCTGACTCCTGTCCAGCGGCCACCAGTCAGTCCTCTGACCCCTATCCAATGGCCGCTGCCCAGTCCTCTGACCCCTGTCCAGCAGCTGCCGCCCAGTCCTCTGTCCGCTCTGCCCTGAGGCTGCCTCCCAGACCGGCTGAACCCGCATTTGCCCTGAGGCTGCCTCCCAGGCCAGCAGACCACGCCTTTGCCCTGAGGCCACCTCTCAGACCCTGCCTCTGCCCAGAGGCCTCCTCCCAGGCCACCAGACCCTGCCTTCGCCCTGAGGCCTCCCCCAGGCTGCCGGACCCTACCCCTTTCCTTAAGTTCCCTCTTTGGTTTCCCTCCCTTTCTATTATGTGTTCTGTATAAGCTAGTGCTCATTTGTCTGTCTTGTGTATTGTTTGATGTTCCCATTTTGGAATGCTGGGAGGTGTTCCTTTGGGGGGGTTATCATTGACATTATCGTCCCTTGTCTGTCTTGTGTTTCATTGTCTGTCTTTGAGTGAGCACGCAGTTTCGGTTGTATTCCCTGCCGTGCGCGCTTCGGTCTATCTTGTTTCATGTTGGGAGCACAGTGTCTGGATCCTGACTTCCTGTCTGGTTCAGTTTCGGTCTGTGTCAGGATCCGGATACTCGTGCTTCATGTCTGTCTGTTATTGACGTGGGTGCATCGCGCTTATGTCATCTTGGCAGCACGCACTCTCGTCATTATTTTGTCTGTCTCTCTCGAACACGGGTGTGTATCACGCTCGTGTTGTGTTGTGCGCCCTGGTCGCGAGCTGTCTTCATGTTGTGCTGAGGTTCAGTCACTTTGGTCTAAGGTGTCGGGTATGTGTGTGTGGCCGAACTCTCGCACAGGTGTCCTGTCTTGTTTTTGTCGCCTGTTGCATGGATTGCGTAGCATTTGCCTTGCGATGTACGCTCAGGTCTCGTTTAGTTTGAGAATGCATGGCATCATTTTGTTTGGTGTTGCTACGCTTTCTCTCGTCTTGTTTGTCAGTTGGCATGGTCATATATTGCCTCATTGTCTTGGTGATGTGTGCTCATGCCATTCGAGTGTTTTGTTGTCCTGTGAGAGCATGTGGTTTTGTTTCTGTATCGCCGCGTGTCTCTGTGTCTTGCGTCATACCCTGCCTCCTTGTTTGCCCATTATTAGTTTATTAGTCACACCTGCCCTGTCTTGTTAACCTGTTGATTTCTCTCCCTATTTTAGTCTCCTCGTGTTTGCTGTTCAGTGCCAGTTCGTCTTGTTTCCAGTCTTGTGTGTGTTGTGTTTCCAGTCGGTCTTGCTTCCCAGTCCTGTTTGGTACAGTCAGTCCTGATTGAACGTTACACTCTGCCCCAGCCCTGGATTATATTTTCTTTTGTTTTTCCCCTTCGGGGTAGTTTGTTTATTGTTTTTCCCCCTTGTGGGAGTTTGTTTTCCCTTTATTTTTTGTATTTACTAAATTCCCTTTTTTTTAACTCTGCATTTGGGTCCTGCCTCTTATCCGTGACAGTATCTTCAATTATTTGTCTGTTGTTAAAATCTTTACCCAGAACTAAACTTTGAAAGAACATACCTAAAATTATTTTGTGTATATTTTCAGGGGAGAATAATATCTGGGCACAGTACTTTAAATCATCCCTATAGTATATGATTTTAACAACTGTCAAAACTTTTAAACTTGGCAAGAGAGTATTATAAATGAACTAACCTACTTCAAAATTTCCATCACAGATTCAGCACAGTGGCCACTTATGGAAAACGTTGACATAGTCTTGTCCCCGTTCTGGCTTGCCATTTGAGCCAGAAGTGGCTCAATAGTAAACCCATCCCTTCTGCCAGGATTCCCTATTTGGGCCACTTAAAAAAACAAGCTGGGACTTTAAACTGCTCCTCAACCCAGTTTAGTCAAAGGCAGCCTTGAATGAAAGCAGACAAGAGATAATTTGATGGCTTTATTGGCAATCATAGTTTTTGAAAATGTCATTTGCTTGTCAACCAATGACCATAAATTAACTTTGTCATTACTTTGTTATTTCTACTTTTATTTAGCTTTGATCCATAGCATCTAGATTGGCACTAATAAAACAGTGAAATATATTTTTTTAAAGAATTTGCAGTGCTTCTTGGGAGAATTGGATGTGGGTTTTTTAAAATAGTAAAAAAAAAAAAAAAGAAAAGAAAAAAAATCTATCTTTTTAGCCTGATAGTTTATGTTAACGTGACTTCTCTTTGGCAAGAATACTGTACACAGGCTAAAAGGGTTCTTTCCTTTGCTAAGAGTTTATAATGTCAGCCTTGTAACAATCTGATTGTGTTGCTTAATGTGTTGCTCTGAATCAGGGCACGCAATGACTATTGTTGAAAGTCTGAACGTTTTTGTTTTCTTTTCATCTTTATATTTGATTACTTTATAAAAAGTCTCTTTGAGACAAAAGATCAACATTACTTTGTCATCATGGTGCCAGTAAGTAAAAAGCAAAATCACAAAAAATAACATTCACCAAACTTAAGTGATTATTTATTGCATATATACAATATGCATCTCTGGAGGAGGATAATTCATACCAAGTATATTAATATGACGTCTTGTGAGAGGTCACGTGACGCCATGCAAGGAGCAGACATGTAAACGGCGAGCTCTGCGCACTTTGATAGTTTTTTTATTATTTTCATGTTATAATCCAGTGAAATTCGATACACCCAGTTACACATTTGCTCTTTGAGGTAAACATGGCAAAGAAGTCAAAATCCTCAGGCTCTGGACACATTAAAAGACACTTACGTGCTCAAGATTAAATCTCTGATGGGCCTGCAGACCGGGGACTCGATTTGGATGGCGCGGCCGGGAAAATTCAGCATCAGTTATCCAACATGTCTGAGATGCTGACGAAGGTTGTTGCTGACTTGGAGGATCTTGCTGTAATACGTCGATCGATTACGGCGATGGAAACAAAATTCTCTGAGTTGGTTACAAGAGTGGCAGATGTGCAGATTTGCAGTCTAATCCACTCACGACCAAAATAGACCTGGGAAACATTTTGGAAAAACTGGAAAATCTCGAAAATAGGAGCCAAAAGAACAACGTACGGATTGTTGGAATTCTGAGCATGAAGAAGGCAGAGATATGGTGAAATTCCTGGACGAGCTCTTCCCAAGTCTGCTCAACATAACAGGCCATAAGCTGGAAATCGAGCGAGCTCACAGAGTCCCAGCTCACAGATCTGCTGAGGGGGATGGGCCCCGATCAATTCTGGCCAAATTTCTGAGATTATCTGATAAAGATCTCGTGTTGTGCCAGGCGAGGAGTAAAGGAAAGCTTTCTTGGAAGAATCACAATATTTTCTTGTTTCCACACTTTGCGAATTCAACAAGAGAGAAACACGATTGGTTCAAGGAATTTAAGAAACTCTAATATCAACGGAAGATCACTTTTGCACTGATGTTTCTGGCCAAACTGAGAATAGACACCAAGGATGGCTGCAAAGTATTTTTATGCCCCAAAAAAGCACTGTCCTTCATAGAAACAATGGGTGAGTAAACCATTGGGTGTTTCTCATGTGAGTGGATTGACTCGCTGTACATTAACTCAACTGTTTGAGGAAGCTAGGTGCCATTTTTGTTTCTTTTTGCATTGGCTCCGCCTAGAGGCTGGAGTTTGTTTTGTGGAATAACACTTTTCCTTCAAGAAACTTTTGCATTGATGGAAGATCGCTTTTACACTGAGGTTCTCGGCCAGATTGAGAATGGACACTATGGATGACCGCAAAATATCCACATGCCCACACAAAGGATGTCTTTTATAAAGTTGACGGACTGAGTAAGTCATGGTGTATTTATTTTATTTATTTATTCATTTGTTTTTTACGCGGCCTCCGAGTGAATTTGACTCTTGACTATCGGAGGAACCGGGACGCCTGTTTTGTTTCTTTTTGTGTTGTTTCTGGAGTTTGTTTTTGTGGAGTATTTTTGCGGAACATTGGAATGATTACGTCATCTGCTGCACTCATAAACAGCCAACACACTGAACACTCGTTTTTCTGTCTGAGGAAACTGAACGCCTTTATATCGGCTGGATTTTTTATTTTTTTTTTGTGGAGGAACACACTTTTGAGACAGTTCTATGAATGAATCTACACGTTCTTTGTGTTTATTCTGCCTATTGGCTGGGGTCTGTTTTACAAAGTATTTTATGTTATGTAATTTTGCCTTGCAAATTTGTGAGGCAAAATTTAGCAATCCAATGGCAAAGTTGTTGCGAGGACTCTCGTAGGTGTACATGGACCTTTTGAGTTTAGAGGGATGGACGCCGGTTGGCGCTGTCGTGCGCAGGGTTAATGTGCACATTTTCTTTTTTCTGTTTATTTGGTCCTGTGGGGGGGGGGGGGGGTAGTTTGGGGTTTGATTGTTGCACTAATGGGGAATGTGGTCTGTATAATCTTGTTTTTGACACACAATTTATTTTTTCTATTATATAAAAATGTCAAATGTTAATATGAGTGGGTTATCTTTTTCCACGTGGAATGTGAATGGGTTGGGGCACCCTATAAAAAGAAGGAAGGTTAACACATCTTTACTCGCAGGAAGCTGAAAAATTTGGGAAGATATGGGGTGGACATGTTTTCTTTAGTGCTGGCTCAAGTAAGAGTAGGGGAGTCATTACACTGATAAATAAACATCTACAATTCAAATGTCTCAAACAGAGCAAAGATAAATTAGGAAGAGTCATTATTGTTTTAGCAGACATTCAGGGGCAAAGGTTGATTTTGGCTAATATATACGCACCTAACGCTGATGACCAGGGCTTTTTTATAGATCTTGAAGGGATGTTGGAAACCGTTGGCACCCCTCATGATATAATATTGGGAGGAGACTTTCATCTGTTGATGGACTCAGTCCTTGATCATAGTGAAGCAAAAGTGTGCAAGCCCCCTAGAGCAACACTGACACTTCACAGGATGTGTAAAAATCTTGGTCTTGCAGATATTTGGTGACTTAAATATGTGGAAATATTTTAGTCTCAGATCATACCCTGGTGAGTTTAGAGGTGTTGCCACATATGGAGAAAAATAAATCATATAGTTGGCATTTTAATGTATCCCTTTTGCAAAATCCTGATTTCCAACAAATGTTAAAGACTGAAATCAGTGTTTATATGGAGACAAACTGGTCCTCAGTATCCTCTGTAGGCGTGGCTTGGGAGGCACTTAAGGCAGTTCTTAGGGGCCGGATCATACAGTATGCCTGAGCCCGAAATCCAAAGCCCGAAAACTCGTGGAGTTGGAAGGGAATATGAAAAGTGCTGAGACAGAGCTGAAGCTCAGAATGTCGTCTGATAGCCTCAGAGAACTGACCCGATTGAAATACAGATATAATACTATTTTGTCACGGAAAATGGAGTTTTGGTTATTCAGAGCAAGACAGCCATAATTTGAGTCAGGGGACAAAGCAGGGAAGCTTTTGGCTAGATATATAAAGCAGAGAGAGTCTTTTTCTACCATTCCCTCAGTGAAATCTGCTGGTGGTGAAATTTTTACCTAGGCCATTGATATTAATAATGCTTTTAAAGAGGGGTAGCTCAGTGGTAAAATATGCTGGCTACCACCCCTGGAGTTTGCTAGTTCACTAGTTCGAATCCCAGGGTGTGCTGAGTGACTCCAGCCAGGCTTCCTAAGCAACCAAATTGGCCCGGTTGCTAGGGAGGTTAGAGTCACATGGGGTAACCTCCTCATGGTCACTATAATGTGGTTCGTTCTCGGTGGGGCGCGTGGTGAGTTGGGTGTGGATGCCACGGAGAATAGCGTGAAGCCTCCACACGCACTATGTCTCCGCGGTAACGCACTCAACAAGCCACGTTATAAGATGCGCAGGTTGGCGGTCTCATACGCAGAGGTAACTGGGATTTGTCCTCCACCACCCAGATTGAGGCGAATCACTACACGACCACGAGGACTTAAAAGCACATTGGGAATTGGGCATTCCAAATTAGGGAGAAAAGAGGAAAAATCCAAAAAAAAAAATAAATAAAATAAAAATGTCTACTGATGAAGATATTAGAAAATTTGTGGAACCATTAGAACTCCCTAAACTGATGACTGAGCAAAAAAATTCTCTTGATTCTGAGATAAACTTGGAGGAGCTTGAATTTAGGCCTTACCTACAGGCAAGGCTTCAGGGCCAGATGGTTTTGCTGCTGAATTTTTTAGATCTTATGCTACAGAACTGGCTCCACATTTGTTAGAAGTTTATACGGAATCATTAAAGAATGGAAAGCTTCCTCCAACCACGACACAAGCCCAGATCAGTCTGATTCTTAAAAAGGACAAAGATCCAAGTGAGTGTAAAAGTTACCATCCAATTTCCCTGATCCAGCTAGATGTAAAAAAAAAAAATTAAAAAATTTCGGATAACCGATTAAGTAAAGTTATGACATCTCTTATACATATAGATCAGGTGGGGTTTATTCAGGGCCGTAGTTCTTCTGATAACATTTCGTTGCATTAATATCATGTGGTCAGTAGCGAATGATCAGTCTCCAGTCGCTGCCATCTCACTTGATGCTCCAAAGGTGTTCGATATGGTAGAATGGGATTATCTTTTTAAGATTTTGGAAAGGTATGGGTTCGGGAGTACATTCATTGGTTAGATTAAGTTACTTTATAGATACCCTGTAGCAGCGGTACAAACAAAAGGATTAATTTCAGAATATTTTACTCTGGATAGGGGCACCCGGCAGGGTTGCCCTCTTTCCCCGTCATTGTTCTGTCTTGCCCTGGAACCATTAGCAGCGAGGATAAGAAAGGAGGATGATTTTCCAGGGGTGATGGCGGGAGGTGTGGAGCATAAGCTTCTGCTTTACGCTGATTATATTTTATTATTTGTCTCTGACCCTACTAGATCTATGCCTTGCCTCCACAGAATTATTAATTCCTTTTCCACATTCTCAGGATACAAAGTCAATTGGTCTAAATCTGAAGCTTTGGCTCTGACAGTGTTCTGTCCAATAACAGCCTTCCAGCCGGGCGCTTTCCAATGGCCCAAACAGGGCATTAAGTATTTGGGTATTTCTCTAACTAATAAGTAAATATTATTTATGATTGTTTGTTATTTTTATAATGCATCAACATGTATCAATCCTAAAGTAGAAAACCTTGTCATATTTTAATTTTATTTATTTATTTTTTGCTAATTTGAGTAAATATCTCTGGTAGATAAAATAAGTACATTTGACTTAACATTTCGAAGATGATTTTCCTAGCATGCACTGAGCTTTAATAATTAATGAGCTTACATGGTTTCACTGTCTGCAAGTTTATTTACACAGCTTTTATTGTTGAGTTTGTTGTAACGTTTCATAACTTCTTGTTTTGTGAAGTCTGAAGTTCATTTTCTACTCAAAACTACCTGTTCAGGATCTAATAATTATCTGTTGATTGATACTGTCATCATGTTTTGTGCACCAAGTGTTGAGGTCTGCATGCACAGCTCTGTATCTTGTTTCTATCACCAGTAATGCAAGGTGACATTAGACTATGTAGCATGCATTAAGCTTTCATGTGGAAGGCTTCTGTATGTCATTTTGTACATGATTAAATGTGTTTATAAGGAAAGTTCACAATGTGAAATGTTCTAATAAAATGTTCATTAAAATTTTCCTTTAACATTTTTCAAGTAAAAGTTGCTGTATGAAATGCTTAAGATAAGTTTACTCACTTTAATATTATGTTATGAAATAGATTTTAATTAATTTTAAACCATTAAAAAATTGAGTAAATCAAATTAATTATAAAATTAAGTAAATCTTACTAGTCATTTTTTTTCAGTACGGTAAAGAGTTTTTATTCTGATTTACGTTTATTTGCATTCAGCACAGGATACAATCCAAGAGAAGTACATTTATTTTCATTGCGACTTACTTTCAAAGAACAGATACACCTGAATAATTTATCAGATCATTCAATCAAGTGTGTTTTAAGCTTTCAGTTCCCTTGTTGGCAAAATTACCACAGTTGCAAGAAGTCAGTGGTAGTGCCCAGTCACCTAATGCAGACATTCTAACAAAATGTCCCAGTATATATAACTGCTCAAATGCAGGTTTTTTTATAGTTCAGGAGATTTAACAATAATTCTTGGTTATGTTTCATTTTAATATCAAATTTATCACAGATGCTTCTCATAAAATTGCTTATGAGAAATAGAAATAGACTCAAATGAGATATGATGAGCTTCTAAAAGAAAAGTGAAAACTGTCAATTCTGTTTGGGAAGCATTTTAGATAACTGCATTTACATTTACTAATATACAGTATAATTAAAAAATAATAATAGCCTAATACTAAAGGCCCAATGGCACAACCACTGTCTACACCTATTTTGGTCATCATTCGATATTTCAGAAAAAAATATCTTTGATGATTGTCTCAGGTATTTTGTTATTTTTGCTTTGATAGATAGATTTTTTGTTTTGTCAAATAGGACAACATGTAAACAAACAACATTCCGACACAACTCCATTACAGGTTTTTGGTCTCTCAGTATATGATATTTGAGGGGTGGGGTCAGTTCAACCTTCAGCACGCCAAACCGGCTCTAGATGGAGTAGAATGCAAACTTCCTGAGGTAGAAGCTCTCCGCAAACACTTGGATGCTGTCCGGAGTTTAAAAGTGGATTTATTAATGTGGGATTTGCTTCACAATTATAAAAGAGAACCGCAAAATAAACCAGGCCTCTTTCGGCTGCATTATAAAAGCAGTTCAGTGGAAATATAGGGGATTTATCCGTGGGATTTTCTATTTAAAGTCATTTTGTCGTCATTTTTCTTTTCTTTTCTCCCTCCCCACTTAGATTACGTACTGTCATGACATTCAACAGAAGTCCAAGCAAATTAAGAAACGCTTGTCCCATAACAATCACAGTTGACAGTCTGTTGCTCACCCGATGGTGGTGTGTGAGAACCGCACGAGGAGATCCCCAAGTTAAACACATTTAATGCCTCACGCTCTGTGGATCAGTACGAGGCGCGCGGTAAACTGTAGGTAGGTTATACTGTCGGCTTCCTTCTGTGCAGCATTTCTAGTGCATCAAAACAATGGTTCACATCATGGGTTTATTTTAACAGTTTGGCTAGGGCCAATTTTATTAGGTCATTACTATAATCGTGTTACATACACTAAACATTAAGTTCACTTGACTGGATTTTTTTTTCTTCTGTTCTTTATTAATTTGATTGTATGGTGGCTTTGAGTCCTTGATAGTATTGATAAATAAGCAATATTTTATTATTATATATTTTTTTAAAGATTGCTCCTATACAATTTTTATTTTTATTTTATTTTTATTTATTTTTTTTATTGATTCCTTCTATTTTCCCTTCCTTATTATTATTATTATTATTATTATTATTATTATTATTATTATTATTATTATCATCATCATCATCATCATCAATCTGGGAAAAGTACTGCTTACAATATAGTTATTGTAGCAGTACAATATTGGTACCATACCAATGGCATGTTCTATGTGCATCTTATTTTTTGAGCCAAATCTCTGTAACTCATCTGGTAGAACACTTGGAACACAAAATGTATACCTTTTGTTTCTTTGGATAAAAGTGTCTGCCAAATTAATAAAAGTCAATTTGAGAAATGAGGAGTGAGGAGTGAGACCCAGTTCACCTATGTCAATTCATCAGATTTCCCTATCAGGTATCTATGCTGCATGGGGAACACTTTTTACTGAATCAGTAGCTAGTCAAGGAGATTAAACTCTTTTAAAATTTAGGGATATCCAAGTGTTGACCTGCAAGTTTCTAAAATCCACCTCTTACGACTTTAAAAACGGTCTCTAGCCCAGTCTCAGATAATCCGGCACCAGCATTCTGTACTAAAACCAGTTTTGTTGAGAGACTGGTCCAGAGGGAGAGATGACGATAGAGATAAAGACAGGTGCAGTCTGACAGCTGCATGCATGGTGCCAGCAAACAGATTTAACAGTATCATTGTCTGTCAGTCTTGACTTGTATGGAGAGCAGGACAGAATGGTGCTGGATTCATAGTTGTGTTTCTCAGATGAAGAGGGAGTGTGATGTTGAGGGCAGAGAGAAGGAAGGGTAGGATAGATCCACATCTGCTGTCCATTTCACTGAGATCTAAAGATACAGTACAAAACCCATTAACAACCTTTTTTGGCTTTTCTGACAAAAAGTGTGTTTGTATTGATTTACACAGTCACACCTAGGTGTGCTGTATTTGTCAATAGCATTTTTGACCCATCCGGTTTGGCTTCCATGGAAATGTTCCATACATTTGGAATATTCCAATGTTCACCATATACATTATAAGGCACAAAGGCAGCATTTGTCAGCTTTCATACACAGCCGTTGTAATTTTTGCTTTTGAGTTTAGTCCATGAGCTTTTATCACAAGCTGTTTGGGATGGATGTTGAAGGCTTAACTGTCGTTCCTCATTTCCCTGGGGTTCCTGGAGCGAATGATTTTCAGGAGATCTGGCCAGTAGTTCTAGAACAGTCCAGACATCTATTCGGCTTTAACTCTGCTTTATTACAGACTTTGTTTATAGCCTGTTTACTGCTTTGACCTTTTTTATGGTTCCGCCTGAACTTGCTGCCCAATACAACTGCTAGAACACATGTTCTGCAGAGTAAGCTGGGCTGTTGTCCTTCGTCATACAAGATGAGAAAAGGCAGAATTCAGAATCGATGGAAAAAATGGTTGCGGATATACTAAAGAAGGCTAGTACACTGAGGAGCTAATGGAGCTGGACTAATTGAAAGTATTTAAAGGCCGTTCAAACAGAATGTGTTCTTGCATTAAAAAGCTAGTCGCAGCACAACAAATGGAACAGAATGCAGGTGTCTTGAGATATGTTTTTAAAAGTTGAATTACTTTTAACTTGACACAAAGTCTTAAAAATGCTGCGCTCATAGCATGAGATGCTGAAAAAGCAGTGAAACATGTCTCAACAGTCAAAAAAGTCTGTCTATTGCATGCTTACATTGAAAAAATAATTCCAGAACAGTGCAGATGGACGCAATAACACCTCCAGTGTGAACAGGCCCTTAGATGTGCTCTTGACCATTGTCCTTGTATTTACATTACATTTATGCATTTGGAAGATTCTTTTTTCAAAGCAGCCTACAGTACATTCAAGCTACTGTATATGTTTTTATCAGTAAGTGTGTTCCCTATGTATTGAACCCATGACCTTATTATTAGCACCATGCTCTACCAATTGAGATACAGGTACACTGTAAAAATGCTACAGTAGAAACGTTGAAACGTAAGAAATTGATTAAAAGGTAGTTACCCTAAGATTCTATTCTCCGCGGCATCCACGCACAACTCACCATGCACCCCACCGAGAGCGAGAACCACATTATAGTGACCATGAAGAGATTACCCCATGTGACCCTCCCTAGCAACCGGGACAATTTGGTTGCTTAGGAGACCTGGCTGGAGTCACTCAGCACGCCCTGGATTTGAACTCGCGACTCCAGGGGTGGTAGTCAGCGTCTTTACTTGCTGAGCTACTCAGGCCCCCTTTACAGTAAATTATTGATATAATTATGCAAAAACAATAATCAGGCATCCCAAAATTCCATACATTACCCATCACATTTCATCATAGTTTATGGGAATTATGTTTTTTCTTATTTTTAATATCAGTTGTGTATTTTGAGGTGTTCCGTGTTATATTTTATGTAGTTTAGATAATGTTTATTGCATTTTTTTAATTTTACATGTGCAACTCTGATGGTGATTTGTGTTTGTGTGAGTGACGCTGTGCACTGTCTCTACATGTTTATTGGTCATTGCTCCTGGAAGGGCCACTATCATGTGCCTTTCTGCAATTACTACAGTGATTAACAATACATTATAAAGTGAAAAGCAATTTTTTGAGTAACAAAATGTTAGTGTAGCACATTTATATCATTTAATAAAATAAACTGTAATGAACCGTAAAATATACAGGCATCAAAATTACATCCCGTAAAGCCTGAAACATGGTCATTGTATTTTTAACAGTAAATGTTAGGCAACCACATCTGCCGGTAATTTACCATAAATTTTACGGATTTTTTTTACAGTGTACTCTCACTTAGTGGTGGCTTATAGAAATAGATAATTGATGTATCAATAGATCTAAACAAAACATAATTTAATCTACTTTAATAAGAGAGTTTTGGTTTGTTGTTTAGCTGAATGAACACAAGCATGAGAAGGCAAAGGCAGAGTTCACTCCAAACACGAAGAGGTGCCCAAGTGCCCTAAGAAAACCTAAACCACATGCAGAAAGGCTTATTTGGGCAATGAGACAATAATTTATCAAAGTTTGGCTTAGAATAGACTTAATGGTAGCAAAACATTATTGATTGAAAAGAGAAAGTTTTACACTTGGTTTTTGTTTGGGTTTTTCCTTTGGTATGGACAACTTTCCTTTGTAGATTTCTGTACCTTACCTGCTGTTATTTTCCCATTTAGATTTCACCTGACCAAAAGAAGAGCCCCTTTTTCCTCTTGTGAGAATGTAAACTTTTAAGTGTAATCTCTTAACTCTGGAGAAACCCTCCCATTTCTGGTTCGAGTGTGACGGCATATCAGTGCGTCAGACTTGATATGTCTCTCCTAATTAATATTGCTGATGAGTGCCTCAAACAGCCGGAACAAGGTTTTTGGCTCTGGCTAATAAATACGGAGAAGGTGTCGAAGACATGTAACTATTATTCATCGTCTAAGATAAATAAACTTTGGGTAGAAGAGATATCCTGTGAAAGAGAGGTGGTTATAAGAAGATAACATCTTATTCCTTCTCATCTCTCTAATGAAATGAGATCAGTGTTATTTGCTTATGGGTTCTCCTTTATTTCTGTTTGTTTCCTTTTTAAAATATAGGAAATACTATTTCTTTTTTATCTGAAACACATCCACAACCACATCTGTGTGTGTGGTTTGTTAATCTGTGATGTATCACACCGCTGAAAGCAAGAGATCTTGTCAGCAGCCCCTTAACATACAGTAGAAAAAGACTCCACATAGACATGTTTTCTGTTACTTGTGATATGTACATTGTACTTTTATGGTTATAGTTCTCGTTTATAATATTTTACAATGACCTAACATATTTTAACAAAGGTGCTTTACCTCTGTATATTTTCATCAACTCAAACATATTTTCACCTTTGCCTTTGAGAGGCTTTCTAGTCAAGTGTATATATGATCAGATTAGTTTTGTCTTGACCTGTAAACCAAACTGAGGGAAACATGTTTGTCTTGTGGGTTGGTTCAGGTTTTTTAAATTATTAATTATAACTGAAACAATTAACTTCATTTAGCAACTGCTTGTTGTCTATATATATATATATATATATATATATATATATATATATATTACAATTTATAAGGGCTCCTGCTGAAATATAGATATCTGTAGCTTTGTTGGTATTTGAAAGTACTTTTTAGGTATCAGATGATGCCTTCACTTATAAAAATGATGCAAGATCCAGACAACCTGTAGCCAGATATGGCCCTCCTATCCTGATACGTCCAAGCATGATGTTTCTTTTGCATAAATCCAGAACGCTCATCCATTTCTGCTGGAATGTGTTTACGAATCATTTTATAAATATATCTCTTTTATAGAGAGGCTAATATTTGATCTCTGTCTTTTCCTTTGCTTCTTGAGACACATATTTTTTTTTTCAGGCCAGTGTGCTCATTGATTTCTGAAGGATAGGGTAAATATGTTTTTCCATTCATTACTTCTCTCAACAAGGCATTTTGAAGTGACTGAAGGTTATTGTGGTATTTGTTTCACTGTACCCTATTTTTGGTATAATAAGCTTAAGTGACAGAACATTTTAGCCTTGTCAATCTTAATGGTGGAATTACAGTGAAAAGAAAACATTTTGTTTGCTTTCCCTGCACATGGATCTATTTGACCAAGGAAATATAAGCATTGCAGGAATGTGTGGTTTAAACTGACAAAATACCAGATTGGGGTTACGTTACACAAATTATTGTGTCCACACTTACAATTCCAGACCAGACTTCCATGAATCAATTTAACAAATTTGGAGCACAGAAAAGCTGAACTTTGTTGAGAAAATGCAGTAATAGAAATGAAAGAGTGCGGTTAGGTAAGAACTGAGGAAGCTGTTTTTCCATCCTTCCCTTTTTCCTAGATCCCAAAAACAATATTTTATCATAGTTTACAGAAAATGCATAGATCGTCTTTTTAGTATTTAGTATTTGAAAGCACATAATTGAGTTTATAGCTTAAAAAAATTGTGGCAAGATATTATGACTTTCTTTTGACATGCTGACTTAACAAAGTACCGTTGTATATATACATGTCTCATTGTACTCTTTTCCCCCCGTTCACCCTCTCCTTTCTACATCCAACTCCCTCCTTCTCTCTGTTTGTCTGTTTCTCTTTCACTCTCTCTGTCTCTCTGCAACAGATCTTGGCACTGACAGATGCATTGTCACGCGTAGGAGTCCAGAATCTCTCTCCATCTCTTTCGTTTTTTTGGCACACCCCCTCCTCCTCCCAGCATCCCTATAAGACACATGCTCCTGGGCTGGATTGCTCACTCACATTAGGATCTCCTGGTCAAGGCCGCTGTAGGCTTCTCTCTCCTCTCAATTTTGCCCGGCTTCATGGGTTGAAGGGCAGACAGCATTGTCCACAAGATCTCATCTCACCCCGCTGCTCCACTCCTGAGTGCTGCACCCAAACTTCAACATCTTCATCATCTTGAGTACAATGGTTTGTTCCCCAGGCATGTTTGGACTTGCAGTGGCAGAGGCCTCCTGCGAAGGGGGCTGTGACCGGCTGTAGTCGACAACACCAGCGATCCACCTGCCACAGCGTAAAAGGGGCCCCCTCAGCTGTGATCTGTCTGCCTGCAGGGGGGTCCCAGCGGCAGGGACTGGGCAGCAGGGACTATGCATTTGGGACTGGTGGTGCTGGCAGTGGTCTTCCTCAGCTCCATGGGTCATGGCGATAACCTCAAGGTCTCCAAAGGACGAAGACAGAGACGGAGTGAGTCATCACGCATGTGCTACTTGAGTTCTCTCTCGCTCACACTCTCTCTTTCTTCATATCTCATAACTGAGCGGTTGCCAAGTGGTTCACTGTCCACTGAAGCACATTGACAACTTGAAACTGCTGCAGTAAAGAACGCATTTTGTTTATTTTTCTCATTCCTATTATTTGGCATGCCAGTGTGGCCCATTAGAGCTTTTCTGACATCTTGGAATGTTTTGAATCTTTTTTTGAACTGTCATGCCAGTTTTGGTTGGGTATTAAGGGTGATTATCATCTGGAACTTACCTTTTTGAGGCAAATTGTAAATGTCATGTTCCAAAGCTTGGCCAAATTGGAACCGTTTCTGCCTGAATACCTAAATATAAATACCTAAATGCAAATACCTAAATATAAATATCTAAATGCATTTCCTTGTTAATTTGTCAGTCTTCAAAGCAACTCTAACCATAGATGTTTTATGACCAAATGTTGTTTTTATTGATTTGTTTCTTTTATGGACAGTTAGTTTTAAAACCCCCACATTGCAACAAAACTCACTCTGTAATATTGCGTCTGTTCCCTTATGTGTGCGGACATCTCAATATAAGAACGCTGATGGAAGGAGGCTTATCTCAGTAATAAGTACTTATCAGTGCCTTTTGTGTGTGTGTGTGTGTGTGTGTGTGTGTGTGAGAGAGAGAGAGAGAGAGAGCGTGAGTGAGTGAGAGCGAGAGAGAGAGTGAGAGTGAGAGAGAGTAGTAAATCATTATCTAAGACTCAAACAATTAGTAGATCCTTTGGGGCTTTTAAATAATTTGGAAAAATCTAACTAAAAAATCAGACCAATTTCTGATCATAAGGTGGCCGCAGTTGTTGTTTAGTTTTTTGTTTTTTTTGTTTAGTTTAGTTTATTTTTTAATTTTTTTGTCATTATCCAGATGATCATAGTGCATTATTTGAGGGGGTTCAGATGGAAGACTACAGCGTTGAGGTGTGTAGAGCGCCCTCTAGAGAAATATATAGCAAATTAACCTGCTACGTAGCAAATGAACTAATCTGCTACATTGGATTATCTGTAGGTAAGACTTTGTTAATCGGCAGTAGTTATTAAAAGACAATAGTATAAAACATCACCATTTATTTGCTTGCCAGACACTTTATTATCATAGTGACTGAACAGAAAGAGCATATATTGCGTTGTGACAATTACCGGAGGTTGACAAAACTAACACCATAAGTAAGTTAACTGTAGAGAAATAAACAGTGAGTTACTTGTTGAAATAAATCTGCAGATGCTCCACAATCCCATGACCTCATTGTAGCTGATATGACCATTCCACCTTCGTAATAGTGGTCATTATTTTATAGCTGTTTTATCGACGGAATGGAAGCAAACATCTCTGACAACTGTTATTGCACACTTGATTGATCAGCTATTAGAATTTCCTGTGTTTTTTCTCTCTCTCTCTCTCTCGCTCTCTCTCTCTCTCTCTCTCTCTCTCTCTCTCTCTCTCTAAAAATATCTCAACCAAACCACAAAAACATCTATTTTTCATTTTGCCCAAGTGTTTAGTTTTGTCTATGTTATAAACTATTTTAAATTGTTATACTGCTCTGTACATCCATTCTATGGCACAGTGCCTAATGCAGATTCTGCTCTGAGAAAGGAGTGATCCAGCTTTTCTACCCACTCACAGAGGTGAGGGATGAAAACAGGCATTCTTTCGTTAGCATCATGTTGTGAGCTCATCAGCTGAACTTGAAATACTGGTTACCTTTGTGTTATTGTGTGACAGATGCGTCTGAAATCTTCAAAAATGAAATTTCTGTGATTACTCACACTCATGTTCCAAACCCATATGCCTTGGGTTGAATATCTTATTCAACCAGAACTTTTCCATATAATGACAGAAAATGTAAGTAATTATTCACTGATAACTGGATCAGTCAGTGATTTGAACTTTAACCAGATCTGTCCATTTTATGAACAAATTGTTCAGTCCGATTTGTGAACCGGATGAACAACATGAGGGTGAGTAAATAATTACAGAATTACAATTTTAGGGTAAAGGAAGTGTTGTTCCCTTCTCTCTATTGCATTAATAAGCTTCTGATTATCACTACATTCCAAAATAACAATATTTTCTATATGCAAGATGTTTGTTTGGTCCCTCTGAGTTTTGGGTAATTGTGGGCAAAATGTCATTACATTTGTGCTACCAGTTCCATAGAACTCTTCTGTAATCTCTTGCTTTAGAGGAAAACCCTAATAACGACCTTCTTACGACCGTGATATATACTGTTTAGCAGCGAGAGGCAACTGTTGCTGTCTTTTTTGTGCTTGTTTAGTGCGCGTGCAAGGTTCATGAGTAGCATGTGCTGTGCGTCCTAACCTCTCTTCCTGTACATTTGTTCGGGCTAACTGCCCCTCAGCAGACCCATGCAAAACAATCTTTCACCCTCACCATTTATCATTTCAAGTTTCATATTTGTTTTTCCTGCTGAGAGGCCTTTTCATTTATTTAAGCTATGAGAGAGAGAGACAAAAGGAATGCAGTGATGAAAAGTGTCCCTTTGCCTAAAAATGCTCCAAAAGTGTAAACATTTTCGAGGACCTGTTTGTAGACCTTTTAGGGCTAAGTGGTCCTTGTCAAGCTGACCCTTTCTGAAATACTCTGGGAGCACTTGCTGAATTAGTAGGGCTGTTTTAGTTAATCATGCGGTGAATGTTTTGTTGACCTCTGGGACGAAGCTGTTTTCTGCTGGTGCTATGTACTTAATCGATAATGTGATGAAACTTTTGAATCTTTGGAAAAGATTTTAAACCAGCCTAAGCTGGTTTGATGGTCTTCCAGCCTGGTCAGGCAGATCTTGTTTTGGGCATTTCAGATTTACCGACCAGCTAATCCAACTAAACATTAGCTTCTTTTGGCTGGGACACAGCTAGACCATCTTAGACCAAGCTTTTTCAGCAGGTCAGACAGACAGAATAATTCTCCTACATGCAAAAATTTTAAATTACCTCAAAGGGCACTCTAGCCTTATGACAAAGGCTGTTAAATATTGTGACGAATTTGGTAATGCTTTCATCTACAAACTGAAGTGTAGTACTCTCAGCTTTGTTTAACCCGTTTCACCATATTTAAATCATTCAGCATAATTCCGCATATTTTCCCAAAAATCAGTGCAGAAAATGATAAAAAAGCCTGAATATACCATCTGGGTTTGGTTATATGGCCAGTAATTTTAATTTATGGATATATGATAAGAGATTTTATTATACATGTGATAAGTGTTTGCCTTTCTCGTGTGCTTACATTCATCCATTAGGTTACATCACTTACTGTAGGTGTGGTTAATTTACAGCTGGATGGTTAAACACTTTTAGCATCCCTGTGAGACAAGGTTTATGGATTGATTGCCCTCTGAGAGTGTATATTTAGAGCTGATGCTACATATATAGACCCGTAAATTAAAGCAGATGGCTGTAGTTTTGACTCCAGTCGGGCCTACCAGGAACAGGATGTGCACTCTGACACGCTTTCAGAGTAATCGTTTATTTCTACTTGGCCTCAAAGGCTGAAATGTTTGGACCATACAAGCAAGGCATGGAAAGTCACAAGGGACAAGTGAGTTTTCTTACATTCTATAGGTGATTGTATTGAACCATGTGTGCATGATTTTGGGCACCTGGACAGAATGAGGACTGATTTATTTTGTCTGTAAAAAAACAACCAAAAAGGATCCATCTCTTCAGTTTCCCTGCTCATTTTCCCACACTGGGTGTGATGTCCAGATTACTTGGTTTCTTTCAATAAAACACTTTTCCACACAAATGTTTCAAATGAATGGCATGAAACATTCAGACAAGGATATTTGGCATGCCTTGGAGTAAATTAGCTACAAACACAGATAAACCAAAATAAAACATTACCATGTTTATAGCCCTGCAGGCTGAAGTACTGTTAAGAAAATGTCATGCTGATGTGTCATAATGAGCTGCCTTTTCTCACAGTGTACTCTCAAATTAATTACATTAAACCAGGGACATTATAAGGAGTAGGAGATGGGCCAAAAGTTGGAAAATGCAACCTGGTCTCATAGATATACGTTACTATACCTACATTTAAAAAAAATATTTTTACGTAACTCGTTGTATGTATCGTGGCAGTTTCTTGGGGAAATAAACACTAGCGCTGCTACAACAACAATGGCTTTTATTCCCTTTCACACAAATCACGGGTAAAACGGTATAAACACGTACTTCTCGCCTGTTCCTCACACATTGCTATCTTATGACATAAAAACACTTTGACTATTGAACATGACTTGCACTGTGATACATTTAAATGTTTGCATTACAAAATCAAATACATTTACTAGCTTGTTCACTAGTTGCACTTGTGGTGCAAAGTACTGGGGTATGATTCCTGAAGAGCGTGCTTGTTGACATGTGAGGTGAAACTTTAATAGAAGCAAGACAAAATGACGTGGTTGCTTTAGCAATAGTGTTTTTTTTAGAGCTTTCAAAATTAATGCTTTATTATTTTCTTAATCGCGATTAACGCATTTACCGTTAATACAGCATAAACCAGCATAAACATTGGTTGGAAGGGCGGAATCTTTGTGATATGTCTACCTGGACTCACTACACTGATGCACACATCAAAAACACGCACAGCAGTGATTCAGTGTCAGTAATAAAGTGATGGGGAAAGGACCCCGTAACACTATTTGTTGTGCAAAACAAGCCCAGATGGAACTTGTGACAGATATCAAGTATTTTTCAACCTAAGTAAGGTGCATTTTAATTACCAAAGAAGCAGGCCAAGTCTGAAATATCCCCAAAACGCAGAATGAGATGTTTTTGTCTGCAAGTGCTTTTCATGTGGAGTTCAAAGCGGCACTTGATGCTGACGCTGACGCCCTGAAATAAATCATGAATGCAGCTTCACGATTGCTGTAATAAAGTGGATAGCCAGAGTCTGCCGGCTGATTAATATTATGGAGGATTAAAGTTTAAGAGATTTAATGTCCATTTCAATAAATATGCAACCTATGTGAGGACTAGTTCTTTCAATTAGTCAAACTCCCACTTAGGCTTTGGGAATATTTAATATTACTTGAATTGGTGCTATTTTATTTCATTTCTATCTTTATTATGTGTAAGACTTTTTTTGGAAAATGTTAATAAAGCATTATATTGTTACATATTGTTTTGTTTTCTTGCCTAAGAATGAAATCCATGCATTTTGAATGGAAAAATTTATATTTAGAGTCAAATTTCAGCACTTTCAGAATCTATGAAAATGTGACTAATCGTGATTAAAAAATGTAATCGACTGACAGCACTATTTATTTATTTATTTATTTTTTATCTCAAATTTGCATTTTATGAGCCTATTGGTTAGGTTTAGGTTCAAGGTTTAGGGTAAGGATGTCAGTTTTCTTGATTTAAAACTCAATAAAGAATTAACCTTTAAAACCTCATCTTTTTTAATCTTGTGACGACATTGGTTAGGTTTATGTTTAAGGTTTAGGGTAGTAAGGTAGGTTTTGTTGATTTAAAACACAATAGAGAATTATCCTTAACCTCATCTGTTTGGAAGAACAGTTAACTCACTTTTAGTGCCACACAGTGGACATTTCACTATGAAACTGCTGCGATATGTGTAATGAATCACGTAATAGCATTTTGCAAAAATGTTCCCGAAGTCACATCATTTCTATAAGATGATGCTGAGCCGAACACATTTTTGATCAATGTGTATTAATTTGTATTAACTGAACCAGCCTGAAAAATACTGTTCTTTAGTGTGATTTGAGCTAAAGATGCTAAATTTATGATATCATTCTTGTCAGATTTTATTGTTGATTTGAAATATATTATTAAACATAATTTTGACCAAAAGCTTTTGAGATGTCTGTCTGTCCCCATTCAAGTAGATACCTAATAGCTGACAATAGTTGCCTGGGGGCATTACCAAGATAAATGAACTTGCCTTAAAGTGACCTTGATTATACAGTGCATCCGGAAAGTATTCACAGCGCTTCACTTTTTTCACATTTTGTTATGTTACAGCCTTATTCCAAAATGGATTAAATTAATTATTTTCCTCAAAATTCTACAAACAATACCCATAATGACAATGTGAAAGAAGTTTGTTTGAAATCTTTGCAAATTTATAAAAAAAATAAAAAATAAAAAAAATCACATGTACATAAGTATTCACAGCCTTTGCCATGACACTCAAAATTGAGCTCAGGTGCATCCTGTTTCCACTGATCATCCTTGAGATGTATCTACAACTTGATTGGAGTCCACCTGTGGTAAATTCAGTTGATTGGACATGATTTGGAAAGGCACACACCTGTCTATATAAGGTCCCACAGTGCATGTCAGAGCACAAACCAAGCCATGAAGTCCAAGGAATTGTCTGTAGACCTCCGAGACAGGATTGTATTGAGGCACAGATCTGGGCAAGGGTACAGAAAACTTTCTGCAGCATTGAAGGTCCCAATGACCACAGTGGCCTCCATCATCAGTAAATGGAAGAAGTTTGGAACCACCAGGACTCTTCCTAGAGCTGGCCGCCTGGCCAAACTGAGCGATCGGGGGAGAAGGGCCTTAGTCAGGGAGGTGACCAAGAACCCGATGTTCACTCTGACAGAGCTCCAGCATTTCTCTGTGGAGAGAGGAGAACCTTCCAGAAGAACAACCATCTCTGCAGCACTCCACCAATCAGGCCTGTATGGTAGAGTGGCCAGATGGAAGCCACTCCTCAATAAAAGCACATGACAGCCCGCCTGGAGTTTGCCAAAAGGCACCTGACGGACTCTCAGACCATGAGAAACAAAGATTGAACTCTTTGGCCTGAATGGCAAGCATCATGTCTGGAGTAAACCAGGCACCGCTCATCACCTGGCCAATACCATCCCTACAGTAAAGCATGGTGGTGGCAGCATCATGCTGTGGGGATGTTTTTCAGCAGCAGGAACTGGGAGACTAGTCAGGATCGAGGGAAAGATGAATGCAGCAATGTACAGAGACATCCTTGATGAAAACCTGCTCCAGAGCGCTCTGGACCTCAGACTGGGGTGAAGGTTCATCTTCCAACAGGACAACGACCCTAAGCACACAGCCAAGATAACAAAGGAGTGGCTCCAGGACAACTCTGTGAGTGTCCTTGAGTGGCCCAGCCAGAGCCCAGACTGGAACCCGATTGAACATCTCTGGAGAGATCTGAAAATGGCTGTGCACCGACAGTCCCCATCCAACCTGTTGGAGCTTGAGAGGTCCTGCAAAGAAGAATGGGAGAATCTGCCCAAAAATAGGTGTGCCAAGCTTGTAGCATCATACTCAAAAAGACTTGAGGCTGTAATTGGTGCCAAAGGTGCTTCAACAAAGTATTGAGCAAAGGCTGTGAATACTTATGTACATGTGATTTTTTTTTTTTTTTTTAATAAATTTGCAAAGATTTCAAACAAACTTCTTTCACGTTGTCATGATGGGGTATTGTTTGTAGAATTTTGAGGAAAATAATGAATTTAATCCATTTTGGAATAAGGCTGTAACATAACAAAATGTGGAAAAAGTGAAGCGCTGTGAATACTTTCCGGATGCACTGTATCTACTAAATTTATGTTGTTACATGTAACCCTGCTGAAAAGCATTAGTCTCTGTTTTGGATGCTGATTCCATCATGTGATGCTGGTGTGCTGATGTCGCCACTAGGCTACTTGGCTTGCTAGTTCAGCTTGACTTCCTTGGACAACCAGCTTGACCTAAAATACAATGCTGGTCGATTAGTCTCATCAGTTTTGCCAGTTAAACCCTTGGCTTAGCTGGTGCACCAGCTAGACCAGCACAAGACCAGCTTGGAAATTCATGCTGGTCTGTGCTGGTCTTTTCAGCAGGGAAGGTACAGAGATTAACCCTTCTTGATATTTGGGGGTGCAGGGTCAGAATTTAGGTTGCTCAAACAATGTTTGCAGCTTCAAGTTCAGGTAGGTTGCTGAGATCGTAACTCTGCTCTGTCACCTCCTGGTAACCAGTCATTAAGCACTTTGGATAATAAAAAGTGTCTGCTAAATGGTAAGGAAGTATAGCTAGTATCAAACTCACTCTCTTTTCCTTTTCTCTGTTCCATCAGTTAGCACTGAAGTACCACCATCATGCTCAAATGGCTGTGAACACTGCTCTGAGTACAACGGCTGTCTTAAATGTCGGCCCCGGCTCTTCATCCTACTGGAGCGGAATGACATCCGTCAGATAGGGGTTTGCCTCGCTGCCTGTCCTGTTGGATATTATGGCATTCGAAATAGGGATATGAACAAATGCACACGTGAGTCTTTACTCTTCTGACTCAATTTCAAAACTGTAAATCAACAAGTACTGTAAAATGAAGATTGTTTTACAGTTTGACTATATTGTTTCTGACCAACATTGAGTCTTAAAATTACCTTTATCTGTACAGTACAGTAATGTGCAAAGGTTTTAGGCACTTGTGAAAAAATGTTGCATAGTGAGGATGTCTTCAAAAATAATGGCATAAATAGTTTTCAATTATCAGTTAATGTCATGCTAAGTCCAGTAAACATAAAAAAGCTAAATCAATATTTGGTGTGACCTCCTTTGCCTTCAAAACAGCACCAATTCTCCTCAGTACACCAGGAAACAGTTTTTCTTAATTGTTGTTGGATAGGATGTTCCAAGCGTCTTGGAGAATTCGCCACAGTTCTTCTGTCTATTTAAGAAGTCTCAATTGCTTCTGTCTCTACATGTAATCCCAGACTGACTCGATGTTCAGTGGGGGGCTCTGTGTGGGCCATGCCATCTGTTGCCAGGCTCCCTGTTCTTCTACTACATTCTATATGCAAAAGTAATGTTTGGGAGTCTAAAATTTTAATTTCCTATTGACACACTAAAGATGAAGATATAAATAACCATCTTAAGACAAATGTTTTTGTGAAACATCTTATGTGCCTAAGACTTTTGCACAGTACTGTACCTTTATTAGCTCATTTTAAAAGGGTCAAATCATGAAGAATCAAATTTGCCTCGATCTTTTGAGATAACAGCTTGAAGTACTTTAAAAACAAATGGTAACTTGCAGATCTCAAAACTTCCTGCCCAGTCCAAAAATAGAATTTATTGAAACAGCTGCAAAAAAATATAATTAATAAATAATAATAATACAAAATATATATATTATTTTAACATCAGTTACACAGGTTTTAACATTAGTTACCCGGTTTGTAATTTCAGTTTTACAGGTTTTTACATCAGTTACCCATTTTTTTTTTTATATCTATTTCACAGGTTTTAATGTCAGTTACCTGGTTTATAATATCAGTTTCATAGGTTTTAACATCAGTTACTCATTTTTTTAACATCAGTTATTCCACCTTGGCATTAAACCAGCACGTCTGAACTAGGGATGCCAAATGCTGAGCCAGTGATCTGTTTTCTCTTACTTTGTGGGTGAAAAACATGGTTGGGGAAAACATCCAAAGCAAAACATTGGTAATACACTGTTTGTCTGTTTCTGTTAGGAAGTCCATGTTATTACATTAGGCCATAAATACAGAGTTCATTCTAGTTCAGATCTGACCACATTTTTCTTTCTTTCTACACAAAACCCCACCAAAAAGTCTAATGAGGATTTACCTCTAATATACTTTTTTTTCATATTTTTTGTTTTAGTAGTGCGCACTAGTTTTTTTATCTGGGGACCCTGTGTTCTTTTCTCAACATATGCGTGAGCATTTTTACTGTGATGAAGTGAAAGCAGGGGAGAACTGAAGATAAACAAGGAAATACCACTCGTAAATTGATTAGTAGTAGCTCTTTACTCCTGTTGTGGGTGGAAATTATTAGCTTTGTTTGAGCCTTTTCTAACTTCAACCCACCAAAGCTTTTCCAGTTGTAATTTGAACATACTGCTCCCTTTTCTAGCATGTTTTGATAGCCAATTAGTGGGAACCACAGCTTGGAGTCATTATATTTTGTTATAGGAAGAAAATACTTTTGTTACCAAGATACACTCACACCCCTTTATACCTCTCAGATGTTTTTGGTTAAACGTTCATTCTAGATAACCTTAAATTTGAACGTTAGCATCAAGGGAAGAGAGAGTGGAGTGGTGTTTTTATTTCACAACTCTCTAGAGCCTTTAATTCATAATTTTTTGACTGTATTCTTTGAAATACCATATGCAGCTGTCTGATTGTTAGCCTTCAAGTATCTTTATGACTCACACATTGAGCCTGAAATAAGTTGTATCCACAGGTGTTGACTCCTTCACAAATCACTGTCAAAACACTTGTCACAGAACTTCTTACAGTTAACAACTTATCTCACAGAACCCCAAACCTTGATGTGCTCATTTCATGTGTTTTTGTTTTGTTTTGTGTGTGTGTGTGTGTGTGTGTGTGTGGATATGATACAGTATATGCCATGTTTTGCTAGACTTTATGAAAGACGTCTGTGTGAACCCATCTTTCTTTCTGTTCTTCTCAGGCCTCTAAGTGACTTCCCCGTTGCAATTTTTTAATCATGTGTGCATTTGATTTGTCTCCAAATCCCCATGATGTCTTGTTAACAACATTTGTCTTGCATTAAGGTTACATTTTTAAATGCTCGAGTACAAAAGAATTTGCTCCAAACATAACTAATGTCAAATGTAGTTGTCAGGCATTTAAAGTAGTAATTGAGAGCAGGTCATAACAAAAAAGGTTAAAACAAAAAACATGGCTCAAGAAAGTTGTTAGTTAAGTTGTTAGTGTTTTTGGCCTGGCTGATATGCTTGTGCTGCTGTTCTGAGAGTGTCCCAGGTCCTCAATGAAATTTAAGAATTTTGTTTTTGCGTATGTCACAGCAATATTATCTCATTTGTAAAAATGTGCAATATTTCTTGATTTAAAGTTCAATCTGTGCAGCTGCCAATTCAACATTGTAGGCAATCACAAGATTGAGAATACTGGAGGTTTGTAGGAAACCTTTAATCATGATATTTATCCTCTCAGGTTTACAAGATCAAAGGATATGATTGAGATGGATATGTAAGAGTTATTATTATTTTATTTTTTTAAGCAGAATACCATAATGAGAATAACTGTAAAAAGACTGTGGGTGCAGAAGCAGATTCTGTCTCATTAGAAGGTGTTTTGTTTTAATTCTGCCTAAATCCATAATTGCCTCCAATTTTAGGCAGTTTAACCAAAAGAAGTGGAGTTTGTAATAAGGTGTGTGGAAGCTATGAGAATTTTGATGTTTTAGTGTCATGAATGGAGAATATTTTGGATAAGAAACTGAATTAGTAATTGAAAAAGGTGGACGCACACTTTTGATAATTGTGGTGGTGTTATTTTATTTTGATGCTTGCATGCATGCATAAACTGCTTCTGTAAATTTTCACCTACCCATTCCAGACAATAAATCAGCAGACGGGGGTATTTAGTCCACTCATTAAAAGCTGAAGTGTGTATTTTCTGCACCACTAGCATCAGCAAAAGAAATGTAAAAAATAATCACTGTTTTCTAACAGATTTTTACAAAATTCCCCCTGTATTGGTTGTATAAACAGATAGTCCTGCTCAAACTCACACCACTTGTTGAGCCAATGTTGCTCTGTCTGGCTGGAAGGGCCGCTCAATCAAACAGAGGATTTTTTTATTTATTGCGCCATAGTGTTACACTTTTAGGTGAAATTTGCTTGCTTATAGTTGACTCCACATTATGTGAGCTGGGATACAGGAAAAAAATGTAACATTGAAAATATTACACACATCAGCTTTTATAGAAAAATTTGCATTGTAGTCTACATTTCAGTCTTGATAAAGTGAGTGCCATATAACTCTTTTTGCTTGTTTTTCTGCATTTCAGAATGTAAAATAGAAAACTGTGAGGCATGTTTTAGCCGAAATTTTTGCACAAAATGTAAGGAGGGCTTGTACTCACACAGAGGGCGGTGTTACTCCAGCTGTCCCGAAGGATTCAGCACGGTCAATGGCACTATGGAGTGTGTAGGTGAGTGACCTCCACATGGCAGGTTTAGAATAGTTAAACCAAAAATGAAAATTGTCATTTACTCACCCTGATCTCGTTCTATACCTGTATGATTTTTTTTTTTTTTCTTGGAACACAATAGGAGAAATTGAGGAATGTACTGATTATTTTTTGCCATACAATTACAATTAAACTGAAGCTTTCAAGTGTCAAAAAGGATCCAAAACAACCAAAAAGTAGTACATATAACTAGTGAGCTATATTAAAAGGTCTTCTGAAGTCAAATGATAGCTCTGTGTGAGAAACAGATTGCCATTTAAGTTGTTATTCACTGATATGAAGTTCACTGATATTCTCAACATGAAGGTGAGTAAATGATAACAGAACTTTCAAAATTGTGTGAACTTATCTTTAAGCTTTTGCTTTGACTAAAAGAGAACTCATATAAGGTTATTTTAATTCCAGTACATTCTACACCACCATTGTTTATTAATTATGTCCATTATGTAAATTTGTCACATAGACTATAGGTGATTGGTACCTCTTGAAAGTACAGTATCTTACAACTTTAACATCTTGTCATGAAAAATAACACCATCCAAAACAATCAGAAACCTTGGGGTAACCATCAACAACCAACTCAATTTCACGGACCACAAAAATAGCCCGATCCTGTAGATTTGCACTCTACAACATTAGGAGGATAAGACCCTTCCTCTCTGAACATGCCACACAACTTCTTGTTCAGTCTGTTGTCCTCTAGACTGGATTACTGCAATGCTCTTTTAGCCAGCCTTCCTGAATGTGCAATTAGACCTCTGCAAATGATCCCGAATGCAGCAGCACGCCTGGTCTTCAATGAACCCAAGAGAGCACATGTTACACCCCTCCTTGTCTCTCTTCACTGGCTGCCGGTTGCTGCACGTATCAAATTTAAGGCTCTGATGCTGGCATACAGAACAGTCACTGGTTCTGTGCCAGTTTACCTAAAATCATTCCTGAAGAGTTACATTCCCAACAGAAGGCTGGGGTTTACAAATGTGTGGCGCCTTGTGGTACCAACACAAAGAGGCACCAAATCACTTTCCTGGACATTCAACTTCACTGTACCTCGATGGTGGAATGATATTCCTAATTCCATCCGTGAAGCAAACTCCCTCTCCGTCTTCAAAAACGGCTAAAGACAACTTTTTCATGAGCACTTGACCCACTCATAACGTACACTCACTGAGCACTTTATTAGGAACACCTGTACACCTACTTATTCATGCGATTATCTAATCAGCCAATCGTGTGGCAGCAGTGCAATGCATAAAATCATGCAGATATGGGTCAGGAGCTTCAGTTAATGTTCACATCAACCATCAGAATGGGGAAAAAAATTGATCTCAGTGACTTCGACCATGTAGAGGTGCCAGATGGGCTGGTTTGAGTATTTCTGTATCTGCTGATCTCCTGGGATTTTTATGCACAACAGTCTCTAGAGCAGGGGTTGGCAACCTATGGCCAATGCTGGTACGCGGAGGGGTAATCACTGGCATTCAAGCAACGGCGATAGAGGTGTAGACTATTTTATTTATATAAATTCTGCACCAGCATTCCAATCTACATCTTGATTTAATCCTTCCTCATGATCACGCAGCGTGTTTTCATGAGCTGAATAGGAGACTAAAGAAAAAGTTAAAATGTGACGAGACTGCAGTATACCAAACAGACTCGTGCAGCGTGTGCAAGCCATTCGTGCATCACAAACTGGCAGCGCTTCAATTTTGGTTAATTGCACGAGTAAATTTGCCCACTTTGCTTTGGTCAGGCTATGCGGATGACAGCCTACATTCCATGTTTCATTTGTTTCTTTTTGCTTTCAGAACAACATGTGATATAATAAGGAAAGCACCACTATTAATCCTTGAGATTTCCAACCCAGCATACAGGTACAATCAGGCCACGGGTGAAATCACTGAGATCAAATTTGTCCCCATTCTGATGGTTGATGTGAACATTAACTGAAGTTCCTGGCCCGTGTCTGCATGATTTTATTCACTGCACTGCTGCCACATGATTGGCTGATTAGATAATCACATGGATGATAGTTGGTGCCAGATGGGCTGGTTTGAGTATTTCTGTAACTGCTGATCTCCTGGGATTTTCACACACAACAGTCTCTAGAATTTACTCAGAATGGTGCCAAAAACAAAAAACATCCAGTGGGAAGCAGTTCTGCAGATGGAAATGCCTTGTTGATGAGAGAGGTCAACAGAGAATGGCCAGATTGGTTCGAATTGACAAAGTCTACAGTAACTCAGATAACTGCTCTGTACAATTGTGGTGAGAAGAATATCATCTGAGAATGCTGTTCTGAGATGCGGGTTGGCGCTGTTGGCAGGTGGTTTTAATGTTGTGGCTGATTGGTGTATATAAAAAAACATTTGCACTCTAATCTCTGTCTTGGCTAGTACTTTTCTAATACAATTAAAACTTTGTAATGCAGCACATTTCATGTTACTGTCTCCTTAGGATGAATCGCTTATGTTGTATCCTTCCTCACTGTGTATGTCACTTTGGATAAAAGTGTCTTCTAAATGAATAAATGTAAAAATGAAAAGACATTCTTTTTCCAAACATGAGAAAATGAGATAAATGCTGGAACTACATGAGAGCATATCTTTTGTGGCCTTTAAATGCTATCAAGAGGATGTGTTTGTGAGCTTGTGATTGTGATTGCCTATTATATATGCTCTAAAAGGGACAGTTCACCCAAAAATGAAAATTATGTCATAATTTACTCACACTCGTGTTCTTTCAAACCCACAGGACTTTCTTTCTCCCATGGAACACGAAAGAAGATCATAGGCAGTATGTTAGTCTCAGTCCCCATTCACTTTCATTGCATCTTTTTTTTTATTTTTATTACATACAATGAAAATGAATGGGGACTGAGGCTGTCATTCTGCCTGTCATTTGTGGGGGAACTATCCCTTTAATGCACATTCCTTCTCCATTATCATAATACTGTTTTGTGTCATTCCATAAATCAATTATGCTGAGGGAATGATGAAACTAAAAAAAATCTTGAAAGGTCTCTGATACCTATACTTTTTAATTCCTTAAAGTTCTGTTTTCCTTTTCGCTGTGGTTTCTCAATCACTGTTGAGAGGAACGTTGGCAATAGGCCTGTTGGATGATAAGGGTTTTATTGATTTCTTTTGAAAATATTTCTGTCAGAAGCAAGCAAACACTGTGCTAATAAAATTACTCGCAATGGTGGTGCTGGCTCCTCCAGGCTGCTTGCGGAGTCTCAACATCCAGTGTGACATTTTGCTAAGGCTTGTGATGCCTTACCATTGTCAAAGGGTCAATCTAGCACTTTATGTGTATTTTTCGGTCCATGATTTTGTTTGGCAGAGACAAGTTCTCTTTGACCTTCCTGCCTCCAGAAAAAAAATGCACATTTAGAAAACACCAGAGAAATAATAATAAAAAAAACTAACTAAAAGCTGAAATTCTTCTTGAGAACAGCTCAGTCCAATTGAAAGTCTGGAGCTTGACAGCTTGTCATTACGTCGAATAAAAATGGAGCCTACCACATACAATCATAAAACTTGCTCTCCGTTTTAACAAAGTAATGGGGAAAATATAAGTGATGTTAATGTAAGCAGTCTGAGTTTCTCTTGTGAATTCTTTGGGGTTTCCTAATATAATTTTTTCTACATATGTTTGGAATAACTTGTATCTCAGACCCCTGTGTAGTGGAACAAAATGTTCAAACCCCAAACAGATCTGCTCCTTTCCCATTGTTTGAAAATATATTAAATTGTGTAATTGTTGTATTCTAGCTTCATTCTGAAAATTGGTCATTTTGATTTTCTCTGTTGCAGTTCAATGCGATCTAAGTGAATGGAGTTCATGGGGTCCTTGTATGAAGAAGAACAAAACATGTGGCTTTAAAAAGGGTAACCAGACTCGTACCAGGGAGCCTGTACAGCTTCCAAGTCCTGCCACTTCCACTGGGACCGTTCCTCCCTCGGGCTGTGTCCCGGAGAAACAGATACAGAGATGTACCGTACAAAACAAGATCCCTTGCAAAGGTAAATCAGAGAAAGAAAAACAGAAAACCAAGGATAGGAAATACTTGCGCCATAGGGAATGCGTGAAATCAGTTATCTGACTACAATGCATGTGTTTGCAAATTACAGATTTGTTAACTTATTGATCATTTATCTTTTTTGGCCACTCCGAAACACGTAAACAGTCTTCTGAAACTAATTTGATTTAGTTTATTTTAATTTCTGACACATCACTGTGTAAATAAATCCTTGAGTGTACCCAGTAAACAAAACAGAAGCCCAGCTGGTTTGTAATCTTTCCGTTGCTGGCCACGGATCTAAGGGCAGCCTTTTGTTTGTTGCTTTAACTTACTGGAAAGTGAGGTTAACAACAATATGCTGTTCTGGCTCTGAGAGGGAACAGAACATTAGTGGACCTGTAGTAGACCTATAAGCTGTTTATAAACATTTTTAGCCAGAAAGAGAAAGTCTGAACATGTTGTTTCTTTCTACATTTCCAGTCGGCCACTTCTCCATCATTTCCCTGGATAGTTCATGTGGATTTCAGCCTAATATTTACTGAACAGTGGTTCATATCATGACTCTCCAAAAAAGCTTCAGCTGCACAATTAAGAATTTTGTTTTGTTTTTTTACCATTGGCTAATTCATTATGACATTTGTTTATTAGTAAGCACATCAACCTGCCTGGCTGTTCATCTCTTTGCATGAATTGCAATGGAAATAAAGATTCAAATCTTGTTTGATTAGCTTATTTTCATGTATGCTGAAAATTACTTACCAGCTTATAACAGGCCTTGCAACATTTCAGTGAGCTAAGCCCTGTAAGATTTACATTTTAGAGATCAAACCAGCCTAATAAAATCATACTGTGAATTTGGCATCGGTCTGTACTTACTGAAATTTGAACCACTGCTCACAAGCTCCAGTTTCCAGGTGAAATGTCCACATAGTGGCACAAAAATAGCCTCCCGAGAGCATTCCAAACATGGCAGACAGTGGACTGAATTGCTAGAAAGACTTTGTTAAAATTCAGTTTTTAAAAAAAGGTGGTGAGGAAGCCTTTTACCCCACACTTAGGGTAAAAGGCCCACATACTTGGTGTAAAAAGGCCCTTAGAGCACCTAGTGCAACAATTGGTCAACTAATGCAAGTAATTTTGAGACAACAAATATGATAATAATAATGCTTTCTCAAAATAACTACTACAGAAAAGGGTGCACAATTTCCTGTTAATTTCAAACACATTTGGCGTTTTATGAATCAGTCAATGTGAGCCCACTTTTAAAAATGTTAATATCAAATCTATACCTCTCCCCCAAACAGGGTGCCTTTTTACCCCAAATATCATCCTTTCACTTATTACACAGTTAATAAAAATCTTTTGATTTAATGACCTTGAACAAAACTGAAAATGATAAGTATTTTATACTTAATAAATGTGATGATTTCAGGGATTTTCATTAGCTACATAAATTTGCAACATTTTAAAAAATATTAAAAGTTAGATCAAATTACATCAAAATCAACCTTTAGCCAGAATTTCATGGATCAGGAAAATGTTGCAGTGTATAGTGACAAACAGGTGTTTAGGAAAGTGCTGTGGTATTTTTGTTGCTCTAGTGTTTTGGGAGAAAATAAAATCAAAGGAGCCTTTTACCCAACAGGGCCTTTAGCCCCGTTGTACCCTACCTTGTTGTTCGCATTAAGGTGCTGCAGTCTATGTGGACAAAGTGTACCAAATATTCTTATTAGTTTATCTATTTGCATTTAGGGAATTACATAACACATCATTCAGTCTAAATGGTATAGCCATAAATCAGAACTTACTTTTAGATAATTGAGTGGATTTTAAAACAAACATATGGATATATGTTCCATTTTTTCGGAAAGTTGAGAAACAGTGTGTTCCTGGGAATGATGCTTCTATGTTTGAACAGCCTCAGCGGGATCAAGTGTTTGCCGTTCTTCTTTGGAGAGAAGTCGGCTTCATGCTGGACTGGGTGTGACAGCGCCATTTGAGAAATTAGAGGCAAATTTACTCTGCATGACGCCCGTATTGTGGAAAGAATTTCCACCTGGGGTCCATAAGAATAATTAACAGTGAAATATTATAAACTGCCCCATAAAAGTGCTATATCCCATGACAAATTTCTAAACTTAGAGTCCACTTGTCGGAAAGTGAGCAGAGAGATGTTGAACTAGTAGGGCTGGACATGTAAAGTCATTTGTTTGTAGTTCAATCTCATAATATCATGCTCGCCTTAACTATGTTAAAATATTATCTGTTAGCAAAGAGTTATCTTGGCTAGAGTGAAAACATGGAATGTTTTCAACAACACAAGCTTCTTATCCTTGCGGTGCAAAGCAAACCAGCAACACCCTCTTCTCTGGAGTAAAATAATTAATGTAACTCAGGTGTTAAAGACCAGGCAGGTTATGGGTTGCATGACCTGAATGTCCTCTTTTTCCCAGTGCATAAACGTGCTAAATTAGCAATACATCTGCAGAAATTGGCTGACAGGGCTGCTGTAAAAATCACAGGGGGCAGTGCTTGTATAAAACCGGTGATTTACTGGTCTGCGGATCTCACGCTTTGTGTTCATTTTGCCAAGCCCCCCCCCTCCTCTTCCCCTTCCTGTAGCTTAATAAATGTCTTTGCACGAAAACCGAATGCGCTAAATGCATGATTGCCTTTGTCAGGCAATGGTGTTTAGGTTGGATTGAGCAGCACTGTAATCACTGCTGTCATAAATGAATGGATCCTCCCCAAGCACTATTACCACTTTATCAAAGCTAACATGTGGATCCAAAGTTTAAAGCTCCACTTCCTTTGAGTTCCTTTGAGTGTCGACACCATGTTTTTTTGTGCCTCAACTCTAAGGTTTTTAAATCATGATTAAAAGACATCAGAATAAAGGCATTTTGTGAGCTCCTCTAAATTCCTAATGCAAACTGGATTGTTCTCCTCAGAGTAAAGAATACTAGCAAACAATTCTGCATCTTGGTTTTGATAGCATTGCTTTTTTTTTTTTTTTTTTTTGTGAACTCTCCAGGAATCTTATTACTGATAAGCCTATGATATGTTTTATTTGTATTTTTATGCAGCTCTCTAGAATGATCAGTTCTGATTGGTCAATCACGGCATTCTACTGTCAGATATTTTTGTATAATGACTGCTTAATTGTATATTTGACCATTTTCCCTGACAACAATCTCTGACACTATGCTAGTTTCACTTCTCTCATACTCTTCAGTCTCTTTGTTTTGCGATAATGACAGGGTAACAATGCATCATCCCTTACATATTTAGTTGTAGATGCTCCAAGAAAATAATATAATATATATATATATATATATATATATATATATATATATATATATATATATATATATATATATATATATATATATACACTACCGGTCAAAAGTTTTGAAACACTTACTCATTCTTTATTTGTTTTTTTTTTTTCACATTTTATAATAATAGTAAAGTCATCAAAACTATGGAATAACAAATGGAACTATGGGAATTATGTTGTGACTAAACAAAATCCAAAATAAATCAAAACTGTGTTATATTTTAGCATCTTCAAAGTAGTCACCCTTTGCCTAGAATTTGCAGACATGTACTCTTGACATTTTCTCAACCAACTTCTTGAGGTATCACCCTGGGATGCTTTTTAAACAGTATTGAAAGAGTTCCCATCTATATGCTGGACACTTATTGGCTGCTTTTCTTTATCATTTGGTCCAAGTCATCAGTTTCAAAAACGTATAAATATATATATATATATATATATATATATATGTAAAGTTTGCGGTTGAATATCAGGGGCTTGAGATGAGCAGAGAGGCAGTTTCAGGAGCCATAGAGCAGTTGTGTGTGTCATGTTATCAAATGCAGAGCAAATGCTTTCCAGCCCCAAATGAGTGTTGACTGTGGTTTCCAGGGAACACTGAGACTTACAACACCAACTTCATAACAAAAATCAGTCAGTTCGGAGGCCCAGACTCCCCCTTATTTCAAGCAAGTCTAATGGGAAATGAACTTGCCTGTGTTCTTTACCGTTTTATTTATTTATTTGGACTATACTGTTCAATATAAAAGTTTTTTATATTTTTTGTATGAGATATATTATTAAATTTGAGTATTCTCTAGCATCAAACTCAGCTTTGCAATCACTAACCATACCTCACATACAGTATAAAGTAACTTTTTGACTCTCTCTCAAGAGTCTTTAAGCTTTCAAACCTTAACATGCTTCTAATGAATGTTTTCATTGATGGTGTGACTATGCACTTTCAACATGAAATCAAAATTGACCCTATTTACTTTCTTAATGCATGCTCCTGGTCTTATTGTGCACCATTTGTGCAGGTATTCCACATGTTTGTCTTTATAATCTTTGTTCAAAATGTAATAACTTGCTTCACCTCTGAAACAGCTTTCCTTTTCGGCTGAATCCCTCTTACTTACAAATCCCTCGAACCACTTGCCTCCTTTCTAGTATGTAAAGCCTAAATTTTATAGTCCCAAAGACAGAACTTTTAAAACAGAGGTTCTCCTCAGACAAAAATAAATAAATAAATCAAATAAAAATAAAAAAGCTTTTTTATTTGATCATGAGTTTTCTAATGGAAACCTTTTTTTATTCAGGAGAAAATAGGAAGAACTCCCGAAACCGAGATAAAAATGGCAAGAACCATGGCCGGGACTCCAAGGAGGGTGACAAAGGGGGCAACAAGAGAAGAAAGACCCAAAACCCCAAAAAAGAAACCACCACCATCCCCACTTTAACAACAAGCATGGTGACCTAACCTTATCATGGTGTCAGGTGGGACAAAGAATGGAGAACGCCTGGTCAACCCACATTGGCTGGAGAAAAACAGTATTTGATTATGATAATATCATGATGTAACGCTGCTACACATTAAAAAGTGCCCGATGAGAACTGGAGGATTGCTGTAATAAATATTGAACTGTGTAAACTGAGTAAAGCTTGAGAGAACCAAAGGAGCCGGGTTGGTTAGTCTCATGCTATTGGAAGTACCCAGAGAGACTGCGTGTGCAGGGTTGTCTTTTTTGTAAACCTTCCCACAGGAAACAGCATTGTTTGTGGTTGCCGAAATGTTCCATATGTTCCTTTTTTAGACCTATCAAAAGGCCTTGGACTCTTCCCGAGCTATAGATGACACTGCAAATTAGGCCCACTGTCCTAACATTGCTTAAGGAAAAATGTACAATACATTAGAATCCCATGCGGTTCACCTAATCCAGCTGTAATCACATTCTTTCAAAGTTGGCTCTCCTTATGTTCGTGACAGGTAGCAAACAGTCTGGAGTCTGTCTGCAAGCATTTTATAAAACAGACCTGGAGTGAAAAGTATTATAGTGCTCTGTTTTTTTTTAATGTTTTTTTTTTTTTTTGTCTGTTGTTTATAACAAAAGAAAGGCACTGGAACAGAAATTGTGGTTTACAGAGAGAATGTGGAGAAAGATTAACTATTATCATGATTTTTCTTTTCTATTCAGAAAACTACCAAAAATGCCCTGAAAGTGATAGTATAGAGACAAACACGACTGGTAGACCAGTTTTAATTGTTTTAGCGGTCTATGTACAGTAAAATAAACGTCAGTTTTGATTAGGGGAAAATAAATACAGCATTTTCTGCACAGAAGAAGGCAGCAGAAATATGAGGAATGTACAATGTGTATGAAAGATTGTGTGGGTGTCAGATTGTATGTTTATGAATCTGAGTCCTTGCGTGTACCTTTACCTGTATGTTTTAAGGGGCAGAAAAAGAGAGACAAAATATTATCCAATTGCAAATGCTTTGGGTTATTACTAGATATATGTAGCCATAAATGTAAGTGAGACTGTCAACAGAAGTCTACTATACACTTCTTTGTGACCTAGCCACTGAGAAACTGCACCAGCATAATGCTTTATCAAAAACTGCAGCCACCACAAGACTCCGAATATATTATTTATCCATATAGAGTAGCTTTTCATTGTTCAGTTATCATGTTTGCAACAGGGTCAATATAGCACATAATTCATAATGCGCAATGCAACATACAATACAGTATTATCAGAGGAAAGGCATCATACACTTATTTAAATGTAGCAACCAGTGACACTTTTTGTAGCTTTTTTAGTCTGTTTGCTTTACACAGCATTTTGACCTCATCAGTGGGTATCAAACATTTACACCCATAATGAGAAAAATGACACTGAAAATGTCAGCCTCCGTTTATCCTGATGCAGCATATACAGTATATTGTTGTTATATATATTTCTATAAAAGTCTTGCATACAGTTAAAAGGAAAGGTACAATTGAATAAACATCTGAAAGCAGTTTATATTTACAAAGAACTTGAGGCATCTTTTTTGTGTTGTTATGTGTATTTATGTGTATGTACGTACTTGCGTAAAAAAATGTCACATTTAAAATGGGGCAAATCCATCTGTATGTGTATGTTGTTTTTATTTCATTTCATTTCGATTTTTTTTTTTTTTTGACAAGACTGAGGTATGTAATTTCTGTGTCACTAACACCGCCAAATACAATTGCAAAAATAAACATTGTTTTCAAACAGCCTTCCGAATATGCCCATTGTCTGCTGTCGATCGAACCAACAGATAGTCCTGCTCCCAACTAACCAGAGGTGGGTAGAGTAGCCAAAAACTGTACTCAAGTAAAAGTACAATTACTTAAAAAAAATTACTCAAGTAGAAGTAAAAGTACTAACATAAATAATTACTTGAGTAAGAGTAAGAAAGTATCCAAATAAAAGAGTACTCAAGTAGTGAGTAACTCGTTACTTTCACAAATGACATAATAGACGTTATCTACCTTATATTCCTATATACATAATACACATTTAACATGTTTTACAGAATTATTATTTTTTATTATTAATGGAAATTCTGTCATCATTCACCATCATGTTGTTCCAAACCCGTATGACTTTCTTTCTTCCATGCAACACTAAGTAGATATCAGACAGAATGTTTGCCTGAGTTACTATTTACTTTCATTGAATGTGTTATTTCTCTCCATATTTTGAAAGTGAATGGTGACTGAGACTGTCAGTTTCTAACATTCTGTCTAACATCTTTTGTGCTCCACAGAATACAGAAGGTTACATGGGTTTGGAACAACATGAGGGTAGGGAAATTATGACATAATATTAAATTATGGCTGAGCTATCACTTTAAAGGTATAGTTCACCCAAAAATGAAAATTCTCTCATCACTTACTTACACTCATGCCATCCCAGATGTGTATGACTTCCTTCTGCAGAACACAAATTATGATTTTGCAAGTGCAAACAATGCAAGTGAATGGGTGCCAAAATGTTGATGCTCCAAAAAGCACATAAAGGCAGCATAAACGTAATCCATAATCCTCCAGTAGTTATATCCATATCTTCAGAAGTGATATGATAGGTGTGGGTGAGAAACAAATCAGTATTTGTCATTTTTTGCTAGACATTCTTCACCCTGCCAAGCAAGGGACGATATGTAGAGAAAAATGTGAATAACCAAAAACACAAGAAGAAGAATGTGAAAGTGATCTGTTTCTCATCCACACATTCTCATATCACATTGCTCCTGAAGATACTGATTTAACCACTGGAGTCTTATGGATTACTTTTATGCTGATTTATTTTATGCTGTTTGTTTTATTAGCTTTAAAATATTGGCACCCATTCACTTGCATTTTATGGACCTACAGAGCTGAAATATTCTTCTAAAAATCTTAATTTGTGTTCGGCAGATGAAAGAAATTCATACACATCTGGGATGGTATGAGGATGAGTAAATGAGAGAATTTTTCATTTTTGGGTGGACTATCAATTTTGGGACTCTTGTCAGATCTGGATGAATTTGTAAATAAGAAGAGAGGTTTGGAAACCTTTCTAGTAATTATTACAGTGAAAACATATATATAATGCTGAAATATAAACCAAAGCAAGATCATGTTTTATTAATGCCTACTTTCACTATTTCATAACTTTTAAAATCCTGCGTGGATACTTATTTCAGTGTAGTTACAGTTTTGAGTGTCGAAAGAATTTAGATCATTAGTTCTGTACAGCAGTACCACCGCTCTCTAAATGCAGAGTACACAGCCTAGTGCGTAGGGCACTAACCCCGGTCGCGGAACACTCGCTGTGTCTGAAACCACCCCCTATCCACTATATAGTGCACTATTTCAGGTGTCCACCATTTTGTAGGAGTGTCTGAATTCTGAGTGAGCCACTCGTTCCCTACTTTTGTTCACTCATTCTTACCCACAATGCACTCTAATTTTGAGTGTACATTTGATGTACACTCAACAATGGTTAATTGCCCATAATCCACCATGGGGAAGACGTAGAGCTGGTAGTTTACTGCTTCATTCACTCCTGCAATGTTTTATTTTATGCTTAATGTATTAAATTACTTTTTGACCAATCATTACTTGATTAAAATAACATAACATATAGAGAGGCAAAACATCCAGATACATTTTTAAAATGTACTCTTTATTTATATTTATACAGAATTTTGCCATTAAGATGAAGAATTCTTTATTTATTAAATAATTCACTGAGGTGATATTATTTTAACTCAGGAAACTGCACACATTAGAAATGATAATATTCAGTTATAACAAGTAGGTTATGATACATTTGGTTGGATGAGAACCAAACTCTACCCAGCTTGTATTGGAGTTTAAAGACACTAAAGTATAACAAATACATTTTTGTGTGTACATATGTACATTTGATTAAATGTGTTTACTCTTTATATTAACACATATATTAAAAATAACAAACAGAATGAAGACTTAATGTATTAATATATAATTTAACACACCCCTCCCTGTGCACGCGCAGAAATGCTGTCTGTTCACGCTCCATTTGTCAATCATGCGAACGGCAGAGCAAAATGCATTTACACTTATCATGGATGCTTACATGGATTTATACAGTTAATCAGCCCGAAATAGCTGTGAAAGCTGTGTGTAGTAAATGTGTAAATACTGCTCATGACATGCGGGACAAAGTGCACTGATATATTGCTGCACTAATTTAAAATGTACATTTAAAAACTGATGTCATAAGAGCCCAGTTACAGAATCACCCTGAAAATGACCATCACATTACATAGAAAAGCCCACGTTAGCATTTGAGCCACAACTTACCTCAGAGTGCTGCCATAAATTGGAGCTTTAATTTTAATCTTGAAATATCAGCTTGTCTTGGTGTTAAATGAAGGCATTGCATGACGAAACTATTATTTTTTCACTGTGCGGAGCGAAGAAAGTGTTTCACTTTAAAGAGTTTGATGATGCAGCATTGATGACATGAGTGACAGTCTGTGACAGCGCGTGCAGCTGTAAAAGTCCCATTCAAAAATCTCTCAATAAATTATGCATTAACTCAAATTAAACCCAGTAATGTAACGACAGGAACGCCGCCCATTGTAAAGAAGTAAATGTAAAAAAAAATCATTAGAAATTTATTTGAGTGAGAGTAAAAAGTACCCACTTTTAAACCTACTCTAAAAGTAAATTTTTTCCCAAAAAGTTACTCAAGTAAATGTAGCGCGTTACTACCCACCTCTGCAACTAACGTCATTTGTTGAGCCAATGTTGCTGTGTCAAGCTGGATGGGTAGCTCAAAACAAACAGAGGAATTTTATAGTGCAACTGAGACACAGTGTTAAAATTTTTGAGAAATTAACATACGAATGACCTACTTATAGTTGTCTGCATGTTAAGAAACACATCACATTGTCACACTGAACTTTGGTGCTCTATGCTTCCATGCAATGACTACACGACAGGAGACAATATGTGGGAGGGTGGGTGTTTTGTGTGTGTGTGTGTATGTGCGTGTGTGTGCGTGTGCTGCATTAAAGCAACATAGAGATTTTGGGACAGAATGCAGGGCAATATTTGGTGCCAGGACAAGGGCCATATAACTTGAGACAAAAATATAAACTAATGATGTGTCATCGCCAGGGGGAGGAGCTTAACCAGGACTGCACCCTCCAACTGCAACAGCCGTTTCTCATTACAGAGGGGAGGGCAGAAGAACGGTAGAGAGTGGACCGTAAATTACACTTTCATCCCCCTTCCTAACCATAAATTCTTGTGCCGGCTCCGTGGGACTGAGCTCTCCCTCTTGTTCACCCTCTCTCGCTCCTCTCCCTTCTCTCTCATCCCCTCTCTCTCCCTCGCACCTTTCACGCTTGTCATCTTGCACCCTTCCTGGTTTCCCCTTCTCTCACCTCTTTCTGCCCTTATTTCACCATGTTTCTCATTTCATCAACTATTGCTTCCTTGTAAATGGGCCTATAGAATAAAAAAGCCATATAAATAGGAGAGAACAGGACTAGTTTTCACACAGGTGTATCTAAGTAACTATAAGGGTTCGAATCAAAAGTCCTGTTAGACAAATGTTTGTCTAGGAGAGATTTTGTATGTTGGTTTAAAACATTAAAGCATTTTTGTGAATTCTATACTCCAAACTCATTCAATATCATCTTATTTTTTTCTCTAGCTCTTGGTTAAACAAGTGAACAAAATAAAACCACATTGGCATACATTCAGGCAAGGGTATAATACACAATTAAAGGGATAATTCACCCAAAAATGAAAATTCTTTCATCATTTACACAACCTCATGTCATCCCAGATGTTATGACATTCTTTTGAACACAAAAGAAGATTTTTAGAAGAATATCTCAGCACTGTTGGTCTTTTCAATGCAACTGAATGGTGGCCAGAAATCTGAAGGTCCAAAAAGCAGATAAAAGTCCATAAGACTCCAGAGGTTAAATCCATATTTTCAAAAGCAATAAACAGATAAATATTTAAGTACTTTTATTATTATTATTATTATTATTATTATTTTATTATTATTATTATTATTTGTTTATTTTTTCAGTAAATCTCCACTTTTACTTTCAAATCTAAAAGTCACATGTGGTGCCTGTTTCATTTTCACATCTGAAAGTGGAGATTCATTGTAAAAAGTACTTAAATATTAATTTTTTTCTTACCCACAAGATTTGGAATTAACCACTGGAGACTTTTATGGATTACTTTTATGCTGCTTTTATCTGCTTTTTGGACCTTCCGTTTTCTATCCACCATTCACTTGCATTAAAAGGACAAACAGAGCTGAGATATTCTTCTAAAATTCTTCGTTTGTGTTCTGCTGAAAAAAAAAAGTCACAAGCATCTGGTATAGGCATAAGGGTGATTAAATGATGAGAGAATTTTCATTTTTGGGTGAACTATCCATTTAAGGTATTCTAACTGAAAGGCTGAACTTTGTTCTCAGGACAAGGGTCAGGTCCCGACCTGAAAAGACCTGACTAGAAAGTTGTCCCATGTGTTTTATAAATTAGAATTTTATACAATTTATTAATTACAGTTTTTGCTGGCCAAATCAATGGTTTGATTTAGTACATTTTTATATTACCTTTTACATTTTTGCTTTTTCATTAATTGATTTCTGTTTCATAATGTTTTACTGTTTAGGTTGTTTAATGGCAGGATCCATTGTGGGAACTTACTCCACTATTGGGATCAATGTGCCTTCAACTAACTTTTTAATGGGCAATAATGGTGGAAATGTTCATAAGTTATGTGCCTACCCTGAAATTGACTTGAAACTGAATGAAATATTCACTGTTGTAAAAAGTGTGACAACTACCCCCGGTCTCCCCTGTATGAAAAACAGAACTATGTTACATCTGTTTAAATTCAAATAGGTGCCTCTCAATATTATCAACTTGAACGTCTCATTTGAAAATGTTGCTTCGCAAGTGCCAAGCATTTTTGCTTAGTCACAAAAATCTAGTCCTCCGTCCTCCCTCTCAGGTCACGGACTCCACTGGGGCAAATGAGGCCACGAGTCTCCCGCATGTCATATACACTCGGCATTTAAGCCAGTGCTCTCCCACTGTTATTACCAATTACCCAACTTCTGTCTTTCTTTCGAATCAAAACTGAATCCAGCTCTCCTCACATGAACTCAGGGATTTCCCAGAGAGAATACTGCTCCATGGTTTTCATCTCTCCTGCTCTGAAACACAACCGCCTCTCGTATGGCCCGAGATCTAAGAGGAGGGAAAATGGGGGCCAAAAGAGCATGTTTCTAAAGGGGTGCCTCTGGAACAGTGCGTGATGGAGTATGTGGGTGGTAGGATTTATAAGCTGGCACTGTGTTTGTGGTGTCTACCAGTAAGGCGTCATGCCAGTATAGGAGATCTACAATGTATCTGTCCGGTATCTGGACAACAGGAACCCCAGAGGATAGTATAACAGTCAAATAGGCTGTATATAACCGAATTGAATTAATGTAGAGGCTAGACCAAGCAAATGTGACAAATGAGCTATCAAAATGGTACATTTGTAGCACAGTAAATTTTTTCCAGAGGGAAAAATAAAAACATGCACTGTAAATTACAAAACCTTTCATGTTCTCCACTCTTTGCAGGAAACTGGTTTATTGGCTCAGGATTCAGGACTCAATTGTACACAAGCTTTTGAAATGATGGTCATCCACACTAACAGAAACAGCCCTTGGTCAGCAGGTGCAGACATGGAATAAAACTCCTGTGCGTGTCAGGCTGAGCCAACTGGAGCCAAGAACTGTGCTTGACTTGCCTGGGAACCCCACAAACATCTGCCTCCACCCACTGGAGAGTAGCATTTGATTCACATCTTATGCAGTTTTTTTTGTTTTTTTCATATTTATTTTTATTTATTTTATTTATTTATTTGACAAGGACAGCGCTCATTAATCAACAGAAAAATGACTGTAAATGAGCCAGAGTTAGCCGTATAGGCTAATTTTCATCTGTAGTGTTTGGCCAGTTCTTAAAAAGGCAACCTAAAATTGAAATAAAATAACTTATCACAAATATCACATACAGATAATACATACAAACTAATACCCAAACCAGTACAATGCACACACACCAAACAAACAATGCAACACAGCCATGAATAAGTAGCAACACTACATATATATATATATATAAAGACAGAACAAACAACAGAAATGTAGCAGAAAAGTTCAGTAGGCAGCTAGCCTTCTAATGTTCACATATTTGATTGTTAACAAGCCACAGCTTTAGCTGTTCAGTGAAAGATCGGTAAGTATTGTTTTCTCTAATATGCATTGGTATTAAATTCCATTCTTTAGATGCTGTTACAGAGAATGCTGTCTGACTGAAAGTACTTCTTCGAATAGGAATGATGCAATCTCCTCTTGTGGTAGGCAGATGATTACTGTATCATCTGCATATAACTGGATCTCTACATCAGGACAAACAGAAGGCAGATCATTAATGTAAAAACTAAATAAAAGTGGTCCAAGTATAGATCCTTTTGGGACACCGGTAGGTGTGTTAAGAACAGTGGATTTATGATTATGAACCTTCACATATTGTGTTCTTCCATTTAAATATGATTCTATCCATTTAAGTGAATCGGCTGAAAAATTAAAGGAAGATAGTTTATTAATAAGTATTCTATGGTTTACCATGTCAAAAGCCTTTCTAAGGGCAAGAAAAACAGCCCCTACAGTACCACCTTTATCCATCATTGATTTAATCTTTTCTAAAAACAAAAAACAAAACAGGTAGCAGTCTCTGTGGAGTGGTGAGCTCTAAATCCAAATAGCATGGAATACAAGATAAAAGAACTGTTTTTAAATATGAAACTATCCGCTCTGACACCCGCTTCTCCACCACCTTGTTTACAACAGGCAGAATGCTAATAGGCTGATAGTTACTGATAAACTGGGGGTCACCTGCCTTAAAGATTGCTGATACAATAGCAGTTTTCCCTGTATCTAGAAAAACCCCTTGAGAGATTGAGAGGTTAATGATATTTGTGATGGGTAAAGCCAAGGACTCTTTCAAACACTTAAGCATTATAGAGTCCATACCATAGCAATCTTTGGCTTATCCTGATTACATCATGCTCAGAAATGTTACTTAGACTGAACAGGATATTAGCTGATGTTCTTCTTGTGGGTTTTCTAAATAATGTTTTTAATTTTGAATGCTTTTTGAGACTGATAAATCCTTGGCTGCCCAAAGTCATGAAATGACTAATAATATCCCATGTACAGCTGTTTGCCCATTCCCAGGTTAGTTAAGCCAAGATGAACAAAGATAAAACATTTCTTTAGATCTGATTGTGAATGTTTTATTCATTCAGATCAACACATAATCTCAGGAAGAGATTTTTGTATTGCAACTGGAGTTATTTCTAATTGTTTAAAGATGTGCTGAAGCCAAAATGTCCTCCAACAACAAGAAGTCCAGTTGTAAACAAATAAACAATATTACTTTAGCTTTTTTTTTTTTTTTTTTTTTTCATAACCAACAAATTCATGTACTAACTTTTGTAGTTAGTGTATATACAAGTTTGCTGAGTTATGGTAATACTAGGAAAGTGCTGCCACTTAGTGGTTGCTGTACTAAAGCACACTTAATGGCATCAGTGGGATGGTCAGTTTGGGGGAGAGAAATCTCTTTGCAGTGTTGAGGAGACATCATATATGTCTTCTTAAGATTAATGTAAGCACATTTTCTGTAAAACGCAGAATAGATTTTGAATAACCTTTGGAAAAGTTACAGTTTCAATACAGTTGTAACAGATACAGCCATCTGATAATTCAACCCAGCTAAAAAGTAGGCTATACAGTCATCTTTAGCAATCACTAAATCCTTTTTATACTTTTGTATTCAGTCATCTGCAGCAATGTCTGGATGTGACTCGGCCAGTTCCCAGTATTGATGCTATCACAACAGGACATAGGATAACTAGTTGAGAAATGTCAGATACCACAATAGCTAAACATGTAATGTATAAGTGAATAAAATGAAGATTGTGTATAATTTTTTGTGCACTAGAGGGCGCCAATCACTATACAATTCACCTGTTTTGGTCTCCGTTAATTGTTCCAAAAACGTTTTTCTTCCTCAATGAGCAATTATTGTGGCCTTGCACAAATGGCATGAAATAAAAAGATTAAAAACTCGAAAAACGATTACATTCTTTTTGGGAAAAACAGCGAAGACGGAAGGAAGCTGATAAGACGACATATCCACTCGGCTACAACTCGAACTGTATGCAGTAATATACTACACACATACAAAATGACACATTTTTACAACTAAGTCGTAAACATCACCATTCCGTTTTAGGCTGTAGACGGTTTACCTGGTTACTTTAAATCGGTACCCCCTAAGGGAAGCTTGTCAGTTGAACTCATGGTGCACAATATAGTGTGAGTAATGCAAGATAATAAGGAATAGGGTTAATTCACTTTGACCATTATGTGAAAAACTGCCTTTTCCAAGTTCTCAGTGTAACCATTGTGATAAGCCTCAGGGCCACATGACAGGTTGTCATGCTAGGTCAATTTCAAAGACTGTTACCATGTTTGAGCTCTTAAATGCATTTAAACAGTCAACTTATTTATTGCAGTCATTTCTGAAAATAAATTGTTTTCATGGATCGTGGGCAGTGGTTTCAATGAATCATGCTTGGCTTCACATGCACAAGGTAGACTAACCTTAATCTACAAGTACTACTAGTAGTAATAAAATCCATGTAAAAAGCTGTAAGAAATGTTTAATGCTTAATGTTGGCAGAAAACTAAATTAGCCCTGCAGAAAGTAATTTTTTTGAAGGAAAGATCTTTAAATACGTAGTTCTAGTGCTCTGTACACGTGTTAGCAGTTAGACAAACGCTTTAAATTCTGGTAGTTTTAACCACTGACTGAATTCCTTAGTCTAGAAGTAATTTGAGCGCAACTATTTAAGCATCTGGGTATTTATAATTGTCTGCTTTACCTCATATGCTTCACATTTGCATTCCACTCATTGATCTTATGTGAGGACAAGTTTGTGTGTTCATCTTAAAGGAATATTCCAGGTTCAATACAAGTTAAGTTCAATCGACAGCATTTGTGGCATAATGTTTATTACCCTTTTCTTAAAAAAAAAAAAAAAAAGCCAAAAATCTAGGTTACAGTGGGGCACTTACAATGGAAGTGAATGGGAAAATTTTTTGGATGGTTTAAAAGCTGCATTTTATAAAAGCACTTACATTAATTTTTCTGTGTATTATTTGAGCTGTAAATTGTTTAAAACATAATTTTGCAGGATTACATGGTTTGCAGTTATGTCGTCATGGCAACAAAGTTTAAAATGGGATATTACTTTACACAAAAAAGTTAGTATGAGTGAAAATGTATTTTTGTGGTAGTCAACATTATGCCACAAATACTGTTGATTAAACCTGGAATATTCCTTTAATTTGGCATGTCATGTTTGATGTTGTTGACACCAAACGTGATTAGTTCTTGCGTGTCTCGTGACCAATCGCAAACCCGCAAGTTTGAAAATGCAAAAGTGCAAATAAGATTTTATAGCTAATGCAAAGGGCAAGATTTAAAAATAAATAATAACTACATTTTTGGTATGTTCATCAAACAAATCTATCATATAGCTTATAAGACTTGGAATACCAAACAAGTCACATGTGCTACTTTTATGGTGCTTTTATGTCCTTTTTTTGAGCTTAACAGTTTATGGTCAGTGTCTGCATTATTGCATGGACAAGCAGTGTAAACATTCTGCCTAATTTCTTTGTATTCCTCAGAAGAGTGAACGTCATACGTGTTTGGAATGATATGAGGGTGTGTAAATTATGATAGAATTTTTATTTTTTTAAGACAAAGTTACAAATATAACAATAGCTGATTATGAAAAAAAAAAAAAAAAACCTTTCTGCCACTTAAGCTTGATAAAATGTAACTCCATATACACTACCGGTCAAAACTTTTGAAACACTTGACTGAAATGTTTCTCATGATCTTAAAAATCTTTTGATCTGAAGGCGTATGCTTAAATGTTTGAAATTAGGTTTGTAGACAAAAATATAATTGTGCCACCATATTAATTTATTTCATTATAAAACTAAAATTTAATAATAAAAAAAAAAAAAACATTTTTGAAATTGTTGACTTGGACCAAATAATAAAGAAAAGAAGCCAATAAGTGCCCAACATAGATGGGAACTACTTCAATACTGTTTAAAAATCATCCCAGGGTGATACCTCAAGAAGTTGGTTGAGAAAATGTCAAGAGTACATGTCTGCAAATTCTAGGCAAAGGGTGACTACTTTGAAGATGCTAAAATATAACACAGTTTTGATTTATTTTGGATTTTGTTTAGTCACAACATAATTCCCATTGTTCCATTTATGTTATTCCATAGTTTTGATGACTTTACTATTATTCTAAAATGTAAAAAAAAAAAATATATATATATATATATATATATATATATATATATATATATATATATATATATTATAATAAAGAATGAGTAAGTGTTTCAAAACTTCTGACCGGTAGTGTATATGTCTGGAATCGGGAGGACAGATTTGCCTAGTAGGGTTTTGGTCACGTACTGACACCAATGTAATTGATGACGCTCTGGTGTTTTTCTCTAAGCCTGACACGTTGTTATATTTAGAAAACACAGCCCTTTTTCACCCACAGAAATGACTACTTGGAGAATGGACTGTTTGATAACCACTTATAGGAAAGAAATGACTTGACCTCGGAGAGAGAGAAGGGAGGAGGAATTTATTTTGGGGAAGGCCAAACCACGGACACAGCTTCCAAACTTTTACCATTAAACATCAAGCCTGAGGGTGTCTCTTAAGACTGGCTACACAACGGACTTTGTTTTTTGCCATTGAACTACAAATTTTCTCACCTCAGATTTCAGCCCCAAAAATCACCATCTTGATGACAGCAGTCAAGAGTGATGAATTTTTGAAAGATGCCTGCAGCAAAAATACATCTGGATCTATTTGCTGTACCAGACCTTACTGATGTTGTCCCTGACGGAAATATCAAAGATGTTGACTGTACTTTTGAATTTGACTAATATTGATGGGGTTACATCCCTTGTGCCTAGTTTTAATTTCCCTCAGGAATATATTTTAAACAAAACCCCTTTTCTTCATGAGACCATAATTTTATTTTGTCAGAACCTTCTTTAAGGGATAGGCTACCCCAAATTAAAATTCTCTCATAATTTTACTCACCCTCATGATATTCCAAACCAATATGACTTACTTTCTAAATGGAACACAAAAGGAGATGTTAGGAAGAATGTTATCCTCAGTCAACATTCACTTTCATTGTATGGAAAAAAGATACTGCCAGCATTCTCTTTTGTATTCCATTAAAGAACATCATATGGATTTGGAACAACATGAGGGCGAGTAAATGACAGAATTTTAATTTTTGGATGAACTAACTATATCTTAAATATTTTTCATTTGCATATACATCCTCTGCACTTCAAATATTGAATGCACTGACATATCTGTGGCTAAAGCAAAGCCAGAGCACCGTGTCAAGTGGACACCCATTCTAAACCAAATGCTGGCAGAGGTCAGTGGAGAACTCTGGGATTATGAGTAAACCCTTGAAATGTACTGCCTGGTTTTACACTGCTCCTCCGCCGCACATGCCTAGTGCCACGTTTCACAGAAGCAACACTGAAAGGTCATCCATTTTTATTTTTTTCTCCTTCACAATTCCTATTCCTTCCTCCTCCAGTACTCCTCTATTCATGTGTCTCGCTAGTTTAAACACCAACCTCTAAATTATGAGTTGAGATCTCAACTGTCCAGATACGATGTGTATATATACTGTACATGATTTAGAAAGAGAAAATCAACTAAGCAGTTAATACTGCTCTTTCTATGTTTATTTTTACTCTGAAACATATTGAGAGGGCAAACAGAATCATCATTTTCTTTCTTTTTATTCACAGGCTATGCAAGAAACAATCTACACAAGTACATGAGTGCAGACATTTCTAGCTATGCGAGCTCGATTTTGTACGTAGTTGCATAGTTGTGTGAGACCACACGATGCAAGTGTAATGGTGGTCAGCTGGTACATGCTGTGCAGTGTGTGTAAACCTCACTCCCCTGGTCTCAAGAGGCACACTAGCGAGTGACTCTAGGGGCTGTAGCCTTTAGCCTCTTCGTTAGCGTGCCCACCTCCCATGCCGGCTGACGCCGGTTCGAATCCCGTTTGGAGCAGGTCAAGCAGGACCGGTTACACAAGTACGTGTTGCATTCTCCAAATTGCCACAAGGGCTGCTATATGTCGGACATTAGTATGAACTGTTGGCTTCTACGAGTTTTCTCTTTCAAGCCAACTACTGTCATGGCGGAGCAACAGTTTGAAGAGAATATTCCTGACTGCAACTGTGGCATTGGGGGGTATGGGCATGTGTCTGTCTGCGGGAGAGGGAAACTGGTAAGGCTCGTCACCTGGGTGGTAATTACTCTAACACCTGTCTCTCATTATAGTGATGGCGGAGGGAAACCTGTTAAGGCACGCCAGAGCGTCGGAGTGGGAGTGACTAGAGAGCACGACAGCCCAAACTAAGAGAGTGTTTAGTATTGAAGAGTGCTTACATTTGTCTACAAATTTATGTTATCGACGGTTACCGTCGATTGTGTGTGTTGAGCAAGCAAATTAAAGAGACTGACTTTGAACCTGTTTCATTGTTTCCTGACTCCTCCATTGCCCATGAACGTAAACGATCACAGCAGTTTACCAGAATAGTAACATATCCAGTTTGATGGCACGCACGTTTGAAGTTAACTTTATCTGCCCCTTGAGTACTGAGGTTTGTTTCCACCACAGTAACGCAACGTTCATGTTCAAATTGATTATTTTAATCAATACAACTGTATATTTGATGTAAAATGTAATTTATTACAAAAGACCTTAATTACTGTTGCAAATGTCTTTTAAACTACATGTTGCCAAATGAACAACCTGTCAACTTTCAGTATAAAATACAGCTCTTGCTTCATTTCTGAAAGTAATGATAACTTCAGTTCAGTAAGTGAGTCAAATGTTAATTCAGTAACCGTTCTGATTCAGGGAGTCATTCAGTGAAGATTTTGTCAGACTGATTCAAACTGGTAACTTGTGAGTTCATGAGTACTGTAAAATAATAATTAAAGAAACGGTTTAAAAGAGTCTTTTGCTCATGAATCAGACTACTCTTGTCGTGCTATTTTTGTGTGCAGCCTACAAGTACAACTCAACAGAAAGATGTGTTTTCTTGACAATATTTTGTGATAAAATGTCTTTTATCCCATTGTATTAATTTTAAACTGCCAGATTACAACTCAAGAGAAATTTCTTTGCAAAAGAATTGAATTTTCTGTGGATTCAGTAGCGGTGCTGTAGATTTAGTTGTGGTGGAGCACCGCTGATGCAGGAAACACTGTGGAAACACTATTAGTTTTCTAAGTGACTAGACGATGATTTAACCATATGGATGATGAAATGGGTGAAATAATCCCCATATACTGAATGCCAGATCTAGGAACCAAAGATTTAGGGGTGGGCTTGACTTTTGCAGGAAACAACAACTTAGCAATGCACTACCAACCACTGAGAAAACCATAGTGATGCAGTAAAAACACTAATCTTGGCAAGAGCATAGCAATGCCCTGGCAACCTCCATACTTCAAAGAATACCATGATGTTACCATGGTACCATGTCTGAAAAACTAAATTAATACCATGGTACTTTTTTGTACAGTAAATGTAAGGGTCTATACTTAACTCGCAACCAGGCGTGTTACAATCAAACAGCTGTGGCATGTAGTAGTGCCAGGGTCTCATCTGCAAGTGTTCATGTCAATAACCACATTACTTATTCTGTCATCTTGGATTGAAATGATATCAGAGAACAGTCCAGTGATTGCTTTTTAATGGTTTGTTTAAAATCATTGACACAGTGTAACAATAACCAAGCTGACTAATCATTCTGAAAGCTTGTATCCGCCTATGGGAATTTGTCAACCTGTAAACAGCAGCTGTTTTTAAATGATACAATATCTGCCATGACGTCATTGATGACAGTAACAGTAATGTTTCCCTTCCTCATTGTCAGGAAATATTTTATGGAAGAACTCAGGTCGAAATGTGTAATCAACATGAGTCATGAGGTTTCTCACTGACTAAAAAACTCTGTAGCTCCCAAATTGCTTAGGACATTGATCTTGTTTAGCCGTCATATATACTCTAATTTTGTGTTCTTATGGTCTTTGACAGAGAGACCAAACAGACTACTTTTCCTACAAATAAATCCTTGATCTCTCTTATCAAGTCATTAATAGATTTCATCAAGGCTTCATTCAGGTAAACAAGATTAAAAGGCCTCTTTCAGTTAAACAAGATTAAATGCATGTCTAGGAATTAAATTTAAGAACAACTCTAAAGTAGGTGCTAGGCTGTGCTTTGAAAAGAAAACTTCAGAATTTGACACGGTTCACAATACTGTGCAAATTGCGAGCTAATTGTTGTCATGTGGTATGACCTACATGTTATAACATAGCTTCCAAATGAACTCCTGGATTCGTGATGGTTAATGGATCTCACTGAATCCTGTGTTGAAGCTTTCAAATGCTCTTTGCAGAGGACTTGGAACCAATATGGAGGTAAACTGAAGGCCTAAACTCTGCTTTATAGAGCTACTTCCTGTTGAGCTGGAGTCCCAGTTTTAATGAGCATTTAAGTTCCATTAGCTCCAACTGATTTTATGTACAAACTTGGCGTGATGTCTATTAATCACTCTCTGGCTGACGTGTTAGAAATGTGACTTAATAATAAAAAGCAAACACATATACATGTATTGCATGTCTAGTCAATCTTATTCATGAAATGTGTTATGTTATGTCTAGAAGTACCCAGACTCATCCATATATAGCTAAGGACAATAATGACAAATGATGTTATCAAGAGACATGAAACAGAATAAAAGTACACACCAAACAAGGTATTGTATAAATTACAAGGGATAAGTTACAAGGTATTGTTTCCCACAGTGCTTCACTAGCCTTAACTCAGTGTTATAATGAGAACCAGCACTGTGTACACTAAATCGACTGTTAATTTCAGAGAGCATCTTGTTCCATTGGACAGGCGGGACAAAACAGTGACGCTAATTGTCATGGACATTTCAGCACCTAATAAACAAAGCTTTTAGATGTCACTTGAGAATGACGTGAGATGAAATCACACAATTTCTCATGCTAGATGTCTCTCTTTATGGAATATTCATGGTTTGGATAAATAAGCATCGAAGTACTATAATCTAAGAAATCCTGCATAATTCTGTTTTTGCAAATTATATCAGAGATATTGCAAAATACACTCACTGAGCATTTCATTACTACACACCTACTTATTCACGCATTTAATCAGCCAATCATTTGGCAGCAGTGCATGGCATAAAATCATGCAGATATGGGTCAGGAGCTTCAGTTAATGTTCACATCAACCAGCAGAATGGGGAAAAATGTGATCTCAGTGAAATTGACCGTGACATGATTGTTGGTGCCAGACGGGGTGGTTTGAGGATTTCTGTAACTGCTGATCTTTTGGGATTTTCATGCACAACAGTCTCTAGAGTTTACTCAGAATGGTGCCAAAAACAAAAAAAAAAACATCCAGTGAGTGACATTTCTGTGGATGGAAATGACTTGTTGGTGTGAGAGGTCAACGGAGAATGGCCAGACTGAAAAAAGATGCGATGAAAGTGAATGGTAACTGAGGCTATCATTTCGCCTAACATATCCTTTCTTGTTCCACGGAATAAGAAAGTAAGTCAGTCATATGGGTTTGGAACAACATAGGACAGGGGTGACCAAACTTTTTCGGTCAGGGGCCAAATGCAGAAAAAAATAAGGTGCAGTGTGCCGCATCACTGTAATAATTTAAAAAATGTCTAGAAGCTACTAGATTGCCACTATGCACAATCTTTATATTGTACGCTTAATATTATGCAAATTTTAATCATAATTTGTGCTCTTTGGTATGCTTGTGTAGGCCCTACATGTAACTAAAGGATAGGGTATTTCACTCACAAAGAACTCTTATAATGGAACAGTGATGCATCTTATACAGAATATTATACTAATTTATTCATATTTGTATCTTTTTTACATCCATTCAGTGACACCGCAAAGAACATATAGATATAGAGTGTTGGATGTGACCCATCACAATAATCAGAATCATTACATTTCATTACATCGTTGCATTTTATCACTTTATGAAGTGATGCAAGGAATTACTCTTTATAGCTATTCAATTATAAATTCTGTTCTGTTGTTACTTGCGTTACAAATACGATTTTAATTTGATCAAAATTATTGCACTTTTTTTTATTTTTTTATTTTTTTTTAGATGTGCATGTGCAAGCTGAGCGCGCGCATCAGGCATTGATGTGCAAGTGTTTTAAAGGAGACCTATTATGCCCCTTTTTATAAGATGTAATATAAGTCTCAAGTATCCCCAGAATGTGTCTGTGAAGTTTCAGCTCAAAATACCCCACGGATAATTTATTACACCATGTTGTAAATGCCTCTTTTTGGGTGGAATCAAAAACATACTGTTTTCGTGTGTGTCTCTTTAAATGCAAATGAGCTGCTGCTCCCCGCCCACTTTCCGGAAGAGGGCTGTGCCTTTACAGCTCGTGCTTCGGATACTATAGCAACAACAAATCAGAACCAATATGACTGACACCGTAGATACCGGAGTTCAGCCATATATGTAAGAGCAACCGTAAACGACGCAAAATATAGGCATTTTGAGTTTGTGATAGTGCTTCTTATGTAGAAAATCACTTCCTGCCCTCCATCTGCATTTCACGCCACAGCAACGCAGTGACATGACGTCATGTGCAAACAAGCTATAACGACATAGCTCTGGTCTCCGTGAATACAATCAGAGACAATGGTAACTTTAGCTGCATTAGCCATGGAATCAGCTAACAAGCACATTCAGAAAGGCGATTTGCAAACATTCACAAAATATAAAGTGCGATACTTACATCTTCAGGATATAAAGCTGGAACACGAACAGTTGGTACTGATCCATGCTTGAGAGTCAATTTTTTTTGAAAATCCTGCTTTATATTGACCCTCATTCACAAAGAAGTCCAGTGTAAAATGATTTGCACAAACATACACAAATATTGGTATGTTTTGGGGCACATTTTCTTCAAAAACAAAACTTGTCCACTGCGTCTTCAGTGGCTCTGATGCCAGGAGTACATGAAGACTCGTGTTCACTTTTACAGCCAACAACAGAACACTTATGATGCTTACGAAGTTGAGACATTATTCTTCTCACTTTAGCTGCTCCAGCACGGAAAAAAATGGCGGACTGTGTGTCGATCACTCAGGGGATGATCAATGATAATAGGGTGGAGTCCGTCACTAGTTGTGGGCGTGGCCTGCTCTAAATTGACATCACTTTAGAGCGGATACGAAAACCAGTCATTTTGAGACACTGTTTTTGATTAATAGAAATATAAGAAAGAGGAGTGGGTGGACTTTTAACATTGTAGGGTGATTGTGTACACACACTGCTGACTCACATTTATGTTCAAACACCATGTAAAAGTGAATTTTGCTTAATAGGTCCCCTTTAAGTGCTCTCTTCTACAGTGTGTCCTCACTAAAATGGCACTGGGAAGCCAGTGAAATTGTTCTTGTTTCAACGAAATATCAGAATGAACCAATTCATTACAGTATACTTCCCAGTGCTCCAGAGGACATTCTGGAAGAGTATGCTCGGTTCACACGTCTCTGTGCACACTCAATAAACTCTGTACAGCCCCTCGCACAACAGCAGGTCTACTCAGTTGTATGGTGTGAGGTATCGGGACATTTTAACAAGAACAAGTACATGAGTAAAGTATCTAACCTGATGTCAATCTTTTAATAAATGCATCATTCTTTCTGTGTGGTGCTTCATCATTGGAAATAATGAGTATTCCAAACTCCTGTTGAATCTGCCAGTGGATGAAGATGATGACAACAGCACGGGACTCACTAGTGGAGATGATGTGCTGTGAATAGCGGCTGCACGTGATAGTGACATCCAGTGCCCAGAATACGAATTTCATATAATTTCTCCATAGCAGAGTAAATAATGACAATATTTTCATTTTTTTAAGGGTAGACTGTACTTTTAAATAGAAACTATCAATCATGAAATTAGTCAGCCTTTGTCTTTACTGGTAACATCTCCATCTTGCTTAGATGGTCTTTGTAAATCATCCTTCTATTTCTTTCAAAATAAAATTGATTATATCACAAAAATCCATTCCAGTACTTCCCTCTGAACTTTCTTCTGAAGTTTCAGTTTTTTGCACTATTCAGCTTTACTCTTGTCCTTCCTGTATTGTTAAATGTTCTTTAATCCAGTTTATTAACCAACTGCATCCCATACTCAGTTTTCTCTCATCTTCCTCCTTTTTTGTTTTAAATAAATACTGCTGTTCAGTGGCGGTTCTGGGTCAGTGTATATTCAGGGCTTAGCCCAGACCTCTACGTACCTATGGGGCCATTCTTTGATGAAATATTGGAATATAACACTTTATCATAAAAGTTTAAATGTTAATCTGTAAGATGTCATTTATATAAAGTAAATCCTTAAATGTTACTAGAACTAAAACTAAAAGGGCCCAATAACTTTGTCTCAACATCAAATATGCTCAAAGATCAGAAGTTGCATGCTTTTAAAACAATGTATTTTATAACATGTTTAAAAACCACTATTTTTGTCCTCTCTTTTGGGCTTTCCGTAGTACAACACACATTGTGTACAACTGACAGTTTTATATCATTATTCCTTGGGTGTTTTAAGTTAGTTTAGAAGTTAGTAGGCTGTGAATAGGCTAAAATAGGTGCTTATGAGAAAAATACTTGCGAGGTTCATAGAATCGTGTCTTAATAAATTAATGGGTTTAGCAAAACACAGCTGCAAGTGCAAGTTGCAAGCGCTCTTCTTGCACATACATGCATGAGTGCTGGAAAGCAACCACCAGACAACGTGTGGGTACCAAACTGAGTAATACCGACACTCTTTAATGACAGGTATGATTACTTATATATTACTTAATATGAAAATATATTTATATTTTAGTATTGGCTTGATACCCATGTACTCGTACTTTTTTGATTACTACAAGTTGGTAAAACATTCAGGGCTTTAGTCCCAGTAGCCCACCCCAAGCACCACATATGCTGCTGTTGTCACAAAGTCTGCTGAGTTAAATAATTAGAGATGTACATGTATTTTAAATCTCCATTTTTAGTCAATGTGCTGGAAAGAGAGTGCTTTTCAGCTACAGTCGCACCTGATTTCAAATAATCTGGATAAGCCTTTCTAGTCTGGATTTCATCCTCGACATAGTAGTGAGCTAGTTCTTCACAGGGTGTCAATGACCTCCTCCTTTCTACTGTCTCAGGAGCCCCTTAACATACATCTCCATCTGAACCTTCAACCGAGAAAGTCTTTGCATTTGATACTGTCTGCAATAATATACTTCATGGGTGCCTCTTAGCAACTGACAACACTGACAACTCTCCTCTGACTTCTTACTTTAATGACAGGCAGCATGTCTTTTCAGTAACACAATCCCTCCAGTTCTCTATTATCAGGGGTGTCTCCCAGGGATCAGTTCTTGGTCCTCTCCTATTTGTAATCTATGTGATTCCCCTTAGGCAAATAATGCATTATATTTGTTAATTGAAGACATTTCTCTATTCATCTGAGTTCAGTTTTAAGGTTTTATCACTCATCCGAGTGGCATGATTAGATTTGGTGGCTTCATCAGTTTATGATTTATTATGATTTATTTAGTCACTCCAGTTGGTGTTTTGAATGTTTGGCTTCACAGTGTTCAGTTTTCTCACAGAGTTTTCGGAGTAATGATTCACCCACCACTCATGTGATTCTCCTAACCCTCCTCCATTGCCTTCCAACCCCTTTCTTTTATTCCCATAAACTTCTGCACTGTATACTGTATGTAACTGAACCCTAATGGAAGTGTCATGGACCAGCTCCAAAATCTTTCCTCTCTCTCGCTCGCCTGTCACTCTCTCATTTTCGTTTTTTGCTGTTCTCTCCCACATGCTCTCCCGACTTCCACCACAAGGCCCCCCAGCCCTCCCCCACCTTCTCCCACTCTCCTCTTCCATTTCCTTCTTTGGTGAAAAAGCTGAAAAAGAAAAGGGAAGGAAGACCTTCACCAGTGTTGCGAGGGAGCGAATCTGGCCATGTGTTTGTTTTGAGTTCTTATGCCTCATCAAGGTGAAGAAATAGCACACTCAGCACATTTGTGCACAAACCCACACATCTAAAGGCACAAGGTAACCCCAGATAAGTCTAAGCTTGAAGACCTTAGTGGGTAGTAGGCTCTCGGGTATGTAATTGAAAGTCTTTCACCTAAACTATGTCAACGAGATGGTGCAGTCTGCAGTTTTTCTTTAATACATTTTTTTTTATTTAACTTACAAATATCTTTTTGGTGCTTATTTGGAATCAAGTCTCAGAAGAAAATCACAATATAATTGAATTAGTTTATAATATGTTTATCATAAACAATCTATAAACACATTTAAAAAATGAAATTTATATTTTTCCACACCTTAATAGTCCAAAGCTTGAATCATGTATTAAGAAATGCACATTTACCAACAGTTAACTCTGCTTCAAAGCTTATTGTGAGTATATTTTTTTACATTTAAAAAGCGTAAAACTAGTAAAATTGCCATCAATGGAAAATAAACAATGATCATTATCTCAGCTAGATTTGAAATAAAAAAAGAACAGATAGACAACATGCATACTATCCTTTTGACATTGACACAAATGTCATAAATTTTTTTTATCACTCATTCACTCAACACAGAGAAGGCTGTTTGTAAAAAAAAAAAAGAAATTATGACTGTTGAGGCCATAATTAATTATAAAGAAAATTAAAGTACAGGACATGAACAAAGAATAGTACATTGTGTATATACAGTGTATGTGAGCTGTATCTTGGAGTTTCTGTGCATCTACAGATAATTCAAGCCATAGTGCAAATGCAAGTCACCTGTATAAAAAATGCACTTCAATTCATTCATTTTCTACCACATCTCTGAACTTTTCTGACACTTATTTCTATGCTTTTGTGGAAGACACCATTAGTTTGAATGCATGTGCATTGAATAGTTTTTTGACGTTGAGGACAAATTCTGTTAAAACAGAAAACAATGGCCTAAAACAAGCACTGCAGAATCCTCAGCACAAAAGTGCTCAATTCACTACAGCACTGAACATTCGCTCATATATCTACGCCCTTACACATACTGTATGTTGAGTCGATGCTCAGATCTTCGACTTTAAGTGGCTGTTTCTCAAAGTGTAACTTTCATTTACATGTCCAAAGACAAGCATTCACTTCTGTTATTACACTTTGCTCAGCACAGAGTAGTTGGAACAATAAGAAATGTGTTTTGACCTTTTGGTGTTTATGAAGGAATCTGTTTGAGTTCTTTCACAGGCTTCAAACACTACATCCATCCGTTAATGACTCTTACAAGCCTAATGACAGTACTGGCTAGCCAGGAAAAATAGGAGAATATGGGAATAACTAGTAGGCAAACTCAAGGAAATAAAAGTGATATTTTTATCTCTGCATAGAAACCTCTATATTTATGAAGTGTTAATTCTGGATTGTGTAATGAAGAAAGGTTAGCAGGCACTAGGAAGGCGCCTAGCGCTGGGCTGCATAGCTTTCACATCTCAACGCCAATCTTTGGTGCATCTTTTTAAAGTCTAATTTATCCAGTCAGAAAACAGTTAGCCTGTTCTGCCAAAACAAACTATTCTTAGTAAACAGTGGCTAAATTAAAGCCTCCAGTGTTTTGCATTTATGCTTGTGAAGCCTTCTATGTTTTAATATTTTGGTGACGCTTAGTCAGCTATATGTGGGGATAGATTGCTGGTTTGCTGTGTATCTCAGCATAGGTGTATCTAGAGATAGGAAATATGAGACGTGTGCATGTATATGCAAGCGTGTGTATTTGTAATGGTAAAAAAGTGTATTGATGGGAGTTCTGTTCTATAGATTGCTTTTGCAGCTGCGACAGAGGATCTCGTCTCTTTCGGGGAAGAAGCCAGCACCCACCAGCGAAACAGAGCATCGAGAGCAGGTGAAGCAGGGCTGGTGCCATTGTCGGTCCTCAAACGAGATGTACTTCCCTCCACCGAAACCTAAACCATAAAAGAGCGAAATATTTGGTCAAAAACATACAGATGGTTTATTGTGTCACTGGTATTTTTATTATTTATGATGTTCCGGTTTACCTGTGATGGGTTTGTTGCAGGCTTCACACTTCTTGGCATACAGGTTGCCAAAACATTTAATGCAGTATGGGCTGTCTTCACGGGAAGTGAAATGCTGGCCAGCTAACTGGACTTTACAGCTTGTGCAGACGAAGCATTCCTTATGCCACGGCTCATCCCTATAGGTCACACCACCTTTGGCCAAGGCCTGAATTCATAAGAGACACAAAGAGCAACCTGTAAGCAGAAGCTTCTGATATATAATATGACCTAAAACAAGCAACATAAATGACATGCAAAATTATTAATTTTGCCATTTACCAACCCTCTGTTGCTATGAGACCTAAATAGCTCAGCTGTTGGCCAAGCAACTTTACAATCTGGCAAGATTGCATCAATTTAAAGTGGCCCCAAAAAGTATTTGGACACTTAAGCCACAAAAAATATATGAATGAAATTTCATTAGATAACAAAATATCAAACCAAGTAGCAGCTATTTTAAGGAGAGACAGCACAAGTACACTTTTCAAGCGAAAATAAATAAATAAAAATTTGATCATTTATAAACTGTTCAAAGATAAGACAACATTATTTTGACACTTTCTGGTTGTCAAACCTATAGGAACACGTCCATAGTTAATGTTCTGAAGTTGAACCACACCTGTGTTTACTCTACTAGGACACCTGTGTGAAAACGGACTTAGTACATCCACTAAAAAATTTAGTTGGTTAATGTTGGTGACGTCAGTTCTCACAAAGTAACATCAAGTTTGATATTTTGTTATCTAATACAATAAAATTCCTACATTAAGTACGACTTAAGTGTCAAAATGCTTTTAGGAGCTATGCTTAAATGTTTGACATTCATATAATGTATGAGAAGAATATGGCAGAGAGTAAACAACTTTGGCTTGTGGCATTAATGGAGGACTTGGGTCAAGTTCTTTGTTCTCCTGGACATAAATATGGAGAGAAAAAGAGGAGGGATACTATAAGAATTGATGGAAGTAGTGAGGTAAGTGACTGTTTATGTATCCTTATCATCCATATCATAATGACTGGTTGGGATGATATGAATATGCTCCTTGCAAACTTTCATTAGGGAATCTATCATGACCTGCTACAATTGTACAAATAATCATATGATCTATATGATGTATTAGACAACAAATCCTTTTTTGTTTATTTTTTTATTGAGCTGTGGAGCCAAGACACTGACACCTCCAAACAGACTTTGGTCTGTCTAAACAGGATGTGAAATTGACAGCCAGAGTTAATCAGTGACCAGCATGAGAGTCTCTGATACGTAACAGGAAGGAGAAACGGGGTCAGAATCCTGATTTTCATGGAGGAATGCGTGCATGGTCTGATGAGGTACACGTGGTTACGCATTTCAGACAGAGGAGCTGCGAGTAAAGTCCCACTACTAACCTGTTTACATTGAGTACAGCGTGGTGCGAACTTGTTCTCATAACAGGGTACGCAGTAATGGTCATCTTTATCTGGGATAAAGGACTTGGAGCCGATTGGCTGTTGACAGCTTTTGCAAATGAAACAGCTCTCATGCCATGTGGAGCCAGCATACTCTAGCTTCCTGGTGCCTGTGGGAGAAAAAAGAAAGCGAGACAGAGAGAGAGACCATTAAAACAAAGGCACGAGAACACATTTTTGGCAAGGGTGCTGCAGATTTGGCGGACAATTTACACATCTTGCACGTGCAACGAGGGCATCAGAGAACCACGTTTCTCCCTATCACTGTACACCCATTGTACAAAGGGGCCTCAGTTTGTTCCTGTGAGCCAGCAGATGCCCTAACCCCACCCCTGAGTACCCTGCAAGGAAAAACCAGAGGCACCTTTCTCCCATCGCGATCACTGTACACACACACACTCACACACACAACGCAATGGAACGTTTTCACCAGCAATTTAGTCAATCAGTAAGCCAGCCGATGCATTAGTTACATTCTACCATGTTCAAAACTGTTGTCACTTAGTGTCAATAAGAAATAACCATAAAACAATATAATTGTTCAGACAAAACAGCTATTAAAATGAACTCATATGCTAAAATATTAAGCTATTAAGACCCACCTGTTACTTGAAGACCCCAAATGTGGACTTGCGCTCAGGGGTGTTGCCAATAAATGTCTTCATGAGATTTTCAATATCCAAGCGATTCATGTTAAACACAAACAAACACCAGAAGATGAAGTTTTTGCTCAGCTAAGGTTTTAGTGCCTTCCACAAGTTCGATACACTCAGGTTCTTGACTGTTCTAGGAAGACATTATGTCAAAGAATTCAAAATCCTCGGGCTCTGGAGACATTAAAATGCACTTACGTGCTCAAGCTGAAGCCCCTGAGGAGGCCGCAAGCCCAAGACTCAATTTGGACAGTGTGGTGAAAAAGATTCAGCGTCAACTGTTGAACATGTTGGCAATTCTGGCTAAGGTCATTGCTGACTTGGAGGATCTTGCTGTAATATGTCGATCGATCACTGCCATGGAGACGAAATTCACTGAGATGGTTATAAGAGTGTCGGATGTTGAGAAACAGATTGATTATCAGGAGTCATCGGAGAGAGAATTAGCTGCTAATCCGCTCGCGACCAGGATAGACTTGGAGCGTTTCTTGCAAAACATTGGAGTGATTAAGGCATCTGTTGAACTCATGCAACAGTCGAGTGGGCCTGACTCACTGAACATTCGCTTGACTGTCTGAGGAAATTGGGTGCCTTTTTTGTTTCTTTTTGTGCTGTTTCCACCTAGCGGTTGGAGTTTGCTCTATGGAGGAACACACCTTCGGAGCAGTTATGTGGATGATAATACATGTTCTTGGTGTTACATGTTATTTTCTGTTGTGTGATTCTGTCTCACAAACTTGGTATAGAAGCACCAGACTTGAGCAATCCAATGGCAGAGTTGTCGCGGGGGCTCTCATAGGCATACATGGACTGTTTGAGTTTAGAGGGATGGACGCCGGTTGGCACTGTAGTGCGTGGAGTTAATGCACGTTTTTCTTTTTTCTGTGTTTTTTGTTCGGGGGGAAGTTCGGGGTTTGATTCTTGCACTAATGTTGGAATGTGGTCGTTATAATTTTATTTTTGACGCACAATCTGTTTTTTTCTAATGTGTCAAAATGTCAAATGTTAATATGAGTGGATTGTCTCTCTCCATGTGGAATGTGAATGGGTTGGGGCACCCCATAAATAGAAGGAAGGTTCTTTCTTTTCTTAAACGTAAGAAATATGATTTTTTCTTCAAGAAACACAACTTTCCCCACAGGAAGCTGAAAAATTTGGGAAGATATGGGGTGGACATATTCTCTTTAATGCTGGCTCAAGTAAGAGCAGGGAAGTCATTACACTGATAAATAAACATCTACAATCAAACATCTCAAACAGATTAAAGATAAATTAGGAAGAGTCATTATTGTTTTAGCAAAAATTCAGGGGCAAAGGTTGATTTAGGCTAATATTTACGCACCTAACGCTGATGATCAGGGACTTTTTTATAGATCTTGAAGATATGTTGCAAGCTGCTGGCACTCCTCATGATATAAAATTGGGAGGAGACTTTAATCTTTTGATGGACTCAGTCCTTGAAGTAAAAGTGTGTAAGCCCCCTAGAGCAACAGTGACACTTCACAGATTGTGTAAAAATCTTGGTCTTACAGATATTTGGAGACTTTTGAACCCATCTGGTAGGGACTATACATATTTTTCATCAGTCCATAAGATTTAATCTAGAATAATTTTTTTTTTATACCTAAATCTCTCATTTAATCTGTTGTTGATTGTTCAATTGGAAACATTTTAGTCTCAGATCACGCCCTGGTGAGTTTAGAGGTGCTGCCACATACGGAGAAAAATAAATCATTTAATGCATTCCTTTTGCAAAATCCTGAATTCCAACAAATATTAGAGGCTGAAATCAATGTCTATATGGAGACCAACTGGTCCTCAGTATCTTCTGTGGGCATGGCTTGGGAGGCACTTAAGGTGGTTCTTAGGGGTCAGATCATACAGTATGCCTCATTCACCAAAAAATCCAAAGCACGAGAACTCGTGGAGTTGGAAGGGAATATTAAAAGTGCCGAGGCAGAGCTGAAGCTCTGAATGTAGTCTGATGGCCTCAGAGAACAGACCCAATTGAAATACAGATATAATACTATTTTGTCATGGAAGGTGGAGTTTTGGCTATTCAGGGCAAGAGTTGGGGGACAAAGCAGGGAAGCTTTTGGCTAGATATATAAAGCAGAGAGAGTTTTTTCTATCATTCCCTCAGTGAAATCTGCCATTGATATTAATAATGCTTTTAAAGAATTCTATCTTGATCTTTATAGTTCCACATCTTCATCTACTGATGAAGATATTAGAAACTTTGTGGAACCATTAGAACTCCCTAAATTGACGACTGAGCAAAAAAATTATTCTGATTCTGAGATAACCTTGGAGGAGCTTGGCTAGGTAATTAAGGCCTTGCCTACAGGCATGGCTCCGGGGCCAGATGGCTTTGCCGCTGAATTTGTTAGATCTTATGCTATAGAACTGGCTCCACTTTTGCTAGAAGTTTATACGGAATCATTAAAGAATGGAAAGCATCTGGCAACCATGACACAAGCCCGGATCAGTCTGATTCTTAAAAAAGGACAAAGATCCAAGTGTGTAAGAGTTACCGTCCAATTTCCCTGATCCAGTTAGATGTAAAAATACTGTCAAAAATTTTGGCTAACCGATTAAATTATGACATCTCTTATACATATAGATCAGGTGGGGTTTATTTGGGGCCGCAGCTCTTCTGATAACGTCAGGAGTCTCATCAATATCATGTGGTCAGTGGCGAATGATCAGACTCTGGTCGCTGCCATCTCACTTGATGCTGAAAAGGCGTTTGATATGGTAGAATGGGATTATCTTTTTAAGATTTTGGAAATATACAGGTTCGGGAATACTTTTATTGGATGGATTAAGTTACTTCATAGATACCCGGTAGTGGCGGTACAAACAAATGGATTAATTTCAAATGATTTTACTCTTTCCCCATTATTGTTCTGTCTTGCCCTGGAACCATTAGCAGCCGCGATAAGAAAGGAAGATGATTTTTCAGGGGTGGTGGTGGGAGGTATGGCGCATAAGCTTTTGCTTTACACAGATTATATTTTATTATTCGTCTCCGACCCCACTAGATCTATGCCTTGCCTCCAGAGAATTATTAATTCCTTTTCTAAGTTCTCAGGATACAGAGTCAATTGGTCTAAATCTGAAGCTTTGGCTCTGACAGCGTACTGCCCAGAAACGGCTTTTCAGTTGAGCGCTTTCCAGTGGCCCAAACAGAGCATTAAATATTTGGGCATTTTATTCCCAGCAAATTTGTGTGATTTAGTTAAGAGTTAATTCTGACCCCTTAATAAAAATGTTTGAGCAATGTGGGCAGGTGGGCTTCATTACATTTATCTATGATTGGGAAGGTTAATGTTATTAAATGAATTGTGTTCCAAAATTCAACTACCTGTTACAGTCTCTCCCTGTAGATGTCCCCCTCTCTTATTTCAAGCATTTTGATAGCATAACAAAGTCCTTCATTTGGAATGGTAAGCATCCCAGATCACATTTCAATAAGTTACATAGGCCGACTGACAAAGGTGGGCTAGGCCTACCCAAGATTTTGTTTTATTATTATGCATTCGGTCTCAGACAATTGGCTCATTGGCCGCTTCCACCTGAGAGAGCCCTCCCTGGTTTTGTATTGAACAGGAAGTTCTTGCCCCTATTTTGCCATTGCAAAGCCTTTCTATTAAAATAACCGAAGAAGTCACACCCCATTATCTCGCATTTGCACGCAGTATGGACAAAAGTGTCCAGATTCTGACATTTATTAGCATATGGCTGAACCCAAAATTACATAATAATTCCCCTTTCTGCTGGTCAGAGTGGATTGTGAGGGAGGTTAATAAGCTCGGTGACCTATATGAAAGTGGAGTATTGAGATCTTTTGAAAATATGGTTCAACATTTCAGGATTCCCAGATCTCAGTTTTTTAGGTATTTACAGCTGCGCCACCTATTCTGTACTATTTTTGGGAGTAGCATACACCCCCCTAAAGCAGCAGATACTCTAGAAGTGGTGATTACTGCTTTTGGAAAAGGTCATGAGGCATCAGTGTATTACTCCCTGCTAATTCAGAGTCTGGGGGACGGAGCTTCAACTTCTCTCAAGAGATTATGGGAGAAAGATTTAAACTTGGTATTGGAGGAGGGAGTGTGGGCTAGGATTCTAAAGAAATGTCAAGTCTACATCTAGAGATTCAAGTGTGCGTCTGATGCAATTTAAGATTTTGCATCGATTCTGTTGGACCCCCTATAGATTGTATAGGCTTGGTCTTAAAGACACCCACCTGCTGGCGATGCCAATCAGAAGACGGGGACACAACCCAAGTTTTTTGGGGATGTGTTAAGATCCAAGAATTTTGGTTGAGGGTTCAGAGAATTATGTGTGACATACTGGACAATCAATTTTCATTTTGCCCCAGACTCTGCATCTTAGGTGATGGGGCGGTCATTAATTTTGGGGATAGCCACTTAAAAACTTGGGTCTTGGAGTTATGGTTGGCAGACAAATTATCCTTAAGGGGTGGAAGACGGCTGAGGCACCCTCATTTGGGGGGAGGGGTTTAATGTATATAATTGATTCCGTATTTTATGTTGTGTTTGTCTGTCTCGTGGATGGAATCAATAAAAACTCTTAATAACAAAAAAACAAAAACAAAAAAAAAGAATCTAGGAGGACCAGTATTCCAGGGTTTCGGATCCAAATATTTAGTTTAATGAAATAAAACATAAATGGGCTGAAGTCGTGTGAAAAAATTATTTCGCTGAAATCTCTTTTGCTGTCTTTTGCATTCGGTGTATTAAGTGGTTTTAAAGTGCAACAGGAAACTTGGGAATGGTACTGTTGCACAGGTGTTGTGTGTATTTCTGGGAGAGTTTGTTTTATTTTAATTAAACAATTGTGTGAAAAAAAAAGAACATAAAAGCTCTAACCTGTACTGTTTTTTTGTTTTGTTTGTTTGTTTGTTTTTTGCATAAATTATTATAATTTCAAAGGATGAACTTACACATGAGTAAAGCACAATATTCTTCTGAAGACAAAAATAATAATATTGAGGATTGATTAATTTGTGTTTATTCATAAACTGTAATATTACACTATTATTAAACAATAGTAATGATACAATAACATAATTTTATCATAATTTATTGTCAAATTACTGTTTCATTATTAACCATCACTTTTTTTTTGCTTTTGTGCAAATGAAAAGATAAAAAGGGAGAATAAAAAGTTCACTAGTATCCATCACCTTCACAAGGGCACTCTTTAGTTCGGCAGAGCCCTGCCCAAAAGCATGACAAATCTCTCTGAAAAGGGACGCCATTTTTGTTAACATAAATCATATACTGAAAGTGAAAATTGCATTATATATTAAATATACTGCATAAATACAATGAAATACGTATATGAAATTTCTTCTGAAATTGTTTTACCGCACCTTTGCATTAAAACAATCGACTTTGTGGTTTTTCAAACTTTTTGATGCCAAGGACCCCCAAATATGAGGGACCCCCTTCCAAAAAAATATTTTTTTTTGTACTGTGTGAGAAAAATAAGCATAATTTTATAAATAATGATTTTTGCTTAATTAAATAATTAGATTTGATATTATACTAAAGCTAAAAGTAGAGATTAAAATGTAATCTGGACAATATTTACTTTGTAAATAAAACAATGTCTTTTTTCTACACACTATTAGAGAGTTACTATATACACTATTAGAAAAACATTTCAATGTAATTGAAATTTGTAGTCCTTAGAACACAGAATGAAACAGTAATATCAAATTTGGAAAAAGTTAACTTTTTTATACTTTTTTTTTAATGATTTTTTTTATTCGTGGACCCCCTAGCTCCCCCTTGTGGCTCCCTGGGGGTACTTGGACCCCAGTTTGAAAACCCCTGAGAAAGCTCAGACTATGTTATCACAAGATCTATAACTTTATAAGTAAAACAAGTATAATGACTAGAGCTGTCAAAATGAATGCGTTTACGCATGGTATTAATGAAAAATGTTTAATGCGTTAATTTTCTTAAATCGCGATTAACGCATTTACCAATTTTCTAATTAAATTCTGACATTTACACTCCGTGTGAGTGCTCAACACTGGTTGGAATAGGGTGACTGGAATTCACATGACCCGCTGGAATAAAGCATCAGCGTTCCAGACTGTAAGGATGAAGTATCATTACGTGAACAGTGCCAGTGCAAAAGCAAAACAAGATGTTATCTTAAGCGCTTTTCATGTGGAGTACAAAGCGGCAAATCAAGTAAATGCGGCTTTATGATTGCTGTAGCAAAGTGGATAGCCACGATTAACATTGTGATGAATGAGGTTTAAAGAGATTTAATGCCCTTGCAATGAAAACGCAAACTACTAGGGCTAGATATTTAAATTAGTCAACCTCCCACTTAGGCTTAGGGAGACGTTTAATGTTACTTGAATTGATGCTATTTTAGTGCATTTTTATCTTTATACTGTGGAATGCTTTGTTTGGAAAATGTTTAAAAATACATTACTGTTACATATTTTTTTTCTTTTCAAAGAAGCAACTCAATGCAATTTGACAGGAAAATAAGTAAGTTTCATTCCATAAAGGTTTTCCACCTGTTCAGGTGGTTCTGGGTCGAAAACACTGGCTCCACAACAGCCCCTTAAACCTACTTTTCTCGGACCAGAAAGCATTTACATCATGGTGTATATTGTGGGTTTATTAATTGCTATGCATTTTGTTAATAACTAACTACCATCAAAGCCAGCTTGTGATACTAAATTTAATTACTTTGAATGTTCTCAAAACTGGGAGCAAAAATAAAGCAAATAACATGATGCACCATGTTTTTTGTGGGTAGGTTATTTAGTAACAATCAGTCATTCCATTGTTCACTCACAAGTCAGTGGAAGTGTGGAATGACCAAGGGATCATAATAGGAGTGGAGGCCCATCGTAATTTCCCAGATTCTCCTGAAAGCTACAAGTGTACCATTGTGGGACCGGCTGATAATCGGCAGTTGGTTTATACAGGCTGAAAGACAACTTCATGCTTCTTAAGAGATCTAAACAGAGACAACTTATTGCTGGGATTTCCCTACAAAAGACTAACTTAAGCTTTCAAAGTGACAACATGACCTGGCGATTATGGCCCATCGTATTATTTGGAGGTTAAAGGCTGACACTAATAATCCACTAAGCGTTCACACGTAACCCAGATCAAAAGACCAGTGGAGCATCAAGAGGCCCCATTAACAAAATCGCTGAAGCTTTACACAGAGAGTGAAAGATAGAGTTCTTAATCCCCAGGATAACAGAAAGACATTTAGAAGAAATATCAAGTTACAATGGAGTCTCACTGTGTGCAAAAAGCATTGCATGAGTGTGGCAGTAACTCATCCCAAAATATGTGTCTGTCAAGAAAAGTACATTCTATGAATAAGAGCACTCCAGCCATTGTTTTATCCTAACCATCAGGTCCCAACCACTAACCATGTGCTTCTCTTTGAAAAATGGAGGCCTCAGGTTATACATGTGAATCAGGACTCTTTTTGGTAAATCTGGGGCTGAATGTTTTTGCAGTATTACTGCTTGTGTTAAGAATCTTAGTTCGGAAAACTGCTCAATTTGTTCGCTGGATTCACTTTAAAGGAATAACTCACCCCGAAATGAAAATTCTATTATCATTTACTCACCTCAATGTAGGTTCCAAACTTGTATGATTTATTTCTTCTGTTGAGCACAAAAGGAAAAATTTTAAAGAATTTTTATGCTGCTCTTTTCCATACATTAAAAGTATACAGTAACCAAGGGCTGTCAAGCTCCATAACACACCTTTAAATTACCATAACAGTTGACTCATGCAATATATTCAAAGTCTTCTGAAGCCATACAACAACTTTGTGTGATGAACAGACCAAAATTTAAGTCATTATTCAGATTTAGGAAATTCCAGGGAATAACGACTTAATTTTCGGCCTGTTAGGTCATATGGCTTCAGAAGACCTGGAATAAAGTGCTTGTATGGGCTTCTTTTATAGTTCTAATTTGTCCTTTTTGGAGCTTAATAGCCCCTAGTTACAATATGCTTTTAGCATGAAAATTCTTCAGAATTTATCCTTTTGTGTTCCACAAAAGAAAGTTATACAGGTTTGGAACGACATGAGGGTGCATAAATGATGACAGATTTTTCATTTGGGTGTACTATTCCTTTAAAAACAACAGTCACAAATCATTTCACGTAAATGGGATACGGAATATCTCTTGGAATCGTGAACTACTTTTCAGGTTGATGCAGCCCTGCTAAAATAGTTTACTGGCTTATATCCTCCTATCATCAGAGGCTTGGATAGCAGCCAAACACCGTGATTTGGCTGAGAGACAGCAAGCCAGGCAGACTGGCAATTATTTGGTCATATCTAACCAGGTATTCACTACTCTTTCTCTCTCCCTCTTATAGTCAAGCTGTTTGTACATTTGATTTACTTAAGCAGAAATTTTTACTTTCCCCCACTTCTCCTAATTTTTTGGATTGTTCATGTTTGTGATTGTAATGTTACCTGCATACCTGTGGTCATGAGTAGCTATATCTTTGAGTACTGTGTAAAGACTTGTAGTCTTACACAACATAATTCACATAACGCAACATTCAAGAAATGTCTAAACACACATCTTTACCATGAACATTTGACTTGATCCTGTTAATGCATGATTTGTTTATGACTGAGCAAAACACCACTTAAATTGTTCTTTCACTATTGCCTCACTGTTTCTCACTTTTATCTGTGCTCTAGTCTGTACGTCTCTGAGCATTTTGGAACTACGTACAGCACTTCTCATTTTACCGCATCCTTAGGATGAATCGCTTATGTTGTATTCCTCATTTTAAAAGAACAGTTTACCCAAAAATGAAAATTCTGTCATCATTTTTTAACCTCATGTTGTTCAAAACCCATATGACTTTCTTTCTTCTGCGAAACACAAAAAGGATATTTTTTTAAAGAACGCTGTAAATCACTGATTTCCATACTATAGCAGTGGATAGTGCCTCATTTTGAAGGATCCCATGTTAAATTAGGTGTCTTTAACTACAATGTACTAACATTAAAATACAAACAATACAATGTATTTATGTTGTTCAGCAACATTTTCATAAGATTCACATTTGCTGCTACTGAGGTTGAGGTAGGGGTAGGTTAATGGTTAGGGTATGGATTGGGGTAGGGTTAGGGTAAGGGGTAAGGTTAACAGTGTAACTTCAGATGTAATTAATTGCAGTTACTTTAAATACAAGTACAGTGCCACAGCACATAAGTACATTGTATCAAATGCTTAAGTACGTAGTAATTAAAGACACCTGATATAAAGTGCATCCCTTTAAAGCTTAGAAAAGGCACCCAAAAGACATGACAATGAGTAAATAAATGGCAGAATTTTCATTTTTGGTTGAACTATTCCTTGAAGTTGCTTTGGATAAAACTGACTGCTAAATGAATAAATGTAAATATAAGAGTCAAGACTGATGGTAAAAGTTTATTTTACAGTGTCCTTGTAATGACTATAGTAATAACAATAAATCATGCATAATTACAAGCTACTAACCCTAAACCAAACCCTAACCCTAAACCTATAGTAAGTACATGTTGTTAATTAATATTACACAGTACTTACATGTGTAATTACACTGTAACAAGGACACTGTAAAATAAAGTGTAACCAGACTGACTTGTGTGCTGATGTCCTTCGTACCAGGCATGACGGTTTTATCACAGGCCACACATTTGGAGGAGAACTCATTGCAGTAGCAGTCGTTGCACAGAAGAGCATCGTCCTGGCTGGTGAAGGGCTCGTCGGCCAGTGAACGGTCGCAGCGGAAACAGCGGAAGCAGTGCTCATGGTAGTGACGATCCTCATAAAACAGCTCCTGATGCACAGGGGCACAACACATGGATGTTATTATTTTTTTATTTTTATGTTTTTATATTATCCTAGCTCAATATGCAGAGACAACTATAAGTAAGCCATTCGTAGGTTGATTGGCCCAAAAAGTGGAAACACTGTGGTTTTGTGGCACTATCAAAACATTGCTTTGTTTTTTTTACCATCCTAGCCAGCCCAACACAGCAACATTGGCTCAACAAATGGTGAGTTTGGGGTGGGACTATTTGTTTCCCCGACCAATAGCAGAGGGTAGGAGTGTTCGGGAAATCTGTCAATCATTCACTTATTTTTGCGATTTTGTTTGGTGATGCTAGTGGAAATTAAACCCTTTAGCTTTAATCAAGTTTTACTACAGTCATGTGCTGGCTGCAGGGTTCAATGTTTGAAACTTTTTCAAACTTGTGGTGGTAATAACAGACGGGTTAACATGGCAACAAATTAGCCTCTATTTTCCAATAAAAAGGTAAAAACAGGCCAAAATTTCAGCCATTTTTTTATAAAGCCGAAGTGCATTTCTGATTAAAATAATGGCAGTGGAACTGCCTCACAAACGCTAGCACATGTGGGTTTTGTTATAAATGTGTGTGTGTGTGTGTGTGTGTGTGTGTGTGTGTGTGTGTGTGAAGAGAAAAAGAACACAATCTGGGTCGACTCCTCATGTAAAATATGCAAACACATAGTAATAATGGCCTGTGCTGCAAATGGCCAAAGTAAACAGTGACTTCTTTATTTAGCATCTGCTGTCGCTCATTGTCAGTAAGTCACCAGACTATTTGTCTGTGCAGTGTGCACATGGACATGGAGTGACTTGCCTCCCGACATCCTGTGGGGAGTTTAATACTGTGCTAAATGAACTGCATTGTTTGGTTTTAATTTAATTTAGAAGGGATTACATTTTCCCTCAAAATTGCAAGGATTGAATTTTAAATTTATTACTAATGTTTTACCTTAGGGTTAGAACATTGTTACCCTGACTGAAGTTGAATGACATTTTGTAATCATAAAGAGCTGCTAAATGGTATGTTTCATCCTGAAATAAACCACAATAAAGTGGATGATCCCCAAAAGCTTTCACAGTGTAATTGAGTATTTAATTGTTCCCACCACCAAATAAATGCTCATGTAAAAAGTGGCATTTCGGGTGTACTACTTATAGTAGACAACTTTTATGAAGTGTTATAGGAATAGTTCACCTGAAAATGTAAATGAGCCGGACACACCATTCATATTTATTTTTGTTGTATGGAAAGAGCAGCTTAAGTGAATGTTACAAAACCTTTCAAAAACATGTCCGGGCCATATTTCACCAGAAATCGAGAGGAAGAAATAAGAAATGTTTTAATAATTTAATTTAAGTAAATGAAGCCTGTTTCTGGAAGCATTAAGATGTTTTAAATTGACATTGACATTATATTCAAGACAATTAAGCACCTCCAACACTTTCAAATCGACTCTCATTACAATAATAATAATAATCGCATTGCACATTCTCATTACTTAAACATAATATGTAAACATATAAAAATATGACTTATGAAAAGAAAAACATCCAGAGACATTGCCATAAGGATAATTTAGGAGGAAAATGTGTTTTAAGTGTTTAAATGAATAATGTTACAATGCAAAAATCTTACCAGCCCTAAAAAAGGCTTAATGTTTCTTTACGCAAATATAAGTTCTTTTGAATCTGTTGTGAAATTTGACCTTGAGATTCAATTGCTTAACATAATGTCTTTGTTTGTGTTCCATGAAAGAAAGAAAACTTATGGTTTTGGAACAAGCAGTCTCATTTTAGGGGTGAACTATTCCTTTAATTAGCACAACTCACCCTTGAATCGTGACCAATCAGCTCCTTGCACTCATCACAGGTGTTTGCAAACAGGCTGTCATAACAGGGGATGCAGTAAGGGTTGTCCTCCGCCTGGATGTACTTCCTGCCGTATAGGGACTCCTTGCAGTTGTCACAATCAAAGCGCTCGCTCATGTTGCTCCTGATCTGACTCAGTATCTGTGACACACAGACAGATACACACAAAGAGGTGAGCTTTCAATTACAGCTGCATCAGAGAAAGAGATGGAATGAAAAAGAGTGACACTAACAAACACATGCAGACAGTTCCCTCTTGAGGCATGGTGCAAAACACCTATTAAGTTTCATGTCTCTGTGATTGCTGGGAAATAAGAGGGAGGAAGCTGGAATTTTAGCAAGCTCACAACTCTCTGTGCTGCATGTGACGTGGCAGATAAAAGGCTTGCAAGATCACAGCCTGCTGAAGTAACATTATATTCTTTACAGGAAAAAGCCTCATTCTGCTGGAGGGCCACAAATTTACATTCTTCACCAGCAAATACTTGTGAAGTAAACATTTATGCCTTGGATGCGCAGACCACCTAGGGAGAGTATTTGGGGAATAGCAAAAGTGAATTTTTTTTTAAAGAACAAGTACTCCAAATGAACACAGATGGGTTTGTGCTTTTTTATTTTGTCATGCCGTCTTACATCATATCTGCATAAGGAGTACAGAACATTTGTGTTCACATTCAGTATAATACCTGCTAAAAAATGCTAAAAACCAGCATTAAGGAGGTTTGCTGGTCTTAGCTGGCCACAAAGCTGGTCGCAACTGCTCAGACAGGTCTAGTCTGATGGTTTTAGAGGGGTTTTGGGCACTTTTCAGCTTGTCAGGCTGGGAGAACAGCTGGATATCCAGCTTAACCACCTGAACTCCATTTTGTCCAGTCTAGGAGACAAGCTAGACCAGCTGAAAACCATCAAGGTAAGACTGGGAGACCAGAGTAAGCTGGTTTAAGCTGTTTTTTTGTTTTGTTTTTACAGAAGGAATACCCCACATTTACAGTTGGTTCATAGCCAACCAGGTAGACCAGCCGAAAACCATCATGGCCAGGCTGGGAGACCAGAAAAAACCAGCGAAGACCAGCAAATCACTGTAACAGGATTCACAAGATGGGCAAGGAGGAGGCGGGAACACACACAGCAGCCACGAGTGTCTCTCTCTCTCTTGAACTGGTGCCTCATCTTTATCCCCCTCCCGGCTGATTAGGACAATTCAATCCATGCACTCCTCCACCGCCCAATTCAGGCCGGGGAAACCTCGATCGTTGGTCTCCGGATATGCTGTCGCCTGGTCCTCAGCCATTCCTCTGCCCCCTGGCAGACAACAGCCGCTCCTCCCCTGGCAAACTGCAGCGGCTCCGCCGCTTCCCCTGGCGGACGGCAGCGGCTCCGCCGCTTCCCCTGGCGGACGGCAGCATCAAGGACTCCATGACAGCGCATCCCTCCTCCTTCCCGAGTTTCAGCACCAATGTAACGGGATTCACAAGATGGGCAAAGAGGCCGCGGGAACCAGCAGAACAGTCAACATAACTTTAATGACATAAGTCAAATTAAACAAACAAACAAACAAACAACAGCCGCATGTCTGTCTCTCTGTCTCTCTCTCTGTCTCTCTGTCTCTCTCTCTCCCTCCCTCCCTCCCTCCCTCCCTCCCGGCTGATTAGGACAATTCAGCGCCAGGCATGCGTCCTCACGGCCCGGCCACACCCTCCTCCTCATCACAATTACCTTAAGCTGGGTTAAGCTAGTCTTTTCAGAAGGGATAACCAACATTCACAGATGGTTTAGCCGACCAGCTAAACAATCTGAATGGCATCTTTTTCAGTCTAGGAAACAAGCTAGACCAGCTAAAAACCAACATTGCTGAGCTTGAAGATCAGCTAAACCATCATAAACCAGCTAAGACCAGCAAACCACCTTAAGCTGGTTTAAGCTTGTCTTTTCAGAAGGGATACCCTACATTCACAGATGGTTAAGCTGACTAGTTAATCATCTGAACAGCATCTTTTCTAGTCTAGGAAACAAGCTAGACCAGCATGGCTGGGCTTGTAAGTAGGGGACCCCACATTCACAATATAAGGTGTTAAAATAATTTTACTGGACATATGTAAACAATATTGTAATAAAAAAACTAGCTTGACCTTAACCTGCACATACATCACAAAATAATATTGTTTTAATATTGCTGCAGCAACGCTATCAGGTTGCCCAAACATTACCGAGACGTTGGAGGAAAGCCTTATGATAAGTGATAGGCCTCCCTGGCAGAGGCAAACCCAGTGTATCAGTTTCCATCCAGCTAATAATAATGATAATATTCAGCCACCACTGAAATAATGAATCTATTTGTGCTCCCTGTCTTACACATGCCCAGAAGGAGGTGTAATCACAGGATGGAAGTTGAAAGATATCAACCAATGTTTCATCTTTCCTCTTTTCCTTAGGATGACAAAAGGCTCAGATGATTGTGGGTGTGAAAGGCTAAGATAAAAAAGGGCAATGCACCTCCCAAAGCTTCATAAGTAATCAGCTGACACTGTTTGACTATGACGATACCACTTAGCCTCAGATGAGTAGTGCTCTGAAAGCTTCTTTGCCCAGGATCTACTCGTAAATTAGGGAGAGTTAAAGTCTCTCGTGGCCTGAGAGTTCCCCGGTTACACATCATTAGAGACCTGTGTTTGAGGGAAAATTAACCCTCTCCTTACCCATCAAGGGTATCAGGATTCTGTTTCACTTTTAACCAATTTCTCATAGATATGTTAATCTCAGCACCAACTTTGATGGCAATCAAAGCTATTTGTAGTAGGGGAAATGTGAAGAAGCCAGTGCAGTCTGTGTTTAAAGCCAATGACAGCTTTTGTCCAAGTGTGGTACACCTGGGATCCTCCTAAAACTACTTCATTCATCAGATCTCCAAAGCTAATTGCTCTCACTTCCTTACAACTTGTTAGGTTGAAACAAGGTATCCAAACTAGAGATATGTGAGTGAAATGGAACGGTTCTTGTCTAGAATGGAAAGCCTAATGGAAAGTTTAAATGTAACATGTTATAAAAAGTAGTTAGAAGGTTAATCTATGCACTTAGATATACACTTTTCAAATGTATATGGAGAAAATACATTGTTTAAAATAGAAGTCGTCAGATCTAGGCATCTCTTTCCTTTTATTTGGCAAGCATCTGCCAAATTCCACATTATACATCTAAACACAGGGCATGCTGTTTGCAGATCCCAGGAATAATCACCAACAGCATTTAAAAGGTCTCATCGTTCACTCAAGTGACAAATGTCAACAATGGCAGTTCTGTAGACCGAATACAAGTGTGTTTATAGTCTCCAGGGAGATGTGAGCTTTATTAAGAATAACTTGCCTCCTGGTAATCATTAAAGATGAGGTAGTCCTGAGCTCTTCAAATGTACAGAGGGAAATATTGTTCAAGCTCAGATGGTATATAAATACTTATTTTGTCAAGGGTGGGGGTTGTTATTACGTCCTTTCTATGCTTTATTTCTAAAACATCACATGAGAGCGGCAAATGGAACAGGGTAAATGGGCAGTTTGGACAAGCTCTTAAGGTGGAGGGCATGATGTCATCACTGACCCCAGGGCTAGATGTCCAGAAATGATTGAATCCAGAAGCTGGGAAAATGAAGTAAGACTTCTCCCTCTGCTTACCAAGCCAGAGCTGGCTTTGGTTGAAAGCTAAATGGGTATTTAGAAGAGAACATTGAGGGACCCATTGATACAGTGCAGTTCAAGCTGTAAGAAATAATTCCATGTCCTTTACGCAAAGTGTTTTGTGACTAAGATAGACCGGACAGTAGTTTGAATACTAAAAACTCTGAGCAAGACACTATGGCCCATCAGCTCTGTTTATTTTATCTAGTCTGCAGAATGTCACTGCCTTGGGACAAATCATCAGAACGTGTATACGGCAATCTTCCAGGAAAATACCACACTTGTTTCAGTGGGCACAGGCCAAACTCTTAAATATTTCAAAGCAGCTATCTCTGTCTGAAGGATATGGCAGTCTTTCTGAAAACAGTCTGTGAGATTTTTAGGGAATGACAAGGCCACAATGGCCTGTTTGTCTAACTTCAGAGAGGCCATAGCAAAGAGGAGCAGGGCTGCAGGGGCACGGGCAGCATGTTAACGCAGATCCTGGTCCAACTACACTGTTTCACAGACAACAACACTAATACTCTGACCAAACTCCCATCACGCTCCACTTCACTTTAAACAGGCCGCCTGTGCCTCCCGCTGGGAAACTGACCCAGGCCCTTCCTGTTCCTGGGGTCCAGCCAGAGCTCGGCCTGTCAAACGTCTGCCAGGGCAAAAGGAGGCAATGTCCACTTGCCACCTCACCATTATGATTACACAACACCCCAACTTCAATGACTCATCTCACTAGAACTTTTATACAGTCGCATACAGTTATTACTGTACAAAAATCCTGTCAAGGAAATGGAACATCCTGTCCTGTGTCATGCATCCCATTGCACAAATAAATTCTGTCACATAATATGCGTAAATATAATAATTATGCAGAAGACATTTGAATAAGAAAAGAGTCAGTTGTTGAAAAATTAGGGAAGCAGTGATATGAACATTCTGACTGACAATGGATAGCCGATAATTATTTTCATTTTATGTCCAATAACTGATTAATGGCGAAAAAAATCAGTACTATTTTAATTATAAATAATAAAAATAAACACTAAAAACAAATTAAAAGTTTTGAATGATACAATTACATTTGGTAATCAAGACATATGTGGCATGAAAGATGGACAGATTTTGAAATCTGCCAAAGAGTATGTTTAACAATAGTAAATGCAGTATTATAATACAATACTGAAATATGATGTTATTAAAGATTAACTAAGTTAACGCTAAATGACGGCAAAAGTAATCTGTCTAAAAACAGGCAGAAAAAGAGTGATAAAATTTTAAACACCCACAATCCACAATTACATTTCCAATAAATATTATTAATAGTAATAAATATTAATAATAAATATCCAAAAACAACAACAACAAAAAAACAGCATCGTAAATAGATATTGATAAAAAAAAAATCATGGCCAATAACCAATATAGACCTAATATATTGTGTATTCCTATGGGAAATGTCTATATTGTGTGATATTACCCTGACTTCTTTGTTTGTGTGTGTGTGTGTGTGTGTGTGTGTGTGTGTGTGTGTGTGTGTGTGTGTGTGTGTGTGTTTGTTAAATCTTAGTGGTAAAGACAGAGAGGGTGAGAAGGAGCACAGGGGAGACATATGGATAAACAGACAGCAGCACACTGTGACCAGTCTGTTGTTGAAGCAGCTCCAGGCAGACGCTAGCTGTACATCTCATTTACAGTCCGCAGAAAATATAACACCAGACAATTTAGTATAAAATTTTAGGCAAAGAAAGCCACATAAAGAACAGTACAATATGTCCAGTGGAAAGAAAATAAAAAAATAAAGACAAAATTCTGGATGTGTATATCAAATTGTGTTTTCCACAATCTGTGAAACTGTGAAATATTTGACAGGAATGCATGGATGTCATCACCAACACCTGCAGGTTTATGGAAAGTGTTATGGGCTCATTTGACTTCTGTAGAAACTGAATATACCTGTCTTCTGAAGAAAATTCTCACACGCAATTTGTTGCACAACCCTGAAACTTTCCTTAGCAAGTATTGTATCTCAAGTGCTAAAATATTATGCCATAGAACCCAACAGCAAATATTTCAGTGTAGAGAGGTTGTACTTTTGTCCCGTGCATCGTGTTTTGATAGAGATGATGTGTGAATAAGCCAGTGCAAGTGTTTGGATTTGTTTTTGAATGTTATCTCATCTTCATCATTAATTGCCTTCCTGCTTCCTCTGATAAAACTCTCTCTCGCTCTCTTTCCTCCCTCTCTTTCTGCCGTTTTAGCTTTATAAAAGGCACAGTTCACCCAAAAATTTTAATTCTTTCATCATTCTTTCTTCCCTGGAACACCAAAGGAGATGTTAAGCAGTATGAGAGCCTCAGACACCATTCACTTTCATTGTATAGAAAATATGCAATGAAAGTGAATGGCTGATATTCTGCTAAACATCATCTTCTGTGTTCCAAGGAAAAATAAAGTCAAACGGATTTGGAACATTATCATGAGAATGAGTAATGGATGACAGAATTTAAATTTTTGGGTGAGCTATCCCAAGTATTCTTGGCTGGCTGATCAATACCGGGTCTGTTTTTTTTTGTTTGTTTTTTTTTTTTTCAGATCTGAGTTATGTTTTATTATATGTTAGATGTGAGACAGGCCACAGGGACAGACAAACACCAGGTCTAACATGTAATTTCCTTAAAACACAGCCTTCTGCCACCACACAAGGATGGGGCAACCTGCTCTAATGATGGTTCACCTCATAAACATCAATGAACATTAATGAGCACCTGCTGTGGGGCCTAACATTAACAAGTATGTCATTTTGCTAGCTTTTAAGCTGCAGAGAAGTGTTACGATATGCCCTGAAAATCACCCCCACAAACCACAGGCCTATGCAGAGGTTTTATGAATGTGTCTGTAAACCATCATCCAAGGCAGAGGCTAACACTCCCTCCACAACAACGAAAGCCTCATGTGACCCTTTTTGGCTGTCTCCCCCAGCTGTCTGACACTACAGACTTAATCTGTGCCAAGACGGTTTTGCTGAAGGCTAGCGCAGCAGTCATTAAAGAGGACATGCAGGGCTGCACAGTCAATTAGCAAAGCCTCAAAACTAGTATCAGCGGCACTAGCTAATGTCCCAGTGCTTTAGCACTAAAGGAGCATTACAGGCCCAGAGGAGGGGGAAACCTTCTATTTAACAGAAATTCACATCTAAATTACAGCTCTGTATGAGAGATGCAATGAACCAAAGCCAGAAAGAAGAAAAGATGGAAAACGAGGAACAGCTAAGCAAATGCGATCATGCACACTTGCTTAACAAGCAAGCTCAAGCTATGAATACATTCACTTAAAACAGTTTAAATGATGAGGATATTGTTTCTAGTCACGTGTATTTTCTTACAGTTTTTTTTTTTTTTTTTACTATGTAGAAATTAGTCTAGAAGTTATATTAGAGTGATTATTTCGAATGATTACATTCCTTAAGTATTGGCACTACCCTGTTAGAGTGATGATAACAGATGGTAATACAGTACTATGGTACAGTACTTGATATTTGCAATAGTAGCTACTTGATGACTACCATATTCATATACCATGGTATTTACATGGTACTCCGAGGTAATACGATGGTATTTTAAATGTTTACTTGTATTGTGTTTGCACAGCAATATTCTGCTTGACCTCAAACTAATGGCAAGAAGATTTTGAAAGGTGAAGATTCGACCGATAATTGGATTTTCCGATATTTTTTCCGATATTCAAGCATTTTTCTTTAATCAGATATTTTTTTTGTAATAAAAAATCTGGCAGGAGTTTCTGAAATCGCATGCAAGACTGTCATTGCAGCAGTGCTTGTGTGAGGAAACAATGCTGGGGGTTGTCCACAGGTAAAGTAACTTGCTTTTGCAATTTATTGCTTTAAATAATACACTTTATTAAAACGTAAAAGCCATTCATGCACTAGTGAGATGCGTTACATAAATGCTTGATGTGTAGTTTAAGCGCTAAGAAACGGAGACCAACTCATGTAAAGACAAATCCCAAAGACATAACATTACTTCACATTAATCAACTCGAAGAGCCTTGAATGAGTGTATGTTGGAAATATGATGCTTTAACCTTTTCATGAGTAGGGTCTAAATTCCTCTGCAGTACCCCCTTGAGTGAGTTATTTTTGCATGTGACACTGCACAGCTGGTAGAGGGGGGCAGAGTGTAGATGAGTATATTTTATTTTTATTTTTTTACATTTTTTAGATTTCTTGTCATAAAAAAAATACTGTATATAATATAGTAAACATGTGAACAAATGGGTTATGTCTGCTGTACTTTTTTAGTTTTATTTATTTAGTTTTTATAGCTGTAAAAAAATAAATGAACAAATAATATCAGCAGTCCGGTTTGCCTATGCACTGTGTGTGTGTGTGTGTGTGTGTGTGTGACAAGCGCTAATGTAAACAGACTTGGCTGCATGCATCAGATAAATCGCACTCGATCGGAATGTTTTCACTGTGAGTATACGAGTTTTAAACTGTTATCGTGGTGCTTTTGTGATAGTTTGGCTGTCTGAGAAAACAAACGTATTATATGCCTGAAAAGACTGTTTGAGTTGATGTTTGTGTGAATGAAAACCACATCTGCACCTAATCAGCAGACGCGGCTGTGTGCATGGGAAGTTCACGTTTAGATATGATGGCTGTGCATATACAAGCTGTGAACTGTTATCATGGTACTTTGGTGACAATTTGGCTGTTTGCTACATAAAATAAACATATTATGTGCTTGAAAAGACTCTTTGAGTAGCTGTTTATTTGACGAATGACAACCGCTACTAATGTACACAAATGGCAGCATGCATCGGAGGAAGATCTCTTTTGATGTAGAGAGCTGTAAACTTTTTATCGCGGTACTTTGGTGACAAGTTGGATTTATGTATATAAAATAAACTTGTTCTATGGTTTAAAAGATTGCATGAGTAACTGTTTGAACGAATATAAAAAATTAAAAAAAAATAAAAAAAAATATATCACAGATGCTTGACAAGCACAGCCTGTGTTGGCTTGTAACGTAACTGGTGGTTGCAGAAACACATATGTGTGACGCTACTCTGCGGGGCCCAGTTATTAACCATCACATATGTGTGACATTACATATGAAAGGGTTAATTTAATTATCTGTTGGCTGTGCTCATTAGTCTTGTAAAGCTGCCGTTCAGGTTGATGTCCATTTTCCAATGGAATGACTGGTAGTATGCCAGAATGGCCACCAAATGCCAGTGCAGTTTTTAACAAGATCCATTTGTTTAAAATTTCCTAAATTATATTAACATTTACTATTAAACTTTATTTAGCTATGAATCATCATCTAAATGATTACAGTTCTGTGGAAATTAAGTATCTCCGTGACACTGTTCAAGTAAAAGTTTTGTGTAAATGCATACAGTAGACATTCATGGGGCAAAGTACTTGTGTCACAATAAACATGTCTAAAATATTTTTGTGTCGGGTCACAATGAGAGCACTGATGAGATTTGCATGTAATTTGCTTCAAGATAGGCTGCAGATGTGCTGCTCACAGTAAAACAAAAAATGTCAGCTTTGTCAGCAGGTGTTTCGTGAGGCAGCTGCTATAATCTAGAGACAGACGAAACATTATTAATAATTCTGATGCCATTCAGGATGGACTCTGTAATCGCAGCAATGTATTTATTGTTTTTCACTTTCCTGAAAATGTATACTTTCCAGCGAACTATTTGCCTTTAGCCTATTTAACAACACCTAAACCTTTAAACTGTTGGTCTAGTTCAAAATAGAGTACATTCATGCTGTGACTCCCTTATCGTTTATGTTCTCCGTTTGAAATCAGACATCAGTTTATTTTGCCTATTATTATTGTTGTTGTTGTAATTACAATATAAAAGACATGGTATGTGATTATTATTGTAAAATAAAATTTTTGCAATTGTTTTTTTTTCTGTTGAATATTTTCTCTGTAAAATTACGATGAAATAAATGAATAAAAAAAAAAATTGGTTCTGCACATCGGTTATCGGATATGTAAACAAACAAATAATCGCTATCGTATCAGTTAAAAAAAAAAATATCAATATTGGTCAATCTCTAGTGCGAATAAGCAGATTCATTTAGATTCTGAATTTAAATCCATGTATGTGGTTAAAAAGGTTGTCTACTTATTTATTTCTGTGTATCGAGAGACAGAGAGTAAAAAAACCTGCCATACATTACAGTTTCACATCTGCTTTCTATTGACAGAAATATGCAGTTAACTCCAGAGTGCCAAAGTAGGTTTTAGAAAGTCACTGCACAAAGAATGCAGGAAGGGCAGGAAGTCTTTTCTTCACTTTTTTGTGGTATTTGCTGGTAAGTGCTTCAGAGGCAAGGAGAATACAAAGATAGAAACTGACAGTAAGTAAGGCAGACTCGAATGAAGAGAAAACAAGAGGAGGTTTGTATGGTTTGAGTTGTCTCAAGCAAAGGAATCCAAGACAAATCAGAGGAGGTAGAAAAGAAAGAACTGGTGAATTGTGAACTGGTGAAAATATTCAGAACTTTATTACATTAAAAGGAACAGAGGATGAGGAGAAAAATGAGAGCAGATAAGAGAGTCTCTCAGCCTTGGGGAAGAGGGCTGAAGTTGGAGGGTATCGTTTGGGGAGGGGTGTTCAGAGGCTAATGTAAGACAGTAAGACATAGGCATGAGTGTATTATTGCTCCAAGTACAAACAAACGTAATTGTAATCCCACGAGCCTGCTTGCTCTTCTGTTTCCCAGTGGCTAGAAAGAGTAGAATTTATGACCAAACATGGTCATTGTCGTCGCTGTCTTCCCAACACACTCTCACGGCTAAATCGTCAGGATACATACGACTTTTCTAAATTTGACTAATTCGTATGATATCGTGCGACTGCACTCGTTTGAATCCCTACGACTTTCACTACAGCCAATGACGTTGCTGGACATCATTTCCATCTAATACACGACAATTACTTGCTTCTGTCACATGCAACAGCTTCCTATTATGTTTACACACTCTACTGATTGGTTAAGTTTAGATAAGGGGTTTGGGTAAGGGCATAATATTATTATGTCCTTAACGCCTCGTGCGCGGAACTCACGCTTCCGCATTAGACATCCGGGAATTTGCATGTGATGAAGTCATACGAGTTTATGCGAACAACATCATGCGAGACCATACGAAATAGCCAACTCGTAAATTATGTTGAATTTTCATGAGATCGGGTTGGTCTTCCATGTGTCATCAACCCTCTGTATCTGATAGGGACTTTACTTTGATGTCTGAGAACTACAACCTATAGTCACATGACCACAACCAAGATCAGATGAATATCAACACATCCATCTATGAGGCAATGAGCAGCATCTATGAGGCAATGAGCAGTTTACATGCACAATCTTGCGCTAATTATGCGTAATAAGTCGACAGTGTGTGAGGTCATGTAAACTTCTTAAATGGTTTTCCTTCATCGGGGTAGGGCCATAAGCGCTTTAAGCATAAATCAATAGGCATACTTAGATTTTGTGTTGCAGATGAACACCTTTACCGCACTTTTACCAGCTTATCCAGTGTGCGCAAGTATTGTGCACTTGCCGGTTTACGTTTTGACACCAGAGCAAAGAATAACTTGACAATGAGGAAAAGTGCGTTTACATAAGACTGGAAATTATCAGGTTATTCTCTGCTTTTGATGGCAAAACGTAAACAGTCTTAAGATAGTAAGAATGCAGGTAAAGGTGTTTACATGCAATGAACTTACCTTATGACCTTACCCCAATAAAGGAAAGCCATTTAATGCTTTACATGACCACACACGTTGTTGGCTTATTTAGCATGTATAAATGCTCATTGATACATTCTGTTGAAGCTCCAGACTCCAGACTTGGCTGATTTGAATACCCATCAAATCTGAAGCTTGGACCTTCGATGTCTGAAAAGCTGGAAAGTCCAGCTCTGGATATTCCTAGAACAGCCCTACCATTAAAGTGGAGAGCTGAATAGGCTTGGCACTGCTACATGTCAGATGTCTAGACCCGCTCTTCTCCACACAGGGCAGAAAATTAAAAACACAAGAGAAGTGGTCTGGCAAACACAAGGGGCATTTGTAAACCATTTCCTTGGTCTAAGGGTGGGCTACTAAATTTCACTAGCGGTTTTCAACATATTGTAGCAGAGAGATTTTAGCCTCCTGGAACACTTGCCTTGATCAAATGTCTTTTGATGCTGCTGCTGGAAATTGCTTGAGCATACTACTTCATCCCTAACATGACAGATTATTTAGAATGGTTAGAATAATTGCTGTTTTGGTTAATTTGTGGCAGAGTCAAATAACCAAACGACAGCACTGATTCTGTGACATGGTGGAAATCTAGGTTTAAATTAACTGAACAATGATATAATTGAAAGTCCCTCTATTGTCATCGGACCTTCTTTTCTTTACAGACATGATGTAAACATGCTAGAATGAATGAAGGAAGCCTTAAATTCCTGCCAAATCAAACCAGACAGCTCTGAATGAAAAAGTATTATTTTAAGCTTAACACAATTACTCAGGGCAAGGTCGAGAACATGGTTTTGAATGCTGATTTTTGAATGTACTGGCTTAATAATGGTATTTTGTCCATTTCTAAATAAAAAAAAAATTATCAGGAATTCCTCCGTAGTGTACACTCAAAGTAAAAGATCTCTGTCATTTTCACTCTTATATTCTAGTTTTCCTCTCCAAAAGCGTTTGATAGATATCTCTCATCTTTTCAAGTTTTTGCCAACTATCTCATTGTGATCAGTCAGAGCTGATGTGCTCAGACTTGGTTTTATGGTAGGAAAACAACGAGAACAGTACGAACACAGAGGTAAGACTGTCATTTACCTTTAGGTGCCATAACACAGCAGGCAATGTATGGGTTCAAGGCCTTTACTACTCGCTTTCTTTGTTTGTTCTTTTCTCAGCTAGTCACAATTTCTGTGCATAGGCATTAGAGTGTGGCATGTTAGGTCTAGCCTCCAAGGTCCTTGGTGCTATCTCCTACATTCTTTCTCATGTCAACACAGAGCAAATTCATTGAAACTGATGTTTTTATCAACTGATACACTGCATATATTTATGCATCCACTGATATACTGCAACTGAAACCAACTCTGACATTTGAATTTATGTGAAGTTCTCAGGAATAAAAATTAGGTCATGGAGTGGTTAACGCTCTCCTTTGAACGGTTTTCCACTCTGAACCTTATTTCTGGACAATTACCTTCTATTAACACTAGATTTGCTTAAAGGAACATTTCAGGTTCAACACAAGTTAAGCTCAATCGACAGCATTTATGGCATAATATTGATTACCACAAAAATTTATTTTGACTTGCCCTTCCTTTTTTAAAAAAGCAAAAAGAAGTTCCAGAAAGGTACTTACAATGGAAGTAAATGGGGCCAATTCATAAACGTTAAAATACTCACTATTTCAAGTCACAAATTCGAAACAATATGTGTTAACATGATTTTAGTGTAATAAAATCGCTTACGAACCTTTTCTGTGTAAAGTTATTGCCAATTTTACAACTTCATTGCCATGATGATGTGGTCCACAAACCCTAAAATGACTGCAAAAACTACAATTTAAACAACTTTACAGCTCAAATAATACACAAGTTTTAACATAATTAATGTGTGCATTTATAAAATTAAAAGCTTCACATTTCTGACTTTAAACCCTCCAAAAATTGGCCCCATTCACTTTCAAGGTAAGTGCTTCACTGTAATCTCGATATTTGCTTTTTTTTTTTTTTTTAAGGAAAGGAGGGACGAGTAGAAATTATTTTTTGTGGTAATCAAAATTATGTGACAAATGCTGTCGATTGAGCTTAACTTTACTAAAATTCCTATTTTTATCATTTAGTCACCCTCATGCTGTTTCAAACCAGTATGAATTTCTTTCTTCGGTGGAACATAAAAGTAGTCACAATTCACTTTCTTTGTATGGAAAAAAAGATGTAATTAAAATGAAGGGTGACTGAGGCTATCATTTAGACTAACTTTTGTATTCCAAGGAAGAAAGAAAGTCATAGAGGATTAGAACAACATTAAAGTGTACATGATGACAGAATTTTTTTTATTTTTGGTTGAACTATTAACTTTAAGAAATGTTTCCTTTCATGGTAAGCACCCCCAAAAAATATTTAAATACACTTTTCTCCTATTAGTGCATGTGATAATTATTACATGAGTTTAGCATGGTATAAAATGTAATACACACTCCTTTCCATGTAACCTCATGCTAATGCATTTAAACCAATTCTAATTCCAAGCTAAAGGGCTTATTCCATGACCAAAGCACAGTATGAGTAAATATAGGGCTAATTTGGGTCAAAAACGGTAGCTGTTCCTAGGTGGTCTTCGACTCACAATGTTCTTTAACGAAAAGGCACTAATTCAACAAGGTCGTTTTGACCAGAACGAGAGCTGCAGTGGTCAGCGTTTTGTGCATCTGATGATGACCACATGCAATTATTCCCAACACCTGCAAACAATCAACTCTAAAAAACACAGACATACATCAATTTGTGACTGCTATGACTAGCCTTATACAGTATATATTGCAACAGGGCTGGGTTAAACTTGCATCTTCAGTTTCCTATCTTAACTGGTTTACCCCCTTATACCTCCCGTGGCTCCTTACTCATTATTATGTGTCAGATGTGCAGTATCCGTAGAGGCCATAAGAGGCAAATGGTTTTTGTTTAAACAGTTTATCCTTGATTTCAGACAGAAAGGTCTTTATACTGACACATAGTATGCTGTTTTGACTACACAGAGCATTTTTCAGCTGTAGAATACAGATAACCACAGGTGATTGGAAGTTTTAAGGAACAGATAAAAGTAATTTGAGGACAAAATTGAGTTTTTTTTTTTTTGTTTTCTGAAAAATCACATTAAACGAGATTTGTAAGACCACGTTCAAAGTGTCTCTTTTTTAACACTTATCAATTAATACTACCCTATGGAAGACCATTGTATTTCTGAATGAAACTTAAGCGCTGAGAGTATCTAAAGATTAGCAATGCGACAGGAAGCAGACAGATTCTGTCTCCCTCTTTCTTTGTCCCTGGCACAGACAGGCAGACAGAGAGGGAAAAAAGTCATAATGCCAAAACATGTGAAGGGATTCTGTTAGATGGGAAGTAGCCAGGATGAATTACCGTTAGAAGTAATTTCCAGGATATTATCCTTGTTTTTTTTATCATCTCATTTATGGTTCTTCTCCTTGGCAACACATAAACAGTGCCCTGGCTCACCAGAGCAATAAAATATCCATGACGTCTGCCTTCACCATCTCAGCTGTTTGGGCATCACACACACATATTCAGGCCAGCTCTCACATATCCATCTCAAGTCTCACCAGTTTCAATTACTTAGAGAATGTTCTAATGCAATAACGTTTAGACCTAACACAAAAAAACTAGAGGCAGAGCAGAGAATATACACTCACTGAGCATTATATAAAGGTACACCTGTACACCTACTTATTTGTGCGATTATATAATCAGTCAATCGTGTGGCAGCAGTGCAATGCATAAAATCATGCAGATACGGGTCAGGATCTTCAGTTAATTTTCACATCAACCATCAGAATGGAGAAAAAAAATTTGATCTCAGTGATTTCGACCATGGCATGATTGTTGGTGCCAGGTGAGCTGGTTTGAGTATTTCTGTAACTGCTGATCTCCTGGGATTTTCATGCACAACTGTCTCTGAAGTTTACTCAGAATACATAAAAACAAAAAAACATCCAGTGAGTGTCAGTTCTGCGGATGTAACGACTTGTTGATGGGAGACGTCAATGGAGAATGGCCATGAGACACATTTTTAAAAGTTGAAGTTCTTTTTATTTTAATGCCCTTACAAAAAAATCGAGAGTTTGCCACAAATTATTTTCACATGCAAATGAGCTTTTTATTCACCACAAATGTTTGCCTGAAGTGTGCAGCTCTTCACCGGTAGTGGTGAACCTGCAGCAAACCTTAGGCAACAATGGACAATTTAATTTTTGTAAGGGCACGTCTAAAATATGCGGTGCTCCTGCGTGACACATTGAATACGCAACATCCATCTAGAGCAGTGGTTCACAACCTTTTTTGATGAATGCCCCCCTACTTCATTCCCTTTCCCTTTCCATTCCCATTTGTAACCTAACGCCCCCATCTCTACTAATTTGCTCTCAGCACCCCCTGGCATCTTTTGGACGCCCCTGTTGAGAACCCCTGATCTACAGCATGTTTACATAGAAAAACAATTGAAAAGCAACGGGGACAAACACAATAATGTGCTTGGTGTGAACGGTCCCTTAGACCTCTCGTGTCAGTTACACAGTCTACCAAATGCCTTGTAAATGGATAATGCAATTTCTTTCAAATATTTTTTAGATTAGATTAGTTTCCATGTAAATGTGCCTCATTTGCTCAAATTAAATTGTATTCTTTGTAAATATTGTGTTGTACTGTGTATATTGGGATTATATTGGTCATATGGCCCTTTGTCTTGCTTTTGGAAAAGCATCCAAAAATTAGGCAGACTTCCTGTTTTACAATGACCTATTGTGACATCTAGTCAGCTGCATTGAAAGGTTCATCCTTCACACCAGCTGATCTCAGACCCAATCTTGGACTTCTATTATTCCAACTAACTCTGTGCTCATATAAACAGAGAGGAGCCTTTAATTGTACTTTAATCCAGTCTCAGATTTCCCAGTTGGCTTCTACCTATCACCCCACAGCACCTGACAGCTAGACAAACAAACAGTAACACTCAGTACATAAGCAGATAGCAAGAGAGAGACAGGGAAAAATGATAATGGGAATGAACACACACTAACATACACACTAAAATAAACACATCAGTGGACCTAGAGAGACAATGGGGGAGTTGTTTATGAGGGGCAGACACTACGAGCAGCTGCATACACACATATCTCCTCCAACTCAGTTGGTGGTTGCTTCCCACAGCGTAAAATCACAACCCCACACTGACCCACTCCTAATCCAACAGACCAGATAAGATTATATAATGTGATACATTTTGGAAATGAGTTATGAATGGCTGCCATAGAGTCAAATCTAATTCCCTATGGTGGATGAGAGAAAGATAAAACCATACATGAAACTAATAAAGCGAGCATGCAAGCACAGAGTGAAGGAAAAAAATCTAACTGAGCCAAAATAACCTCAAATAGAGATGACAGATAATTACTACTGCACACATTAAAACCCGAACCAGTCTTTATAAGCCAACATAAAGGTCCTCCTTAAGATCGAGTGGTCATTTAGGCAACCCATCGATAAGTCGTTTTTGAAGAAGTTTTGCGAAATCCTTTCAACTCACTAAATGATCCTAAATATAGACTTGCTTCTACATGAGCGCACATGTGCATACACATACTTTTTCTTCTGAGAAAAGATCTAAGAAAAACACAACCACAGTCTCCTGCCATTGGCGGCTGGCTTGGACTTAAACATGTCTCCCTTCCTTCTCTTTTATGACTCTCGGTGGACCCATCAAGACCACCTCCTCTCTTTTCCTTCTTCTCTCCCTTTTTTCCTGCCACGTTTCTCTCTAACATTCAAGGGAATGGCAGAGATAAATGTCATCTGAAAAAAAAAAAAAAAAAAAAAATTATGCACATGGCTAGACACATGCCTATAAATTGCAATAAATTGCCATGAAACGGTGAAGCGTATTTTTTGCATGCAAATGGCCGTGGGTGTTGGCGACCTCCAGGGGTCTTTTTTTCTCGTTTCCATATGCAGGGGAGTACGCTCCAGGCACCAGAAAGCAGAGTGCTGGCCACACTGCTGGAATGAGCTCACTTCAAAGGTGACTTTAAATCAAACAGTAATGCCCCCATCTGCTACACCATCCCCCAAAAGCCCTTCTGTCATTCTCAAGACATTGGGCCATGCGTGTGCTGGGGGGCAGGGATTAAAGGCATTACTTCATAGACTCTGGGTTTGGGCTTCTGCACGTACTTGCTGTGCCTGTACTGGCCGTCCTTTAATTCACTGTGCTGGTTCCCTGATTGTCAAAAAATGATCCAGCTAAAACAAAGACTTAAGGCTAAAATTTTATATCTATGGTCTAACAGGCCAAGTCCCATCAGTCCTATCCTAGGTTTAAATTTCCGTTATACTAAAATCGGATAAAGTAACAGATGAAACACAAGCCGACGAGTCTCATTGTGGGTAACCTCCTGTCTATCTCTTCTGCAGTTCCCATGGTGCCTGTGGTTGGGTTACCGGCTAGTTTTTAGGGAATAGTTTGGTGTTTAACACATATTACATTAACTTGGCAATAGATTAAAACACACATATGACTGATTTCATGAGTTTTGTAAGAGAAATTGCTTCTGACAATCCTTAGGGATTGTTGTGGAAATTGTACCATCACAATTGATTTGCTATATATTTATAAATACCACGGATGGGTCACGATGGCTGACTAGACATCCAACCAACTTGATTAGTGATGTCAAATATAGTTTACCTAGATTTTTTCTTATTTAGGTTTATATATTTTCAGTTTTAACATGTTTAGCTGTGGTACATTAACGTGATGACAACATGCTGCCCTTTAGCTGTTAGACAGTTTGCATGGTATAAAACCCTCTCGGAAAAGCTGCGTCTTTAAATTTATCCATCCGCTACAGCCATTCACATGCAGATGAACATCTTGGGCTAATGCATCTTATCGCATCGTGGTTTGGTCCCATCACTAGTGTTGCATTTTTAAGACAGTGTATCATGTTAAAAAAAATAGTAAAACTTTTAAAAACATGTCTCGAGACCCCTGCATTCTGTTCCATTCAATGGCACTCCCTCTAGATGTTTTTAAAGAATGCGTGTTATGTAAACACCCTCAAAAACAGGTCAGTTCATCTAGTTAGAGTGACAGCTGATGTTCTTAAACATGGAGTACATTAACATTGGGAGATAAAATCAAACTACCGGGAGTTTTTGCATTGACGAGCTGCTACAGTCTTCATCTCTGTCCAAGTATACTTGAAACTATGTGCAGTCGAAACGGTGAAGTAAGATCGTCAGCAGAGAAGTGACGTAGACGTTTTCCTGTTGACCTTTTGTGGTTGGTCATAGTAGCGCATTGAAGAAGTCAGCTACAGCGGGATCCACACGACAGCCATAACAACATGAAAAACTTTACAGCCACATGCATTTCTTACATTCGTTACACGTTGATTTTGGTGCAGATTAGATGTACATTATCCGTTGTGCTTATGGTGATTTCCGAAGGTAAGCTATAATATCAACAAATACTGCTTGTGTGCTAACCTTAGTATGCATCTGTTACCCCCTTTTATTTTATTTTATGATGGAATGTGTGAAAATAGTCCACGTAAGATCATAAAAAAAGCTTTTTATACTTGTTTTATTAAAAGGAAGACATTTATTGCTGCTGCAAAGATCAGTGTTGGGTGAAATGAGTGTTATTATGGCAGACAGATAAGAGGATTAATCAATGGACAAAGAGTAGTTAGAGGCACATCAATGTGTTACAGGTGTGAATAGTTTACAGACTGCTGATCCGTCCTAAAATTTAACTGTCTAGCATTTGCCATGTGTCCCTGCCTTACAAACAAGATAAATCAGCCTCTGAAGGGCACTTTGAAGAGAAAACAATCATAGTAGCCATGCTGTAAGATTGCTTCAAACAGAATTTCCAATAAAAATGACTTAAGTTCCGAATAAACTTTTTTTTTGGAGCCCCACACCTTTTAGCCCTCCAAAGCTTTCACAGTGGATGGTAAAGTTTGCAAAGGGAATAGGACATAGGGATGTTCACTTCTGAATGAAACGCACACGTGTTGTTGTTGCTCTTCTTTTCTTCTTTGCATTAGTTTCAACTTCAGAGTTAAACACATGTCGATGTGCATTTACATGACATTTTAAAAAGACAAATTATTGCTTTAGTCTGACTGAAATCAGTTTCTTTTAAAGTGCATGTAAACACACTCATAGACTTACATATGCTGATATAATATGGACTAGTGTGGCATCACTTCCTGCTGAATTGATGTCGTAGAGGTGTGTTGGCAATTGGTATGTGTAAGATTTCAATCTTAGTTCACTCAGTAAGTACACTGTAATACTTTACATTGATTGGTTGTGTGATTTCCAAGTCTGGGGGCAAGTTGGAGAAAAAGAACAATTTGTTTGACTTTGCCAAGAAAGAGAAGGTGCAGTTCATCATGATCTTATCTCACTGTCACGAGGGACTCTCTTTATCATGCAGCCATGCAAAACACCATTTGTCTTCAGTGCCTTATTCATTACAAGTGATAAAATGCAAGTTGTTTCTTGTGTGGAAGCAAAATACGTTATAATAGATAGTTTGGCAAACACAGATAAGATAGTTTAATTATGCAGATATCAAATCAGAAGCTCCTATCTAAATGTCAATCAAACTCAGGCACCTCCCTCTCAAAAAAAGCTGCTATACACAGCTTTCAGCCATGATGTTTCCAACCTCATTAAACCCCATGACCCTTTATAAACCCCATATGTTCCACTTACTAAAACAAACCTGGTTGATTTACTTGACAATCTGAGTGCCTGCGTATTAATAGAAAAAACTGCCGTTTTGACTCATAGGCAAAGGATGAGCAGCTGCATTTTACAATTGCTTAGTTCAAAGTCAAGGCATCTTTCCTTAAAGGAATAGTTCATCCAAAAATGAAAATGTTCTCATAATTTACTCACCCTCATGCTGTCCCAGATGTGTATGACTTTCTCTCTTCTGTAGAACACAAATTAAGATTTTTATAAGAATATCTCAGCTCTGTAGGTCCTCACAATGCAAGTGAATGGGTGCCAAAATTTAGATGCTCCAAAAATCACAAAAGTCAGCATAAAAGTTATCCATATGACTCCAGTGGTTTAATCAATGTCTTCAGAAGTGATATGACAGGTGTGGGTGAGAAACAGATCAATATTTAAGTCCATTTTTGCTAGAAAGTCTTCTCCCTGCCCAGTAGGGGGCATATGCATGAAAAATGTGAATCACCAAAAACACAAGAAGAAGAATGGAAAAGTTAAAGTTAAAGTGGCGATTGACTGAGCAGGGAGGAAAATTTACAGTAAAATGATTTTACATATTTATCTGTTTCTCACTCACACCTATCATATCGCTTCTGAAGACATTAATTTAACAACTTGAGACATATAGATTACTTTTATGCTGCTTTATGTGATTTTTGGAGCGTAAAAATGTTGGCACCCATTCACTTGCATTGTGAGGACCAACAGAGCTGAGATATTCTTCTATAAATCTTCATTTGTGTTCTGCAGAAGAAAGTCACATCCGGGATGACCTAAGGGTGAGTAAATGATGAGAGAATTTTCATTTTTGGGTGAATTATTTCTTTAATAGCACTACTGTATTTCTTATATGTAGTGCATTATGTCATTGTTGCTCACGCTAAACGTTCACAAATGTGATCAAGGAATGGTTAGGCACACACTCACATATAATCTGCACATATTCCCATATTATCATTGTCAGGTACGTATCAATCTTATCAGTTTAAATCTTAAATTAGAGGCTTTATTCTAATAAAAAGCATATGATTAGGAAAAAAAAAGGCTTTTAAGCTTAACATTTGGCAGTTGCATTTTTTCAGAGTGAGGTAATGGCTTTTAGTGTCAGCGCTCTTGCACTTGAGTTTAAGCAATCTGGCTCTCATGTAATTCGTAACCCCTCTGTCTCTTGTATATAAAAAAGGCAACTGTACGCCAATGGGGAAAAACACTAACAAAATGTTATTGTTTCTAGTAAAGAAGCCCTGATCCCAATTCAGTAAAAGTAATTCTTTTCTAACTCCTTAAGCCCTGCTATTTGGGAAAATCCATGATAAAGAGCTGTTATAACTTCTCTTGAGATACATTGTTTATTAGTCATGTCATAAAGTTTATGCAGTTTATGTTTTGGAAAAATTTTAATAGTCCCTTCAGACAAGAATTACCTGAAATAAACAGATGCTAAACCATTTAAATATGTTGTCCCACTAGATTTTCTCTGGATGGATGCAGTCTTAATATTTCAGAATTACTGTGTCTACACTGCAAATAAATTATGTGAACAGACTCAATGTGGCACGCAACAAACAAGCAACAAAACTAAACTACTTTTAAAATGAACTACGCTGTCGACATTGCAAGTAGCACATTGTGGTTGTAGATCAATGCGCCATGGAGTATACAGGGTCTTCCTTTTGGTAGCCATTGCGAGTGTTGTAGATTTAGGTCAGTTACACAAGCAAAGTCAGTCCATGATGTCACTATTGTAAAAATACAGTATATGTAGTACTGCCTTTGGCTTTGAATTATCTGTAATAATGAGTAATGGCAGGAGAGAATTAAACTAGCATGTGCCAAAACTGGCAATTGAAAACAAGCATTAAAAATTGCCTTTTCTTTGTAGCCTGTTAATTGCAATGACATTGAGCAGTGAAAGAACTCTCAAAGCAGCATTGTCATCATGTGTCAGACATCAAGTGTTTGATTTCTAATCTCTTTGCACTTTCCCGTCCTGGAATGGATGACTTTAAAAGTCCTTGCACAGGGCTTCTGAGCTAAATCATCTTTATCCTTCTATACACTAGCCGCCATCCTTTTATAGACACAACAAGGACACTTTCTCCCATTTATGGGCTTCTGTGAAGTGCCGAGCCATGGTCAGCGAAAGTCCTATGAAGGTGTTCCCTCAAAGAAGGCGACAGCTACCTCCGCTCTCCCCAACTGCTCCATGTAACACTGCACCGCTCCCTCCAAAAACTTTGTGCATCTGTGCCAACATGTCAGTGCCAATAAACAGTGGATTATGCGTATGCTGGGATCAGAGGAATCATCATTTGCTCTGTTATTTATGGTCCAATGAGTGGTTGTCTTCATCATTTGGTTTGGGCTGCTGTAAAGAACCTAAACTTTCCTATTGGTTTGAAATCCATGATTAGGAGCAGCCTTCCAAATTTTTTCATGATGCAAAGATTTTGCTGTATTTACTTAAGAGGGAAACACTCTCATGCACAGCTGTGCACCACTTAAACATCGGAATAAATGGGTGGGGAAGAAGACAAAAAATTTCAGAAGTGATCCAATGAGCATTGGGTTTTTATGCATTTCTTTACAGTGTGCCCCATACTTAAGGTGAACTAGTCCATTGTGAACCAAAAAAAGCTTATGACAGCTCATATGCTGTCGAAGTCAAGGTTCCAAAATCAGAAATAAAACATTCGTCACTCCATACAAACACACTTAGACACACAAAATAGTTGTAAAAACACGAAATGGAAACAGTTGAGTCAGATTTCCTCTCATCTGAAATGATGTCACAGCCATTTGCACTCATCTCTTACAGATGTTGAGGCTAATTAAGCATTGGGAAGTAAACAGCATGAATAATACAGACTTGGCACCCTATAATGTTCTTATGTGTCTGTCTGCCCATAAGCAATGTTGTGTAGGGTATGTGTGCATGGCAAGATTGCAAGCTTTATTAAGATAAGGCCTGTTACAATAAACGAACTGCGGGGTGAATTGCATGTGTACAATGTAATTATTGTGATTAAGCCATGTAAATGGCTTCTTAGAGAATGAGTGGCTCCTCTTAATGGTGTCAGGCCCAATAAAAAAAAATGTAACAGCTGCCATTTCTCTGACAAGCACTTGCCTTTTTGCAACGAGAATCAATGGGAGTAATGTGTGTTTGAGTAGTTTTAAGCTAGAGATATATTTTTTGGATAGAAATGATCCAAAAATTTAAAAAACGGTGTTGTTGGGTCACATGTAATAGTGGCATGAGGTACATAGAGAGGAAACACGCTGTGTTTTTTCGTTCTTTTTTTAAATCTTAAATAACTCTCGAGAAAAGCATGCTATGCATTAAACTGTGTCAACACTCATTTCTAAATGAACATGGGTAACATCAGCAAGGACACCTACATTTGCTCCAAGGTAAATTAAAGCTAATATCTTAATGTTAATTACTTTACATATTGATTCAGGTCTTAGTAAATGCGATAGTAAATAAACAGTTCACAGTATTTTACGGATGTGTTATGAGACATATACACTCTAAAAAAAGATGGTTCTTCAAAGGTTCTTTACTGACCTTAATAGTTCTATTTAGAACCATATCTTCCTGAAGAACCCTTTTGTGCTGAAATGGTTCTTTAAGTTGGGCATTAGGAATTCTTTATTCCCGCCCTTCTGGTTTTTGAATGTACTGTAACTGTCAATAAATTCTTTCAAAGCCACATCATTGGTTCACTCGCAACATTGGAGTCCTGGTAGCTCAACCGACCAATTTCACAGACTGTCAACACACTCTACAGGTAAACTTGGTATTTGTTTTTTAAATATTTAACCATCAGTAGTTTTAGCAGGAAAGTTATCAGGGATAACAAATCCCATAAGCGCAGTTAAATGGGAGTGAGCATTTGCTTATTTTTCTTTCACTTCACTCAGTGTTTTTGAAAGTGAAATCGTGGCAAATTTAAAGATTACAGTTTATCGTAAATGTGCTGATTGGGAGCAAAAGGTTGACCAAATCCGAAGTCATGATTTTTAACACTTTTGTAACCGCTATGGCTGTAAAGGTTCATGTTGGGGAGATCACATTTTCTCATCATAAAAATTCAAGACGAGTAAACAGTAAACTGTATGGCGAAACGTTCCCTAAGCTGTTACTATTTTAAGCATTAACATGACTAATTAGTTGCAACATTATCCTCTACGCATTCAATAATTATAAATTATTTACTCAGAGCTTCTTAACCTTAAGATGTAGAAATGTAGCCACAGAGTCCAAATATAACCTGCATCCAGTTATTTTTTGCAAATATATTTAATAATCCTGATGAGAATTCATGAAGATAGAACCAAGAGCTCATGACATCTGTTTTTCTCTCTCTGCAGGTCTATTTGGTAGCATTGCCTTTAAATTGTTTAACTTGGGTCAAATGTTTTGGGTAGCTGTCCACAAAAGATTTTAAGTTGCTGGAATTTTGGCCCATTCATCCAGACAGAACTGGTGTAACCGAGTCAGGTTTGTAGACCTCCTTGCTTGCACATGCTTTTTCAGTTCTTCCCACACATTTTCTATCAGATTGAGGTCAGTGCTTTGTGATGGCCACACCAATTCCTTGACTTTGTTGTCCTCAAGCCATTTTGCCACAACTTGAGGTATGCTTGGGGTCATTGTCCATTTGGAAGAACCATTTGCAACCAAGCTGTAACTTCATGGCTGATGTCTTGAGATGTTGCTTCAATATATACACATAATTTTCCTTCCTCTTGATGTGCACTTCACAAAATAGATGGCCAGTCCCTCCTGCAGCAAAGCACCCCCACAACATGATGCTGCCACCCCCATGCTTCACGGTTGGCATGGTGTTCTTTGGCTTGCAAGCCTCAACCTTTTCCCTCCAAACATAACAATGGTCATTATGGCCAAAAAGTTCCATCTTTGTTTCATCAGATCAGAGGGAATTTCTCCAAAAAGTAAGATCTTTGTCCCCTCGTGCACTTGCAAACTGTAGTCTGGCATTTTTTTATGTCAGTTTTGGAGCAGTGGCTTCTAACTTGCTGAGCAGCCTTTCAGGTTACATTGATATAGGACTCCTTTTACTGTTGATATAGATACTTTTCTACCCACTTCCTTCAGCATCTTCACAAGGTCCTTTGCTGTTGTTCTGGGATTGATTTGCACTTTTCACACCAAGCTACATTCATCTCTAGGAGACAGAATGCGTCTCCTTCCTGAGCGGTATGATGGCTGCGTGGTCCCATGGTGTTTATAATTGCATACTATTGTTTGTACAGATGAACGTGGTACCTTTGGAAATTGCTCCCAAGGATGACCCAGACTTGTGGAGGTCCACAAATGTTGTCGGATTTCTTTTGATTTTTTAATGATGTCAAGCAAAGAGGCACTGCATTTGAAGGTAGGCCTTAAAATACATCCACAGGTACACCTCCAATTCAGTACACCTCCTATCAGAAGCTAATTGGTTAATTGTATAAAGACTTGACATAATTTTCTGGAATTTTCCAAGCTGCTTAAAGGCACAGTTAACTTAGTATATTTAAACCTCTGACCCACTGGAATTGTGATACAGTCAATTAAAAGTGAAACTATCTGTCTGTAAACAATTGTTGGAAAAATTACTTGTGTCATGCACAAAATAGATGTCCTAAATGACTTGCCAAAACTATGTTTTGCTAATATTAAATCTGTGGAGTTGTTAAAAAATGAGTTTTAATGACTTGGATGTTTAATGGATGTTTTTTTTGTTTTTGGCACCATTCGGAGCAAATTCTACAGACTGTTTTACTTGAAAATCCCAGGAGATCAGCAGTTACAGAAATACTCAAACCAGCCAATCTGGCACCAATAATCATCCATGCGATTATATAATCAGCCAATCGTATCATACAGATACGGGTCAGGAGCTTCAGTTAATGTTCACATCAACCATCAGAATGGGGAAAAAATATGATCTCAGTGATTTGGACCGTGGCATGATTGTTGGTGTCAGATGGGCTGGATTGAGTATTTCTGTATCTGCTGATCTCCTGGGATTTGCACGCACTACAGTCTCTAGAATTTACTCAGAATGGTGCCAAAAGCTAAATACATCCAGTGAGCGGCATTTCTGTGGATGGAAACGCCTTGTTGATGAGAGGTCAACGGAGAATGGCCAGACTGGTTCGAACTGACAAAGTCTACGGTAACTCAGATACACTCTGTACAATTGTGGTAAGAAGAATAGCATCTCAGAATGCTATTCTGAGATAATATGGGAATATGTGCTACTCTGAGATTTCTTGTGGCTGATCGGGGTATATTGTCCACATATACTGAAAGACTGACTCTGAACCTAATTGTGTATTTCTACTCAGACAAATGCTGTTGGACCCCACAACCTCTTTACACAATTACTTTTACTCTGCCACTCAATTACACCAAAATACACAGTGATGGCTGGTGAAAACATCATATATTTTAGTTAAATTTAGCCTTCATTGCATCTATTTTGTTTCCACGGGACTTTACTCTTCCTTGAAAGATTTGTTGTCAGTATGGAAGAAAAATACTCTATATAAAAGATAAAAGAAAAAAGTTTCTATCACAGCCTTAATGTGTGGAGCAATGTGGGTCTGCAATTTCATTTGTATATGCATTTATTTACTCTTTCACGTTATGTATTTTTTGATGTATTTATTAATGTAAATGTTATATAATATTTAATTAATGAGTGATTTATGCATTTTAATTATAATAATAATAATTTTATTTATTTATCACACATTATACATTTGCACATATACAGTGAAATTCTTCTTTTTCACATATCCCAGCTAAGCTGGGGTCAGAGTGCAGGGTCAGCCATGATACAGTGCCCCTGGAACAGATAGGGTCAAGGGCCTTGCTCAAGGGCCCAACAGTGGCATCTTGGCAGTGCTGGGGCTCAAACCCCCAACCTTCTGATCAGTAACCCAGAGCCTTAACCGCTGAGCTACCACTGCCCCTGTTGAAGTAAATTCTACCACTGCATTTGTAATTATTTAATCACAATCATTTAATCACAATCATTTATTAAATGTATATTACCCGTCAAAAGTTTTGAAACACTTATTCTTTATTATATATATATTTTTTGGTTTTATTTTTTTTCTCTTCACATTTTAGAATAACAGTTAAGTCATCAAAACTATGGAATAACATAAATGGAACTATGGGAATTATGTTGTGGCTAAACAAAATCCAAAATAAATAAAAACTGTGTTATATTTTAGCATCTTCAAAGTAGTCACCCTTTGCCTAGAATTTGCAGACATGTACTCTTGACATTTAACATGCTTATTTAAAAACGTCACCAAGTTAAAGCTGATGTGTGTAATTTCTGTGCCACTAGCGCCACCGAATGGAATTGCAAAAAACCTTTCTGAATACATCCTCTGTCTTCCATTGGTTGATCAAACAGATAGTCCCAACCCCAACTCACACCATTGGTTGAGTCAATGTTGTTGTGTCGGGCCGGATGTGCCACTCAAAAAAAAAACAAAATTTTTATAGCGCCACAGAGACAGTGTTTACACGTTTCATGGAAATTTACCTTTGAATGGCTTACTTATAGTTGTCTCTACATGTAAAGCTGGGATATGAGTATTACAAGTATTTTAACAGGAAAAGTTACACACTTCAGCTTTAACATTATCTAGCTGTCTATCACAGATGAGGTTTTGTTGAAATTTGCAAGAATTACTTGTGATAGTTTTGGAAGTATCAATTAGAATGGGTTGAAATTATCATTAAACCAATAGCCTAATGTCCTGCATCATATTGTTATTTCCAGCAAAAGTATGTTAATTAATTTATAGCTGTATGATTCAAGTTATTATTCCAAACTTGAAACCTTATTATCGGCTGTAAATAGTTTTATTTAAAAAAGACTGAACATTTTATGAAAATTCTGAATATATACTGTATATGTAGCTAAACTGTTGGTAGGGCACGGACAATTCTGAACTACTTGTTCAACTAAAGAGAAAGAAAGAAAGAAAACCCAGGGCAGAAAAAATCCTTGACTGTTTAGCCTTTATCATCTTTATCTAGTACATTCTATCAAGACTGAGACGTGACACATTATACGGAACATTAAAAACAGCTTAATTTATCAGCAAGGATGAATCGAATCAATAATAGGACAGATGAGCTAGGACAGATGTTTGGACCATAAGTTTCCATCATGTGGTGAGCCACTGTCAGACTTAGATAAAGCTCCCAGCCTTGAAGACAAACAGAACAGGCTGTATTATAGCACAAGCCTGACTATTTTTAATGTGCTTTTATTGTTCAGGTAGTTTAATAATACACTCTTTCATAAATATGTGGCCTCAGCAATATGTCATAATCCATAAAAACATAGCACTCCATGAACACAATTTTACAGATATCTATAGCAGTCTTCACCGTGGTTTTGTTTTTCCGACGCCCCTAAACCACAGGTTTTATTTGCGCTGGATCCAGACTTTACAGGAAACTCCCTGCAGTTCTAAACACATATTTCACTCATTCTCTTGACAGAATGTTACAGAGCACTTGACAGCTGTAGCTATGAGAATGCCAACCAGGCAAGTTTTATGTGATTGTTACAAGTACGGGCCAGTGTTTACGTTCCAATACGGGCACTCATTGTCAGGTTGAGTGCATCTCTCTCTGATAGATTTGGAAAAATTTCCTTCTAGGTGTGGGTGATTTGTGTGCGAGACAAGGGGTGTGAGAAAAGGCCTGAATCTAATGTTATGGCTTATAGTGTCTCTTATAGTGTTATAATAGCTCCAGGGTGACTGTACCTGGAACTGTACAGAGATGAAGTGCATCACAGGTGACTCAGGGGACTGTGGCTGGGTGACAAAGGAGTATGGATGGATAGACTGACAAGTAACATCTGTTGGTTGTGATACAGCTGACATAACAGACAAAACAATCATGAACCTTTAGAAAACTGCAATCACTTAATCCGAGTAACCCACAGATGTTTACTGACGCAAGCTATGCATCCAGACACAAGCCATGACGAGGCATTGCAAACCATGCTTGTAATCTCCTGCAGCCATATACCAGTATTGGGTGCTAACTTGTGGAATAATGAATGGAAGAAATTATAACACTCAATATGATTTGGATGCCTGTTACCTTGATAGAAAAAAGATGCCCGGGGGTGTTAACAACATGGCAACCAAGTGGACTTGCCACCAAAGGTACTTTGCTAACAGGTGACACAGAGCAGCATAATAGTGCGAACTATGAGTATTGTAGAGAAATGACCGGAAAAAAGACAAAGAGGTTGAACAAGAAGTGGCCAAGAGCAAAACACCAAGTGTCCATGAAGGCCTGCAAAAGGAAGAGAGGGGAAAGGTAAACAAACAGTACAAGTGAGCAGAAAGCACATGGACCAGCAGGTCGCCTCTCTTGGGGCCCTGGCTCAAAGGATCTGATTTCATCCATTCATTCTTCTCGGTTTGGGAGGAAGCCACCAGTCGCTCAGGCCCACAGATGCACCTGGAGTCCCCCGCAGGAAACCTGCACTAACTTCCCTTTATTCATGGCTTGCTCAAGCATCACCCCCAAAATAACCAGTCGTATGTTCCCCATTAGCTATTTCAGGAGACACCAATGGGGCAGTAGAGTACAAAAAGTCTCAGTTTTGGGTAATGATAGAGAGCTTGTGAGATGTTCATCATATGGATCCAATAAACCCATGATAACTAATGATGATGAAAAGATAGCAGACATTCCTTCATCTGACACTCCTTTTAGAGATGGGTTAAAGAGTGTATTGTCTCTGGCTTTGCATTTTCGACAGATGTTTTACACTGTCACAAAGTCCAAATAATTTGCATATGGACTACTTGACAAACATTCAAGGCTTGTTGTACACACTTCTTTTTTGTGTGCATGTACTTTCTTTTTATGTGTGCTATTCTCGAAATGCCCCGCTAAACTTATTCAAGCCATCGACTTCCACACTTATGATTGGACACTTAGAGTGGAGGCTTTTGGACACTTAAGCTACACTTAAAGATGTGTGAATTTCATTGCATAGATAACAAAATACCAAACTAAGTGGCATCTACATGCAAATGCAACTAGTGTCATGGTGGTTTTAAGTGAACTACTATATGAAGTCAGTTCCCCTCAAGTTCACACAGGTGTCCTAGCAGAGTAACCACAAGTGTAGTTCATCAGCATGTTCCACTCATGTTTGACAACCAGAAAGTATCCAAATACTTTTGTCGTAATTGTGAACACTATAGCTATTATTTTATCATTTAAAGGCATAGTTCACCCAACAATAAAATATTTTAAAAAAAAAGAATTTCTCAGCTCTGTAGGTCCATACAATGCAAGTGAATGATGACCAAAACTTTGAAGCTCCACAAAGCACATAAAGGCAGCATAAAAGTAATCCAAATGACTCCAGTGGCTTAATCCATGTCTTTTGAAGAAATTCAATTGGTTTTGCAATCTAATCTCTTTTTTCACTATAAATCTTGATATCAGCAGTCTCCTAGTGATCATGATTAGCGCTCTGTACATGTGTCAAGCACTAGGAAATGTAATCAAGCCTGAAATCATGATTGTCCCTAAAGACTGCAATGGCAAGTTGTACAGTAAAAAAGGAGTTACATTTTGATCTGTTCTCAACCAAAGCCAATTGTATCACTTCAGAAGACATGGATTAAACCACTGGACTCATATGGATTACTTTTATGCTGCCTTTGTGATTTTTGGAGCTTCAAAGTTTTGGTCACCATTTTTTATTTTTTTTTTAATTATTTTTTTTTTTAATTGTATGGACCTACAGAGCAGAGATATTCTTCTAAAAAAATCTTTGTTTGTGTTCTGCAGAAGAAAGAATGTCAAACATATGGGATGGCATGAGGGTAAGTAAACTATTCCTTTAACGTCTGTTAAATGTTTTGCTTCAAAAGAGTGCTTGTGCTATCCTTATTTATAAAAAATTCCTCTTGGCTCAATATTTGTTATCTAATGCAATGACATTCATGCATTTTTAAGGGTGTCTTAAGAGTCCACATACAAAGGCTTAAGTGTTTGTTGCAACCAAGAGACATTTTCAGTACTATCACTGATGGACACCAGTCTCTGCATTAGACTAAGCTTTACAAAATTCTCAGCACTCCAAAAGAATGTGGCCATAATCAAGACTTGCTGTAGTCATGCCATCCTGACATGGCAAGAAATAGGTGAATGAGATTTTCAACCTCCCTCAAATTCTGAAATGTCTGAAAATTCTAGACTCACACTTTTATGGACATTTTTAACTCACTACCAAAGGGTGCAGAAAATTTGAACCACAACACGAAAGGCTCATCATAAAAATATCTGACAGAATTTTGTTGCCACAGCAGGACACTTCAAAAGCCATGGTCCTCTTAAGAGGAAGTCCTGTTATGGTTAGCTAAAATGAAATACAGCCTAATTTAAGAACTTGGATTTCTTTAATAGACTCACAAGCCACTTTTGATCCTGCTCTTTCTGAAGACATATACTGTAGAATATGGTGGAGAGGGGGAAATTACCATAATATTTCATATTTATTCCTTTAATATTATTTACCTATTACAAGAGTATAAAATAAAAGACTCCCGTAGCTGTTTGAATAAGGGATCTTATGTTTAACAATGCAATTTATCAATTAGTTGCTTTGGAATAAGCAGTTAAATCAGCAATACTGTGAGAAACATACTAATGGCTCAAAGTTTGTGGCATGTAGGCTATATGAGAGGGATGGAACTTGACTGAATTTGAAAAGGGATGATTTTGTTTCTCCACAAGCATCTCTGAACTCCCTCTCTTGGAATAATGAATGGGAATGGAATGTCAGAGGCAGCATGGGAATCTGGCTCTGAGGTAAGCAATTTTAAAGGCTTCTTAATGCACCTCTTAGATCTCACTCTTCTTTTTTACTCTCTTACACACACGTACAAACACACGCATGTCAGTGCATGCCACACCAAACTTACACTTAACAGTATGGTTCACCCATAAATAAATATTCTGTCATCATTAACACACCCTCATGTTATTCCAACCCCATATTACTTTTTTCTTCTCCCGTGGAACAAACATGGAAATGTTAGGTAGAACATTAAGAAAAAAAGAGCAGCATTCTTCAAACATTCTTAAAGATTTCTTGGAAGAAAGTAAGTCATACAGGCTTAGAATGATATGAGAGTGAGTAAATGAGGACAGAATTTCCATTTTTGGTTGAACTAACACTTTAACAAAGACTACACTTAAGAACACTTAAAAAAAAAAAAAAAAACTCAATGAGTCAATTCGGGTGAGACAACTGACTGGCTGCCTGCAAGGTCAACAGGATACTTGCGAACAGAGCCCAGTCACAGCAGCAGGGTTTGAAAATAAAAAAGAAAGAGGAAATGAGCAGAGGACACTGTTCAGCTCTTCCTGCGCTCTCTCCTGCCCTACTCACAGCACTTTTTGGCCTGTTCTCTGTCTTGTCAAGACCGTCCTGATCTATGACATAAAGAAAGGCTGCTGCTGTATCACTTAAATCAAAATAACTGTCAAAGGAGTTTAGTCATATAAGAGGATCTGTTATATAAGGTGCCTAGACTCATAAATTATTCAGATAGACTCATTCAGATCAACTCACCTGTTCTCAATCACTCAAGGTGTTTCTTTATGAATCACATCACTTACTGATATAAGTAACTAATTTCCTATGTTTTACATTTAACCTAGGTGGTGTTTAAACCAAGATTACTTTTTTACACATACAATACAGATTATGAAATACCATTAGCATTATTATCAAAGGGTATCTTTATTGATACCTCATCAAACAGGGCTGTAAAAGTATGCGGTCTGCAGTAACTTGCAACGTGGACCTTGCGAGTGGTTACTCAGCTCGTTCACTACACCTAGGAATGCAACATGTTCTGGGTTGGGGTGTGATTCAGAGATGGGCAATCAAATTCCAACCTGGATCTACTCTTGACTAAACTCATGCCCCCACAACACGCATACTTTCATAATGATTTTCTGTACATATGCATTTAAAGACAATGAATGACTCTAGACTTGAGATTTTCCCATTAGAAAAAAGCTACACAAATAACTGTCATGTTCTGACACGTGTGCCAGATTCCTCTGAAAATTACAAGTATGTGAACTAGGGAATGTTAAAGTTGACCTTGAAAGGGCTTGCATATTCTAAATTATGCGTCTGTCTCTCTCTCTCCTCTCTCACTCAAAAATTAAGACCATTTTTGGTACACTCATTCTTGCAGAATCAGCGTTTATGTTACACTAAATCCCCATGAGAGCAAACTTTCAACAGGTGTTGCCATGAGGCATTTTTTTTCCTTTTCTTTTTTAACTCTACTGTGCACTTATATTCCATGGAAACGTGGTCATTTGCCTTACAACAAGTAGTAGGCATAGTGATCAAACTTAAAACATGAAGTATAGTGTTAAAGATCCTAAAAGTCCAAAAAGATTGGATGCATTTACAGTTTTAGAAAAACAGCTACATTAGAGGTAACCAAAATATAGCACAAAACTATATGTGCTTTGGTAACACTTTCCAATAAGGCTGTATTTGTTAACATTAGTTAACAACATCAATTAACATGAACTTGCAATGAGCAACACTTTCACTGCACTATTAATCTTGGTTTATGTTAACTTTTACAAATACTAATACATGTTTTACATTAACATTGAATATGGTAACATTAATATTCAATGCAATATGAACTAACAATGAACAATAGTATTGGGTAAATCAACATTAATCAAGATTAATAAATGCTGTGAAAATCATTGTTAGTTCATAATAATACCAATGCATTAACTAAAGGTATCAAATTGAACTCAAGTTACTCCTTAAATAAGATTCACTGTGATTCAACAATTACCTTTCAACTCAATTCTTCCAGACATTCTACAATAGCCGGGATGAATGAAAACTGTCAGACACACAATTCATGGATTTTTACTCGCTTTTTTGAAACATGCATGAACGAATACAAGGGTTTAAAATGATAGCCCTTTGTCACGTGAGCTTCTAATTTAAAATAACAGGAAAGACTTAAAGAAAAAGAAGAGTCGCGCTTACCCGATCAATACTCTTTAAAGACGCGCGCTGTCTAGCGGCTAACTGTCCGTCTCGAGTGCGTCAGGGTCAATAAAGTCGGCCTGTTTAATACATCTAGTCCTTTTGATTTATACGGGTTAGCAGAAGTGATCAGCTGTCCCTCAAAGCAGCGAATGAGGGAATGATAGCGCTCAACTATTCCACCGCTCCTATACAGAGGAAGTTGAATCAGTCACAAGCTCCCGCCCCAATAGATAGAACCGTCTTCCTTCTTTTGTAAGGTTTCAATAAATGGCTTTAAATCGACACAGGTTTGTAGTCAGTGAGATCTGTTAAACTTGGAGTTTGATTTTACTTTTGAGCGCTGGAGAGAGGTTTGTCTGAATTATATTTTTTATAAAGGAGAACACAAAATACTTTGGCTACCTGTTACTTTATCTGAGGGGCATGAATCAATGAAAAACTTATTTTCCTCTCCGCAGCTGCATTGTTAAAAGGGGATGGGAGCATATTTTAGACCAGGTTCACTGAACAAAGCTATGTTTAGCTTTTAATATCAGACAAATGATGAATAAGTTTTTCCAAAGAGGAGAAATACACTCACTGAGAACTTCACTAGGAACACCTGTACACCTACGTATTCATGCGATTATCTAATCAGCCAATTGCTGGGCAGCAGTGCAATGTATAAAATCATGCAGATACAGGTCAGGAGCTTCAGCTAATGTTCACATCAACCATCAGAATGGGGAAAAATATGATCTCAGTGATTTCGACCGTGGTATGATTGTTGGTGCCAGATGGGCTGGTTTGAGTATTTCTGTAACTGCTGATCTCCTGGGATTTTCATGCTCAACAGTCTTTAGAGTTTACTCAGAATGGTGCCAAAAAAATAAAAATAAAAATAAAAAATAAAAAAATAGCCAGTGAGCGGCAGTTCTGCAGACAGAAACACCTTGTTGATGAGAGAGGTCAGTTGAGAATGGCCAGATTGATTCGAGCTGACAGAAAGGCTATGGTGACTCAGATAACCACTCTGTAATCTACAATTATAGTGAGCAGAATAGCATCTCAGAATGCACAACACGTTGAACCTTGAGGCGGATGGGCTACAACAGCAGAAGACCACATCGGGCACATTATTAGGATCATAGTGTTTTTAATAAAGTGCTCAGTGAGTTTATGTCCTATTCAGTGTCCAGCTGCAAAGATTGAATCTCATCTGTAGTACCTAAAACATTATTCTACATTAAAACCCATTTTAACACAGGATACAACAGGGCTAAAGGCACACAGTAAGAGCAATTTGCTATTTTCTGGTCACACAATGTGTCAGGATTGAACAAATGTATTTCTTTTCATTGAATATTATGGAGCAAAATAATTTGTGTGAAAATAATAATAACGGAAGGTTGTTTTGATTAAAATTCAGTTTAAAAAAAAAAAGGTAGCGAGGGAGCCCCCACACTCAAGGTAAAAGCCCCTAGGGTTCTTTTTTTTTTTTTTTTTTTGTGATATCGTGTAGATATAGGTACAGTAATTTTAGTGCAAAATTTGTTAACTAATGCAAATAATTTTGCAACATGCTATTTTGAGTAACAAATTAAGATAATGCTGACTCATAATAACTACTTCAGAAAAAGATGCACAATTATCTTTTAATTTCAAACACATTTGGCTTTTCATAACATCTATTCTATAAACAAATTCATCTCCATTGTGATTAGATCGGTCAATGTGAGCCCACAAATCTATTCACCCCACTTAAGATAAACAATGTGTTTTATGGGGGCCTTTAGCCCCTGCAACAGAGGGACTTTTTTTTTTTTACCCCAAATACTATCCTTTCACTTATTAAAAAACTTTTGATTTATTGACTTTGAACAAAACTGAAAATGACTAAAAAGTATTTTGTTCTCAAAATAAATGCGTTAAATTCAGGGATTTTCATTAGCTACAAAAATTTGCAACATTTCAAAAATTATTAAATATTAAATTAAATTAAAATCAAACTTTAGACACCACAAGCAAAGATCTCATGGATCAGGGAGATTTTGCAGTGCATAGTGCTAGATAGTTTTTGCTGCTGTTTAGTGTTTTGAGAGAAAATCTAATCAAATGTGCCTTTTAACCCGGGGGCCTTTAACCCCATTGTACCCTATCACCATCAATGCAGATCACCCCTTACAAAAAATACCAGTCAACTGTTTCTACTGTAAAATCATAATGCATTTATATGGGATCTTCTTCAAAGAGTGTTCGTCACTTTCAGTTTATGTTTAACATGTGTAACTGTCACCACAGTTTTATTCTAATAACAATAACAGTAATGTAATGTTAAACTGTAGTAATGTCCCAAGAAAAATTTTTTGGTTCCCAGAATATTTTGGTAACGTTTGTTTTTTGTTATATAAAAAACCCTAAAAAGAGCGTTCCCTAAAAACATTAGAAGTTACTTCCCAAAACATTTATAAATGGGAACCATACTCCAATGTTAGAGGAACATTCTGTGCTTGATAGGGTAATTTTGCCATTTTAAAACTCTGGGTACTATGATGGTTTTTTTCATTCACCATGAGACCAAGAGAGGATTATACATAATTTATGCCATCCATGCATTGCTTTGTTTCACAGACATTTCACTAGGCCTATTCTATATAAAAAATGTGTATAATGAAAATTTGACATTTGATTTATAAATAAGCTAGACCCCTAATAACATGTTATTGAAGCAAGGGCAAATCTAGTACAGATCAGATATTACAGATTGAATTGCAACTGCATCAACCTAAATACTTATTGTGCAAAATGATTTAAACACTTTTGTCTCACTCTACAGTGATGGACGAACAAATTACTGCTGCCTGATATTTCCAGAGTTTACAATGGAAACACTTCAGGCACTTCAGTTTAAATGTATTGTATAACAAAGAGGTAAGTGTTGCTTTAATATTAGCACTGTGTAGTCGTGTTTGTAATGTAATACTTGAATGAAGGTACAATATAAAAGGCCTCTTGCAATATTAAAAAGGGTGATGTGGAGATGTGACTCTATGCTTGTACTATTTCAGGTAACAGAGTTTTGAGCTGCTGAGCAGTTGTTGTTAATGAAATAACAAAATTTTTGTACAGCTATAGGTTATTTTACAAAGACCAACTAAGTTACTGTATCTTGGGTTAACTTGATATTATTTGCTAACAGCAAACAGACTTTACAAAGATTATATCAAATAATTGATTGTATCAGGACAGGTGTTAAGTGCCCATTTCTATGACCTTAACAAAATTCATTAAATTACAGCAATGGCTAAAAAGAGCTTTTCTCTTAAACTCGTATGAAGTAGATGTCTGATGTCAGCCACTGTAATTCCATTAATGCTTTATTGCCTCTCTAACAGCTTAACAGGCAAGTTTATCAAATCATACAAAATTGAATGAACTGTAAATTGTCTAATACCTCAATTACAACTCCTGCCTGCAATTATAATATACAAGAAACATTCCTCTTATCTCTGAATAAAGCAGACATTTGTGTAACTGTCATGTCTTTAGTTACCAGTCATGCCTTAAGAAACCCTTTTATATTGACATTTTGTACTGCCAGCTCAAGCTGGGTAATTTTGAGATGGCTGTTAATTGTATCCTAGTCACTCTTTACAGGGCTTTGTGGTCATATTGTAAGGGTGAGAACCAAACATTCAAGAGAGGCCTTTTCCTGGAAGAATCTACTGTATGGGATTCAGGCAGTGTTGTAAACAACCTTACTGAAACCTGAAATTATAACTATTAAATCTTTTAAATGTTTCCTAGGTTTCAAGGGATACTCCTCAAAAGGAAACTTTTCCTGATGATATGATGCTTTTTCCTTTTATTGGATTTCCCACACTCCACAAACTAGTCATAATACAATGCTTGTATAACAGAATTGGGCAAACTACATCAGTTGATTGGCAATGACCACTCAAAAAGTGTTGAAATCATATATATTTATTTTCCTGTGGAGGAATTCAAATGCGAAGAGCCAGACTCAGAGGGAGCTCCTCTTGATGGTATTGGTATTACCATCTGCGTACAGGGGGTAGAAGAAACCCTGCATTGGTTTGAGCAGACATTCCAAGGTCTTGAGCTCAGCCACTGGCCAGTAGCAATTTGTGTGATTTTTAAAGGCCTATATTAAAAACCAAACAGTAATATATCTGTCAAGCAAGGGCATTCCGGAAACTCTGAGCCAGGGGCGTAGATTCCTTGGGGAATGGGGAATGGGGGGGATTATACCATGATCAATGGAAACATGTAAATTCTTCACATGTAACCCCCCCCCCCCAATGTTCAAGCCAAATCTACGCCCTTGCTCTGAGCTATCATAAACCTATAACCCCATGTCCTGCCAATTTGCCATTCTTCCCTCTCTTAAACACAGGTTTGGATGCTTACAGTAGATGATTCCTACTGTAAACTTTTTTTTTCCTTCTTCTTCTAGAAACAATCAGAATAAAATGTAGTCACAGTAACTTTAGATTTAATTTCATATGTTTGTTTTATTTTTCACAGTGGTTCTACCTCTGTCGGAAACGTCCATCAGGCGACATGGTTTTATATTAAAGCTGATAGACCTCAAACCCCAGGTTAATGAGTTAAATGTAATGCTATTACATCATATGGAAAAAGTGACCCCATTAATTTTATTCACAGCAAAAAATGTGCATGCTTTTGGAGATCTCACACATTCAAACAAATTATTTCCTGTCATAAAAAATGAAAATTGGGATAAAAAATATCATATGAGGTGATACACAGAATATGTTTGTACTTTTTAACCACATTTATTCAAATATATATTTTGTTGGACTGGTTGTGTGCTAATTATTCTATAAGCATTCTGCTGTCTGTGGCATATCACAGGATCTTGAAAAATTAAGAAAAAACATCTGACCACTGCAGCTTTATGACTCTATAACGTGAGAACTCAGTTTGAAGTAAAATGTAACATTTTTGTATGATCGTTCAAAAAGAAGGCCCTTGTATGCCTCCTCTGTGCAGAGTGTGTTTGAGCCAGAGAAAGGATGGTTGTTATTTCTAAGCTGTCCTTGCTTATGTCCCATGCCCGCATGTTTTGACACACCAAATGGCTATTTTCCGTCTTTCCCCCCATCACTCCCGGAAGAGAAGCCTAAATAATGGGTAAAATGACGTTTCAGAGCCGTAAGAGGCACATAGTTGTCGTCATCATACTGTAGCTCTAACATTTGTTACACTAATGCAGGAAAACGGTCCTTCTGGATACGATTCAAGTTGGGTGCCTGGGACATAGTAGAACCCTTTAAAAAAAATTGTTTGAAAAACACAAAGTATTATCTGTTAGTGTTAACCAATCTCTTTGGCAGATGGAGGCATTCATTATCATGACCAAAGTGATTCAAAGTGTCAACACACAGGCCAAGATATATAAACTAAGTGGCTCAGCACCCAGAGTTTGCTATGGAGCTCTTCCCTGCTGCGAGTCTGGCTTTCTTCCTCATGTAGAACAGTAGACAAGGAGGACTCCTGTGATTTATATCACTGATCAGATGGCCATATAAAGCTAATGTTATGGGATAAGCTCAGTGTCAAGGATACAGCCTGTTGAGCTTGTGACTCTCAGTGATATACTTTGCAGTGATATACTTTGCAGCAAATATTTTACTTTCAAAGCCTAAAGTTTCTTTTATTTGTGCTTTTAACTGTATCATGTGAGTAATATGGAGCTTTTATTACCACAACAATAAAACGAACTTGATTAAATGCGAATAGGCTACTCCCGGTGGAGTAGATACCGTATTGAATCCGTGGAGGACACTGGCCTCTGCTGTTGACACTATGTTAGCGCCATTTCTTTTAGTTTAAATTGAGTTAAACTCGTAATAAAACACGGGTTTCGTTCAGTAGCCTTGTAATATTGTTAAATAATGAGAAGAATACCCCATAGTTACATAAAAGTAAAATATGTCAATTATATTACCGTATAGTCTATATATCATGTAGCATATTCTACTACTTTTACATTCTTTAGTTGTTTTAACGAGGTGTCCCAAATATTAATAACATTTTTAATCCGCTATAATAAATTAGGGTAACAAGATAATTAATTTAGTATTATGTGGTACACGATTCAGGCATGTAAACTTGCGAATCTGCTGACGACAAATATAACGTTAGTGTGACCCATCGTACCCACGTGAGTGCAGTACTACACAAGCGTGTGGGGTTTAAAGTCAATTTTGCTGCCAAATTTTCCAAAAACCACCATCGAACTTGATTTCGTACATTTACAACCATGTCTTCTTTTCGAAAAGCCCTGAAGTCCAAACAACGAGACCACAAAGAGCGATCACAGGTAAGTTTAATAAGCAGGATTGCTAGGTGTGTAGCTAACGTAGTCTTGTAAAAGGACGAGGGGCTCTTTTAAAACTCATAAATCAGTACTTTACATTTAATATGACTAATTAATTTTTGTAAGGATTACATTATAGAGATTAGGTTGGGTAAGGGCTTGTTTATGGCTTTAACGTTTCTAGCCACCACTGAGTGGACAGGTTTAGAAAAGCCTTGGAAGTCAGATGTTCAGCAGTCCAGTAGTTCCAGATTACCCCCTTCTGTATTTTGCTTACAAACGTGACTTTTCTTTTATCGCAGCTCGGTTTCAGGAAACACTTGGGACTATTAGAGAAGAAGAAGGACTACAAACTCCGTGCAGAGTAAGTTATCACAAATCATGCTTTTGGTGGGAGTTTTCTTGGCTAATGCAATGGATGTTTCACTTTTGTTGTATGCATCATGGTTGTTGATGTTCTCACTAGATGCATTTCCAATAAGTCAGCTGTACTCACAGCAGAGATGTCATTGTCTTATCTCACTAACAAATGTTACATTGACCATGCTTTTTAAATAAATACAATGGTATGATAACGGTACAGGGTAATATCAGCACATTTTGTAATATAATATATTATAATAAACATTACCTTGATAATATTAAAGATTATATTGTCTGTCTCTGTACTTTTACTTCAGAATTATTAGAATACAGTAAATGTGTTTTTGTTAAACAGTGACTACCACCGGAAACAAAAGACCCTCACGGCCTTACGGAAGAAGGCCATGGAGAAAAACCCAGATGAATTCCACTTTAAAATGATACACAACCAAATAAAGGTTTGTTGTTTTAATTTGCCTTCAGGTGTTGCTCTAATCCTTTTATACTTTCCCACTTATATAAAGTGGTGGAAGCAGCACTACACTAGACAGTGAGGCTGTGAGGTTTTGATGAACAACTTCTCTGCTCATTGCTCTACTTTTCCCTCTTATTAGGATGGAGTTCACATAATTAAACCGAAAGAGGAAGAAATGACAGAGGAACAGAAGAAAGTGATGAGGACCCAGGACATCAGATATGTTGAAATGAAGAGGGTTTCAGAAATGAAGGTAGTATGGTCCTTCCTACTGATGCCAATCGCCTGTTTGATACGCTTATCTAAGTTTATGTGCTGTGCGAGGATGTTAGCGTCATCTTGAGACTGAAAATAATGGCATAAGGTGATGTCTTTTCTCAGAAAATCGAAAGGTTGAAGTCTGAGCTCCACCTTCTTGATATTGATGAAGAAAAGAAAAATAAACATGCATTTTTTGTGGATTCAAAAAAAGAAGGTACTATGAAAGAGACATTTCGTAACAGTTTCTTTAAGCCCGTATTTATAATGTATTGTAAAGGCATTATAAATGCATTATAATACATTCATATGGTCTCATAATACAGCTTAAAATGTTATAACTTCTCATAAATAATTGTAACTACAGTTATAATACATTATATAATACCTTACTTATACATACTTATCCCTAAAAGAGTAAAAAACCCTGTATAACACAATAAACATCCAATTTTATCCACAGAAGTTGTAATGCAATAATGCAATCGTAAAAGTGCTGTCTACTAAAGCAGCATAGGATAAACAGTCTTAAGGGTTGACGTGATCATACACCATTATACATGGTCTTGACCTGCTTTAAGTTACAAAAGTAATGTCGTCTTACAGTTGTGCTCAAAAGTGTGCATACCCTGGCAGAAATTGTGAAATTTTGGCATTGATTTTGAAAATATGACTGATCATGCAAAAAAACTGTCTTTTATTTAAGGATAGTAATCATATGAAGCCATTTATCATCACATAGTTGTTTGGCTCCTTTTTAAATCATAATGATAACAGAAATCACCCAAATGGCCCTGATCAAAAGTTTACATACCCTTGAATGTTTGGCCTTGTTACAGACACACAAGGTGACACACACAGGTTTAAATGGCAATTAAAGGTTAATTTCCCACACCTGTGGCTTTTTAAATTGCAATTAGTGTCTGTGTATAAATAGTCAATGAGTTTGTTAGCTTTCACGTGGATGCACTGAGCAGGCTAGATACTGAGCCATGGGGAGCAGAGAAGAACTGTCAAAAGACCTGCGTAACAAGGTAATGGAACTTTATAAAGATGGAAAAGGATATAAAAAGATATCCAAAACCTTGAAAATCCCAGTCAGTACTGTTCAATCACTTATTAAGAAGTGGAAAATTTGGGGATCTCTTGATACCAAGCAAAGGTCAGGTAGACCAAGAAAGATTTCAGCCACAACTGCCAGAAGAATTGTTCGGGATACAAAGAAAAACCCACAGGTAACCTCAGGAGAAATACAGGCTGCTCTGGAAAAAGATGGTGTGGTTGTTTCAAGGAGCACAATACGACGATACTTGAACAAAAAAGAGCTGCATGGTCGAGTTGTCAGAAAGAAGCCTTTACTGTGCCAATGCCACAAATGACAACACCTTGACACACCTCACAGCTTCTGGCACACTGTAATTTGGAGTGACGAGACCAAAATAGAGCTTTATGGTCACAACCATAAGCGCTATGTGTGGAGAGGGGTCAACAAGGCCTATAGTGAAAAGAATACCATCCCCACTGTGAAGCATGGTGGTGGGTCACTGATGTTTTGGTGGTGTGTGAGCTCTAAAAGCACAGGGAATCTTGTGAAAATTGATGGCAAGATGAATGCAGCATGTTATCAGAAAATACTGGCAGACAATTTGCATTCTTCTGCATGAAAGCTGCGCATGGGTTGCTCTTGGACTTTCCAGCACGACAATGACCCTGAGCGCAAGGCCAAGTTGACCCTCCAGTGGTTACAGCAGAAAAAAGGTGAAGGTCCTGGAGTGGCCATCACAGTCTTCTGACCTTAATATCTTTGAGCCACTCTGAAACGTATGGTTCATGCAAGACGACCAAAGACTTTGCATGACCTGGAGGCATTTTGCTAAGACGAATGGGCAGCTATACCACCTGCAAGAATTTGGGGCCTCATAGACAACTATTACAAAAGACTGTATGCTGTCATTGATGCTAAAGGGGGCAATACACAGTATTAAGAAATAAGGGTATGAAGACTTTTGAACAGGGGTCATTTTTTTCTTTGTTGCCATGTTTTGTTTTATGATTGTGCCATTCTGTTATAACCTACAGTTGAATATGAATCCCATAAGAAATAAAAGAAATGTGTTTTGCCTGCTCACTCATGTTTTCTTTAAAAATGATTCATATATTACCAATTCTCCAAGGGTATGCAAACTTTTGAGCACAACTGTATATACAGTCATAACATAAACTTGGAATATACAAGTCAAATTTATATAATGGAATTTATAGAAAAGTGCACAGAATACAAAGGAACACACATTCTCGGAGTAAATTTTGAGACCGTAAGAAAAACACTTAAGGTTAAAACATATGTAATCTTACGGATGTTAATAAGACATTGCTTTTGTCACTACTTAAAGCATACCTAACATATTTAATAAAAAAACGCTAAGTTCTACAGATAAAATTTAATGTTAGTCATGTTATAATGCATTATATTCCAATGTATAAATATGAATAGGTAAGTGTTATAATGCAGTAAAATTATTTATGAGAAGTTACAGCATATTATAGGAGACTTTACAAATGCATTATAATGCCTACAAAATGCATTATAAATATGGGCTTCACAATGCATTTTGTGCACAATGCACAAAAACACTATAATGCATTTTAGTGTTACCAGACATTTTTTGAATAATTAATTAAATTGACCTTCTTTTATAAATCTACAATAGAAGTGCTTTAAATTCTCAAACTTGTTCTTAATTCATATTAGTGGAGGAGTTTGACCTGGCCACACACCTCAACACAGTGCCTGAACTGGTGGACCGAGCATATAACAGACCCACAATGGAAACGCTAGAAAACAAGAGCATTGTGGGAGTAGTGGAACCAGAGAAGATAAAGGTGAGAAAATCATGGTGTTTATTGTGTCTAGTCCATGGCATAGCAGCTGCATTTTTTCCCACTTTCACATAAAAGTATTGCATTAATTGTTCTCCTGCTTATCTTGTAATTTTTTTAAATGCTTTTATTTCTTCTTTCTCAGAAACTTACAAAACAGAGAAAAAATCAGTACGAGGTGCTTTCACAGCGTATTGACAGAGAAAAGAAGATGTTTATCATTTGTCAAAAGATCCAGACCAGGAAAGATCTTCAGGTGAGTGTATTCATCAGCATTTCTCTCAAACCCTTCAACATGGGTATCTTACCTAGATATGCATGGATACATTGATGAGAAATGTTTATATATATAGTCAGAAGTTTACATACACCTTAGCCAAATACTTTTAAACTCAGTTTTTCACAATTCCTGACATTTAATCATAGAAAACATTCCCTGTCTTAGGTCAGTTAGGATCACTATTTTAAGAATGTGAAATGTCAGAATAATAGATTTATGAATGATTTATTTCAGCTTTCACATTCCCAGTGGGTCAGAAGTTTACATATAATTTGTTAGTATTTGGTATCATTGCCTTTCAATTGTTTAACTTGGGTTAAACATTTTGGGTAGCCTTCCACAAGCTTCTCACAATAAGTTGCTAGAATTTTGGCCCATTCCTTCAGATAGAAATGGTGTAACTGAGTCAGGTTTATAGGCCTTCTCGCTCACACATGCTTTTTCAGTTCTGCCCACAAATTTTCTATCAGATTGAGGTCTGGGCTTTGTGATGGCCACTCCAATACCTTTACTCTGTTGTCCTCAAGCCATTTTGCCACAACTTTGGAGGTATGCTTGGGGTCGTTGTCCATTTGGAAGACCCATTTGCGACCGAGCTTTAAATTCATGGCTGATATCTTGAGATGTTGCTTCAATATATCCACATAATTTTCCTTCCTCATGATGCCATCTATTTGTGAAGTGCACCAGTCCCTCCTGCAGCAAAGCACCGCCACAACATGATGCTGCCACCCCATAGTTCACGGTTGGGATGGTGTTCTTCGGCTTGCAAGCCTCACCCTTTTTCCTCCAAACATAACAATGGTCATTATTGCCAAAAAGTTCCATTTTTTTTTTTTTCATCAGACCAGAGGAAACGTCTCCAAAAAGGAAGATCTTTGTCCCCATGTGCACTTGCAAACTGTAGTCTGGCTTTTTTATGGTAGTTTTGGATCATTGGCTTCTTCCTGGCTTTTCAGGTTATGTCGATATAGGACTCGTTTTACTGTGGAAATAGATACTTTTCTACCTGTTTCCTCCAGCATCTTCACAAGGTCCTTTGCTGTTGTTCTGGGATTGATTTGCACTTTTCACATCAAACTATGTTCATCTCTAGGAGACAGAAAGCGTCTCCTTCCTGAGCAGTATGATGGTCCCATGGTGTTAATACTTGCATACTATTGTTTGTATAGATGAATGTAGTACCTTCAGGCATTTGGAAATTGCTCCCAAGGATGGACCATACTTGTGGAGGTCCACATTTTTTTTTTCTGAGGTCTTGGCTGATTTCTTTTGATTTTCCCATGATGTCAAGCAAAGAGGCACTGAGTTTGAAGGTAGGCCAGGTACACCTCCAATTCAGTACACCACCTATCAGAAGCTAATTGTCTAAAGGCTTGACATAATTTGCTGGAATTTTCCAAGCTGCTTACAGGCACAGTTAACTTAGTATACGTAAACTTCTAACCCACTGGAATTGTGATATAGTCAATTAAAAGTGAAACGATGTGTCTGTAAACAATTGTTGGAAAAATTACCCGTGCCATGCACAAAGTAGATGTCCTAAACGACTTGCCAAAACTATAGTTTGCTAATATTAAATCTGTGGAGTGGTTAAAAAATTAGTTTTATTGACTTCAACCTAAATGTATGTAAACTTCTGACTTCAACTGTACCTATCATCTTGTATTATTTAATGACGAATTATTGGCCATGTTTATTGAGTCTGAGTTTGTGTTGTGATATCTGGGTTGTTCTTCATCTCTGACAGGATAAGGTTAAGAAAGTGAAAGTTCGTAAAGAGACCAGCACTGCTCCTGCCATCTATAGATTTGAGGCCAGGAGGAAAAGATGATGGCTTATGTCTCTAAATTTATATACAGAACAAACTGTCTTTCTGCTTCTCCATGGATCTCCAGCCAAATTCTACAAAGGTCTCAGCTGTTATCGCTTTGAATTAGGGTGAATCTGTGGATTTCTCATTTTTATACAATAGAGACAATGCCTTTTTTAATAAGATGTTGCCTAGAGGTGTGGAAGTAAGACTAACTGATAACTAAGCTGCTGGTTATCCCAAAAGACTCAAAAGGCAGTTTGTACATAATTTCTTTGCCATACATTTTTTGACATTCATAGTTTGAAATAAAATGTTGTCTTTAGTTGTGTTGTAGTTCATTGACTGAATCAGTAGATGGCAATAGCATATCTTATCAAATCTACATCCAAGTTGCAAAAGAGCCAAGTTGCAAAACCTCATCGGTTGATGATGAACTAAACAACTTTACTCTTCAGTAGAAACTGTTGGATATCTTTTAGGGTTCCTATAGTTTTGCAAAACATGGATATGTCAGGTAATTTTCAAATTGTTATTTCCAAGTCTAGAAAAGTCATGAAAATTAAAAATAAATGAATAAATAATAAAAAAATAAAATAAAATAATAAAAATCATGGAAATGTATATAGTGAATGAAAATGTTTCTAGTTAGACTATTATCTTGTCTAATTTAATTGGCTAGAACTTGCTCTGTGAATGCAATCTCTATACATTTTTTCAAAAATAATTATTCAGTAATCACAAACAACTGGAAAAGACATGGAAATGTATTGGTCAAAAGGTTTGTGAACCCAGATCTTTGTAGCCCAAGATCTGAATGTAGTGTGCTGTCATAGACAGAATTTCATTAAGTAATCCAATAATTATTTGACTATTCATTAGATCAGTCATTCTACTTATCCTTCTTATTGAAGTCGTGATTGTGTGTTTTTGTAAGGCTTCATTACTCTTTTTATTTTTTTTATCATTTTAGATCAATAATACATAATGTTGCCTTTAGTCTTTAAAGAGATAGTTGACCCAAAAATGTAACAGATGAGAAACATCAATATTTAAACCATTTATTACTTTCAATCTCCACTTTCATTTCACATTCTTATGTTTTTGGTGATTCGCATTCTTAGTACATATCACCAAATACTGGACAGGGATATTGTAACAAATTACTTAAATATTGATCTGTTTCTCACCCACACCATCATACCACGTCTGAATATATAGATTTAACCACTCTTTAAATTTTATGGATTACAGTCTTATGGATTACATGTATGCTGCCTATATGTGATTTTTGGAGCTTCAAAATTTTGCATTGTGAGGACCTACAAAGCTGAGATATTCTTCTATAAATCAGCAGAAGAAAGAAAGTCATACATATCTGGGATGGCATGAGTGTGAGTAAATGATGAGAGAACTATTCCTTTAAGGGATACTCAGCACAAACAAGAAAATTCTGTTATCATTTACTCACCCTCATGTTAATCCAAATTCAGATGACTCATTCATTTGTGGAACACACAAATTGTCGCCATTCACTTTCATTGCATCTTTTTCCTTACGATAAAAGTGAATGATGACTGAGACCAAACATTCTGCTTATCATCTCTGTGGGTGGGTAAATGATGACAGGATTTGAATTTTTGGGTAAACTATCCCCCTTTAAAGCAAAAATGTTCTAATCTCAGAACTTTAAATGTCCCACTTTTAAACACTTTTGATCTACCCTTATTCCTGTTTGAGTAATTGTTTATGTGAAAGGTTGTGTGTTTGTGCAGACTGAGCTATTGAGGCATCTCTGCATGGCTTGATTGATCATGCAGGTGGCAGCGGCTTCATAAACAGGTCCCATCCATTACCCTCTTGGGAAAGAGAGGAGGGGTGAATCAGGAACAGGGAAATGTCACTATGGCAGACAATGAGTTTTGTATGTGCTAATGCTGACCAGAAGAAAAGGTGTTTGGTATTAAACTCGTAGAACATACTGCTGTTATTTTTATTATGACTGCACTATATGTTTTATTTATTTATTTTTTTTTGTATGTTGCTTACATGCTGTAATTATTTTTTAAAGGAAGTAGAAGAGTCTGTTCATGTGCCATGAACATGCACGTCTAAGCTTGGTGATATTTACGATGCCGCTCCGTGTGACCTATCAATATTGACCTTCTGTGTTTACACAATTCTCAGCCAAAAGTAGTGACAGACCAATCTTCCTGTGTGTGTGCGCGCATTTGTGCGTCATGTGGCCAGTGTCACTGCAATTGCCTCAATTGGGAGTGGAGGGTCACGCAGCCGTGTGCGCAGTTCCGTTGTGCTTCCGTCTGCCTTTGCACAGAAGGCCACTGTTCGAACTGAATCCTGCCTTTCATTCATATCAGCTTTGACACAGGGGTCATGGCTGCAGGTCAGGCAGTGCAGTGTGTTGGTTATGACCCCTAGATTTGAAAGATATTGGTCAAAATCCTCCACATTGTCCTATAATGTTATTCACATTAGGAGATGTAAAAGAGGCCTCCGTTGGTCCTTCATGGCGCTCTAGTCGTTTTTTAGTGGTTTGGGGCAAAACTGTTGAGTTGACAATAGCTTTTGAATAGACTTATTTGATGAGATGCCATGTGAAGTCGAGGCTGATTTCAGTGCTTTTGCTCTTCTCCTGTTGTTGTAAATTGGAATTTCTCATGTTCTGATGTGATAAGTGTAATGAGGGACAGCAGGTACATGACAACATGATGTATGTTTTAGTGACAGTTAAAGGGAGAGTTTACCCAAAAATGAGAATTCTGTCAACATTCATTCATCCTTATGTTGTTCCAAACCCGTATGACTTTATTTCTTCCATTATACACAAAAGGAGATGTTAGGCAGAATGTTCAGCCTCAGTCACCATTTACTTTAATATAATGGAAAGAAGATGCATTAAAAAGTAAATGGTGACTAAGGCTAACGTTCTGCCTAACATCTTCCTTTGAGTTCCATGCATCTCCGTACGTTACCACTTTATACAATGCAAAAACAATCATTTTCTTATTGAGTACTTTTGTCTTGTTTTCCAGTAAACATATCTAAACATTTTTAAAACAAGATAAATTTATAGGGATGTCCCAGTACCGTTACAGGCAAAAACCTACGTACGAATGTCATTGCTTAAACATTCAGTGCGCAAATTAAAATCAAGATATTTAGTTGTGTGATTATTAAACCGCAAAGGCTGCGATTAAATTAGATAAAAATATAGTTTGCATGTGCTGCGACCTTCAAAGTGAATGTGTGAAGCCGGCTGCTCATACACAAAAAACATAGAAATCTCCGGAAAACACCATTATGAGCATTGCATGCTCTGTTTGTAGCAGATGACAGCGAGAAGAACGCTATTTCACTTTGTAGTGTGCAACACATGCAGACCGCACATTTATTTAATTAATGAACAGTATACTGGCCCTGCAATCCAGAATAAATCGGCCTCCGAAGGCCACTTCGAGGAAAGAATAATCAAGATAGTCAAACTGCAAGATCGTGTCAAACAGCATTTCCACTCAAAATGATTTATAAATTGAGTTCTGAATATACTTTATTTTTTAGCTACACACCTTTCAGCCATCCAAAGCACTCACATGAATGGTAAAGTCATTGAAGGGAATGGGGCATAGGGATGATCACTTATGAATGCAATGCACCCTGAGTCACACAGTGGCTGCATCCAAAACCAGGAAAATGCTGCCTCCGGAGGCTGTATAAGAAGGTAGGAAGGGACCAAGGCACGTCCAAATCCAATGTTCTCATCACATCCTGTCTACTGAGATACTTTCATCTGATCGATTTTTTTGAAGGCAGTGTAGATGTATCCTTCGCTGCTTATCAAATACCACAATTCTGTGCATGCGGATCCACAGCGGTTGAACTAAAGAAAGAAAATGACGGCCGAAGAGGCAGTTGAAAGCCAGTTTGTGTATAAATGTAAGTTTTTTTTTTTATTATTTATTTATTTTATTTTATTTTTTTTACTTTTGTTTCCATTTCTAGTGAGAAAGTAGTGTTGTAGTTATTAAATATATGCTAGTTTATTGCCAAAAATCTCTTGATTTAGTTTTTAGATAATTAGACCTTTGTGGTTAGGTTGGACTGAATGAATGCTGGTATCCTAGCAACGATGTGACATAGGGCTGCCCAGGAAGCCTGTCCGAAGCCAGTTTCCAGAGGTACCTTCGTATACAAACACTGTCTGTTAAGCCATTGACTGATAGGTCAGCGAGGCAACAAGGTAGCTATCTTTGGTTTCGGACGCAGCCAGCGACTTTCTTTTCCGGAGGTGAGAAGCTACCATCAAAAACACACGGAAACGGAAAGGGCCTCACTCCAAAATAAAAGCTTCTGCCAAAATAAAAGCTCAGTTTAAATGGAAAAAAGGTACGACAGAAATATATCACTACTGTGTAGTTATGTAATATTCACAACTACTACTACTACTACTAATATATCACTAATAATTATATTTAATCAATATATGGAATCTGTGATGCTCTGTTGTGCATCACTTTATTTGACCATAAATTACTCCAATGTTGTAGTTTGGACTGTGCTGTGAGGTTCTGTATAAAAGCACTTCATTTCATAAAAATAATACAATATTATGTTGAAAATTGATTGTTCTGTTTTCATTTTATTAAAGTTTTAATGAATGAATGAATGTATTTAGACACCATTTTGATGATAACATTTTTCTAAATAAAATGTTGAAAATGGAATTCAGAAAATATAAAGCAAAAAACAGGAATCGGCGAGTACCGAAAAGGAAGTATCGCTGCTACTAGCCTACTTGTTCTCCAAAAACTGGTATTGGGACATCCCTATTTACTTGAGAAGCAAAATTACATAAGATTTTCTATCTTGTTTTGAGAGAAATCTAACAGCATGTAGTATTGTTTTCTCTTTTCAGAGAAATCTCACACAATTTGTGGGGGTTATTCTTAAAACAAGAAAAAACTGTTTGCCAATGGGGTCAGGAAAAAAATTCAAAGGGGGAAAAAAAGCTAATTTAATTGTGTTAATTTATATAGTAAATTAATGTAGCAAATAGTATTTTCTTGTTTTAAGCATAACCCCCCTAATTGAGTGAGATTTCTTTGAAAACAAGACTTAATTTCTTATGTCATTCTGCTTCTAAAGTATTTTTTCTAGTTTTAAGGATGTTTAGATATTTATACTGGAGAATAATATATAAATAGAAAGAAACATATGTTTTGCAGTGTACAGGTTTGGAACAACATAAAGGTGAGTAAATGTTGACAGAAGTTTTATTTTTGGGGGAACTATCCCATTAAACTAAACCTAAACAGGGTTAAAATACATGCAGCTCCTGGATATAATAATTGGACCTGAAAGAATGAATTGACACTTTTAGGAATTTTAATTAGAATGGTCATGCAAGGTAATGTTCAACACATTTTACACATCTTGAAAAATGTATTAAAAATAGCTGATATCACAGTGAAATAATTAAGATGTGTAGTTGGGGTAATGGCTTAATCAAACACCAATAATTAATATGAAGTGATTGTGAGTGGCGCTAATAAAATGAGCTGTAAATTACTTTGAGGCTTCTCAATACAGTATGTAATTGTGAGCCATTTCATAGCAGCACAATCTGTTTATATTGGATTTTTTATATTTTTATTGTTGAGTTTTTATATACTACATTCTGCTTTACTAGGATAATGAATTGGACTATGGGTTGTAATTAGTGTCTCAAAAATGTTATGGAATGCATTATTATTGAAGCAATTAATGCAAGGAATTCTCACATATCTATATTGAATAGCTACAGTTCACTGAAAGTAAGGCCATTCCTTAATCACACTCTGTATGTCACAGAGTTAGTGACGAAGGGTAGCTTTGACCAGAGAACGATGGCCTTGGCTGTTATGACAGCACCTGAGCCCACTGGATATCAAGTCCTTACCTATCTCTCCGCTGCCGTGCCTCAAAGACTCCTTTCATGAGAGAGGTTAAGAACAGCACTAATCGATTTGCCAATTACGGTGCAGGGTAACAGGGTGGGTGAAAACTGGAATTGGTGGATTATGTGGAGAAAAATGGCTGAGGTTCTTATTTCTTGCCCCTTTGAGTTTTACCATGGTTTGTCACTCTGCTTTTGAAGTTGTGGATTGTAGCGAGAGCTGGAAGGTGGGGGTTTGTCTCTGTTCCAGAGGCAAGGCGATTGAAAGAAAATCTTTATAACCCTCACTGTGTATGTGTGTGCACATATGTGTGAGGTGGAATCACAAAGACCCCTTTAACTTGTCACTAATTAGCCATGAGCCTGTTAGGAATGAGGCACTCGAATTGATTAAATTTGCATGGGAGTCTAAATCAAGCTATGGCCTCCTTCCTAGTGGAGCTTGTTTCCCCCTCGCTCCCCAGACGTGGTGGGCCTGTGGGGGGGTCCTGCAGCGGGTGAAAGGACAGGACAAGGCGTGGCGCGCACCCATCTGCCTGGGTATTACCGTTAGTCCATCACTCTCCCACTGGCAGCCGGGTGCCTGGGGGATGTGTTCATTACACTTTAACTACTGGATCTGTCCTTGTCTGCAGGCAGCCGGGTGTCATTGTCAGTCTATCTCTGCGTATCCCTCCACACTCTGCTTCACTCACCCTTATAGAACAACAGTCTCACTTTATGGTCTATTATGGCCCGCTAACTGATGCAGCTTTTTGCTGGGTCAGTTTACTACATCATTTTGTCTCCCTATGGGTTGGTTTTGTGAACTGCTTTTCTGAATTACTTTGAGACCTTCGGCATTTGTTGCATTGTGTTGGGGTGTGAGGCGAATATCTGATGGGGAAAGTGTTTCCGCGACTGCTATCAGGTCCTTGAATAACATAAAACATGCGAGGAAAGGCAGCCGGTGGGTTTTTTGGTGCCCCCCTTGGGGTTTGGTGCCCTATGCAGACTGCGTAATCTGAATGTAGGGAGCGGCAGCCCTGCTGTCCAACCACTTTTTCAGCTGTCTAGGTTCCGGAAGTATTCTTTCCATTAATTTGTTCCATAGGGATAAAAACCTTAATTAAAGAATTGTAAGACATGAGCCAAACCGACCAGCTACGAGGTGAATCACAGCATCACAAACTTTGATTTGAAGGAAAGATCAATTTCAAAATCGAGCAAAAAGCCAAAGGTACAAGACTGTGTCCTTAACGTCTTTCATGAGGGCATGAACTGCAATACCATGAAGAATTGCGAAGGAAGTTATCAAATTAAAAACGATAATTTTTTTTTTCAACGATATAAAGTTGTTGATTAGTATTGATGATGATTCAGTTATATAATAGAAATAGAAACATTGTAATTGTATTTTATTGCAAAATATTCAGATATGCAAATATAATTGACTTGATTCACAGTGTCTCATGGGAGTGAGCAGTCGCAGCAGAGCTCTTTTACCTCTGTTTGTTTTGCCACATTTTTCTGATTGGTAGATCTTTTCTCTTCAGCAACATGGGTAGTGTAGTTCTTAACCAGAAATTCCTCTATTAAAGGAATAGTTCACCCAAAAATGAAAATTCTCTCATCATTTACTCACCCTCATGCCAAATATGTATGACTTTCTTTGTTCTGTTGAACACAAACAAAGATTTATATATAAAATATATATATATATATATATATCTCAGCTCTGTTGGTCCAAACAATGCAAGTGAATGGTAACCAGAACTTTGAAGGTCCAAAAAGCATATAAAGGCAGCATAAAAGTAATTAATATGACTCCAATGGTTAAATCCATATCTTCAGAAGCGATATGATAGGTGTGTGTGAAAAACAGATCAATATTTAAGTCCTTTTTTACTATAAATCTCCACTTTCACATTCTTCTTCTTTTGTTTTTTGCAATTCACATTCTTTGTGTATATCACCACCTACTGGGCAGGGAGGAGAATCAATAATAAAAGATTTAAATATTTAACTTTCTCACCCACACCTATCATATCACTCCTGTAAATATGGTTTTAACCATCAGAGTCGTATGGATTACTTTTATGCTGCCTTTATGTGCTTTTTGTACCTTCAAAGTTCTGGCCACCATTCACTTGCATTGTGTGGATGTTCTTCTAAAAGTCTTTGTGTTCATCATACATATCTGTAATGGCATGAAGGTGAATTAAAAATTAGAGAATTTTTATCTTTGGGTGGATTTTTAAAAGTAACATTGAAATAGCGCAAATTGGTGACTTCAGCAGAAGCATATACCATCAATTAACAACCTCGGAGCTCACAGTGGGTCTGTATTTTAAGGTTTATAAGTTATCATTAAAAATCAATCCGTCCGTTGAGAAAATGAATGGGATTTCTTTCTTTTGGAACCAGACTGTTGCGCTCTGTAAAATACTCCTAATATGAGTACAGAGTGAATGAGCATTCCAGTACAATTATCACACATTCACAGTACACCTCACTTTCGTGCTCTGTATTTCTCCCTCTCTCTTGTGGGACTGGTCCTAGGGGCTGTGTGATTGCTGTAATCAGATCACGCTGTTAATCAGAGTGTGTTCGTCAGTGTCCTGATGAGCGGCCCTCGCTGATTGCAATGTGATGCCTCTGCTTCAAAAAGGCCCCTCCTTTCTGAGCACTAACACTATATCCTCCCTCTCTACGGCTGAACAGGGCAACCTAGTCACATAGGGGATAATACAAGACAGAAAGTGAAAGAGGTGGGGGGGTGGTGTTGCGGCATAGGGGTCTAGTCTGAAAATGCTTTACGACCCTGTCCTGTCAGCAGTGTATTTGTACACAAACAACAGTATTCTCTGTATCTTTGCTTTTTTCTTGTATTTTAATAAGGTCCAAGCACTGATACTCTTATGGCTGCCTCATCAGCCAAGTCCCTACAAGGGCTGATACAAATTAATTAACCTAATTAGAGGCTGTGATTGCAGGGTGATTGTGGGGGCCGGGGGAGGAGGGTGATTTGGGGGCTGTGCTGGCAGGCAGGGTTCGGGCTGTATTAAGCTGCGAGGTGTGGGAGAGAAGCCAGATCAGTGTGCATGGCTAATGAGCGGTAGAGAAATTTCCCCATCTCTCATTTTTTCTCCCCCAAGACTCAGTAAATTTTCCTCCCTCTATCTCTTGTTCTCTCATAGGCCCCTTTCTTTTTTTTTCTTTTTGCCCATTGTCTTTTCAAATCATTTCTGGCCCGACTTGCTGTTTTCTGTCATTCTGTCTTTCACGTGGAAACCCACACATTTATTTTTTTGTGTGTGTCCCAGTAAATTAAAGTCTTTCTGATTATTTTGTTTAGTTTTTTAGTTTTTGTTCTTTTTTTTCTTCTTCTTTTTTTTATCATTGCCTCCCTGCGATTTGTTTTTTCTCCTCCTTGTGCTCGTCCTGTATTCTCTAATGTCAGTATTGTAAACCCATCCGGTCCACTGGGTACTGTGATACTTATCTTAAACCTCACTATCTGTCTTTCTCTCTCTAACCCTCCCCCCTGCACATTCAGCACACCACAGGAGCAATATTTAAATGTATTACTATTTGTTTTGGAAACAGAACAAGGATATTCTGGAAAACGAAACAAAGTGTGTTTTCTTGCCTGGATCAGCAATTCTAATGTTTCTAATGAGTTGGAGGAGACGGACTGGAAGCGTTATCTCAGGGAAAAAAAAAAACAAAACAAAAAAAAACAACAGTTTCTAAGGAGTGCACAAATTTTGTTTTCTGCCTCGTGTAGAGAAAATACAGTGTCCAGCACTTACCTTGAAAAATAATTCTCCCAAAAATGAAAATTCTGTCATCATTTACTCACCGTCATGTTGTTCCAAACCTGTATGACTTTCTTCTGTGCAACACCAAAAATGTAAAAGGAATATTCCTGGTTCAATACAAGTTGAGCTCAACTGTCAGCATTTGTGGCATAATGTTCATTACCACAAAAATTATTTTGAATGGGGCCAATTTTTGCAGGGTTTAAAGGTAGAAATGTGAAGTTTATAATTGATGAAAGCACTTACATGAATTCTTCTGTTATAACTTGTGTATTATTTGAGCTGTAAAGTTGTTTAAATCACCATATTTGCGGCAGACCACAAAGTTACCAGGAGTTTTAAAGATGTAAAATTGGATATAACTTTACACAGAAAAAATTTGTAAGTGATTTTATTTCATGAAAATCATGTTATGATTGTTTACACATATTGTTTATGTCTTGTGGCTTTACTTTTGAAACAGTGAGTATTTGAATACTTATGGATAGGCCCCATTCAATTGCATTGCAAGTGCCTCACTGTAACCCAGATTTTTTTCTTTATTTTTAAAGAAAAGGAGGGACAAGTCGTAATTAAACTGTGTGGTGGTCAACATTGTGCAACAAATTCTGTTGATTAAGCTTATCTTGTGTTGAACACTGAATATTCCTTTAAGCAAAATGAGCCTTTAAGCCTCACCCACTTTTATTGTATGAAAAAAAAAGGTGCAATATAGGCGACTGTTGACTGAGACCATTCAGCCTAACATCTTTTTTGTGTTCTATGGAATAAATAAAGTCAAAAGGGGTTTTAACAACAACATGAGAGTGAGTAAATTATGACGGAATAGAATTTTCATGTTTGGGTGAACTATGACTTTAAGGACTGTACATGAATAAGATACATACAGTGAGAATGTAAATTATGTACTGGAATTGTTTCAGATTGTAAAATGCAAACAAATCTACAACATGCCACCATGCCAGGTTTACATACATTTAGAAATCTATGTGTTCTTTAAAAGCAAGTATTCATGATCGATATAGCAGTGATCCTGAGGTACTAACCTTGAACTCAGGGGCGTAGATTTCAGTGGGGATGGGGGGAGGTAACCCCCCCCCTCCTCCCCAATAATCAAAACAAGCAAGTACAAGCCCCCCCCCCCCACAATTATTTATACCATGATCAATGGAAATATGTAAATGCTTCATGCTGCAAACCCCCCCCCCCCCCCCCAATGTTCAAGCCAAATCTACGCCCTTGCATGAACTGTGTTTTGGCAAGATGAGTAAGTGACAATTAACTGAAAGCTGTATTCCTATCTCTCTCTCATGCTTTCTCTCTCTCTAGATAAGCTGTATACTGTCATGAGGAACGTAAGCATGGCTCTTTTGGATTCTCTTCTCATTTAGCGGTCACATTTAGTATTTAATTAAGCAGAGAGCGATACCCCGGCAATGAGCCGATGCTATCATGGGGCTGCCAGGGTGCACTAGGCAATGAGGGCCTGAGATCGAGATCGGGCCAGTAAGTGCTTACGCTAAAGCTTGTGTGTGTGTGTGTGTGTGTGTGTGTGTGTGTGTGTGTGTGTGTGTGTGTACAGGCTAAGCGTTGCTTTCATAGCTAAACAGCTGTAGAGCGGCCGCTATCAGATATTTATAAGAGCCTCATGAATATGGATGGCCGGCAAGATGGGGCTGATGTTTGTCCTCTAAAGGGGATGAAAGGAGAATGCGCTCTCCTCACAGAGAGAGACAGTCAGGGCCGCTTGAAGAGAAGGAGGAAGGGGGGTGGAGGGGGTCTGCACAGTATATCGATAGAAAGAGGTTGGTAGGTACTTAAAAGACAGGATGACACTTACTCTCTTCCCAGTCAAACTCTGCATTGTCTTGGTTGAGCTTTTTAGCAGACATTTTCATGCAACAATGAATTACGTAATCTACATTTCTGAAGTCTTCACCACTTTCAGCAGTATTAAAAGATTTGATGAGTTATGACCCATGCAAGAAGCTTTAAAGGAATTTTTTCACACAAAAATAAAAAAAATTTGTCATAATTTACTCGCACTCGCGTCTTTGCAAAACCGTATGGCTTTCTTTCTTCTGTGGAAGGAGATGTCAGGCAGAATTTTAGCCTCAGATTTGCAATGAAAGTGTAGGGTGACTGAGGCTAACATTCTGCTTAATATATCCTTTTATGTTTCAGGCAAGAAAGGCAAATATCATTGTAGAGAGCAATGATAGAAATTTCCAAAAGATAGTTTTGTCCTCCATGATGTTTGCAAATTAGTTAGGTGCAGTGAAGTGGAATGAGCTCAGCGCATTCAGGGTCAAGCTCTGACCAGTCGGATGGGCCTAAAGCATGTGACCCTGTACCTCTCCACTCCCTCCCCCTACACTTTAGTGGCTAATACATTATGATTAATTGCCCGGAGCAAAGCTACGTAAAGTTGCATTAGTAGTTGCCAATTACCATAATTGCGATGTTTTAATATGGCTAATAGGCTGACATGACCTTGCCCAAGCGCTTGGCAGGTACACGGTGTGCAAGAATGGAGCCATGTGGAGCAACCATATTTAGAATATTATTGATGGAGAGTCAGCCCCATTGATTTATCATGGCTATGTTGGAAAGGAAAAGAGGTGAACCAATGAGTTACTTTGGTTATCAGATAGAGAGAAAGAGAAGGATTTACTGTGTTTTAAAGGAATAGTTCACCCAAAAATTTAAATTCTGTCATAATTAACTCACCTTAATGCTGTTCCAAACTGTATGAAAAATTGATAGTTGATAGTGCCTCACTTAAAGCCTATAGCTCTCTACGCAGCTAAGTGCAGTCAATCCAACGTTCCTATTAAGAGTTCAGTTTTAGGCTGCAGATGATGTTTGGACCACTCAACATGTTTGGCAGACATGGGGCAATGGTAATCAGTACATAGATTCAGAATTTTCCATGCAAATTTGTATTTTAATATGGTTGACAATGACTGGATGATGCTGACTAATACTTTGAATCAGAATTATTTATGCTAATTTCTGATATAATGTCTGTAACATTCTTAAAACATGAATAACCAAAACTCCTGGAAACATAATAAACAATCTGATTTAAAAAATTACAAAAATCTGACTTTCTATAGCTTGGTATTATTTAAAATTTCACAGTTTAGTCCCGCTGTCAACATATGTTGTAATCAATTTTTAGGAAAACTATTTGCATTAGAAATGTATTTATTTATTTATAGCGTTGGGTTCGAGTCCACCTTAGTCAAGTCCGAGTCTTTAAACAATCGAGTCCAAGTCCAAAAGGGGCCGAGTCGGACTTAAGACCGAGTCCATAACAGGCCGAGTCAGAGTCTGAATGAATCTATTCATGAATCTGAATTAAAATTGTAACCGTGAACTCAACATCAATATTTTAAACTTATTTTAACCTTCACAACTAAAAAAAACAATTTGTCAATATGAATGCAAAAATAAACTGTCTTTCAACTTACTTCTTATTGCGTTCTATTGACATTTAAGTTATATGTTGCTCTTCCCTCCACTCAAACATAGACTAAAGAAAGTGAAAGCTGTGTTAGTCATTACAACCAGAGTTATTTCAAATTTTAATTTAGTTTTTATTTCTACTTCATTTTCAGTTTGTCCATTTCAATTTAGTTTAGTTTTATCTAAAATTATGGGTGAAATACATTTAATGTAATTAATTTAAATATATTTAATGTGTTTAATACATTTAATAAATGGTAATATTACAAATTTAAAAATTCCCATAAAATAAAATACAACAACATAACTAAAAACAGAAAAGATCAGATATGGGGCCTGGGTATAATAGCGTGAAGCCTCCACACGCGCTATGTCTCCACGGTAACATACTCAACAAGCCACATGGTAAGCTGTGTGGATTGATGGTCTTGGACGCGGAGGCAACTGAGATTCGTCCTCCGCCACCCGGATTGAGGCGAGTCACTATGCCACCACGAGGACTTCCAAATTGGGGATAAAATTAAGAAAAGATCAGATACCATTAAAAAAATATTTATATAATACAGTACTACACTTCACACTTTTCAGTCAATCCTGCTGTGTCCAGGTGTAGCCTACTTCCCTAAAGTCAAGATCAAACTCACCTTGGGCTGACGTTTCATTCTTTTCACATTATATTTAGTATGGATAATAGATGAATAGAGACTTCTCTTCTCACTTGTGTTCATTGTATTTTCTGAGTTTTTTGTCATTGAAATTCAAGTGCCAGCTTTACAGGTAACACACAGTGGTTGCACTACAAATATGTGACGGAATGTGTTGTACAATTTCCATCATGGTCTATTTCATCCGTCATATTTGTTTACATGTCCCCGATACGTAGTAAATTTGATTTTGTCTTGATATGGTCAACATTTTCAGTCAGAAATTACTTTGTGTAGTAAGCGTGAGTCTGATAAAACGTGTTCTATTTAATTAGCAGAGTTGGGGAAAGTACTTTTTAAAGTGTACTTACGTTATTGATGTTTCTGGATGAGAGCAGCAGAGCATGTCTGGTGAATGCCGATCTCTTTCCCGCACACACATACAGCACGGACACGCAGCCGAGAGAGTTAAAAAATCTACTTTGAAGGAGTGCGCGTTGCTGCTTTCAGCCAGAATAATCACACGTAAGGACATATACGCACGAAAACTGATGCGCAGTATTAAATACACAGAATGTATGATAGTACTAACTGTAGAGAGCACATCAATATGAAGACAAAGCCAAATCCCAGACATTTAGAGGCAATTTTGAAATCCCGGCCGGATGCTTTTTTCAGGTCTGAAAAAGAAAACATTTCTGGGGAGAAGAGGACATATCCTATGTTACATAATTTTTTGTTTGTTTGTTTGTTTTTCATTGCATCACAAATAACATGGACTCGGCCGGAATCCCAAGTCCGAAAGCCTTGAGTCTGAGTCAAGTCCAAGTAAAAATGCATCAGAATCCGTGACAAGTCCAAGTCCATTAAAATTGGACTCATGACTCAGACTCGAGTCCGAGTCCGAACTCAAGTACCCTAACTCTATTTATTTATTTATTTTTTGCATGTTTTTTAGGTGCTACTAGTTACAAATCAAAAAGTGAAATGGAAAATGCACACAGCAGTCACGTTATTTTTAGTGCAACTGTGAACAAGATTTTTGCATTGCATTCATAAAGCATCGGATGCCAGACAGATGTCACGATTCTTAATGAAAATTACTTTTTTGGGGGGGTTTCTTTTCACCAAAAGCTATCATTTGCCTTTAGCAGACTTACAATATGACACACAAGTCGCATGGACTACTTTTATGATACTTTTGGGTGCTTTTTTAAGCTTTAAAATTATTTCCTATCAGTTACCATTGTATTGAGAAGAAGATCCGGGATGTTAATTAAATTTTTTCATCAAGAAAGAAATTCATTAAGGTTTGGAACAACATGAAGGAGAGAAAATTATGAGAGAATTTACATTTTTGGGTGAACTATTTCTTTAAAACAAAGTAAATGGATGTAATCACCCAACAGAGCCTCCTCTGTTTGCTGTCAAGACAAGAGGGCAAAAACAAAATGGAATTTATCGTGGCAGGTTTGACCACGCAACCTTTGAAATACCGTCATGGTGACTTTGGCTGCGTAGGAGTACTATCGGGACGGCAATGAAGGACGTCAGTGTGGGCATAAGGGGTCAGAATTTAAAAAATGCACCCCAAAAGTCCAGAGGGGTCAATGTTTTGGTTTTTGATTCTTTTGTGGAGTGGACAAATGAGCCCCGTTGCTGAACAATAATGTTTTTATTAGACTCTAAATTTTGAGATGAAGAGGCTCTTTGTGGGCGTGGAATAACCAAAACGTGGCTGGTCTTGAACAGTGCTAGTCCTGCAGCATGTCTGCAGCAAGATGGGTAGATTTTAGAACACTTTGCTATAACAAGCAGCCACTTTGTTTCCAAGAGACAAGGGCCACTCAGAGAATTAATTACCTAAAGGACAGGGCGAACTGTGGTAGTGCAGCTTCTGGAACCAGTGCACTGGCTCTTTTCGAAGAGATAATGTTTCTCTCTCATCAGGGACTGGCCGCCCACCGCTGGGATCCCTGGGAACAAAGAAGCTGCTTTGCAAAGAACTGGTTACTGTCTTGCTCTCTCTTCACTCTTTGACTCTTTCTCGTTTGCTCTGTATTCTTGCACATTCTATTACTTAAACGATTTCTTCACAATTAAATAGAGAATATTTCTTTTTCCACATGAACTTTTGTACTTTGGACTGTTGGGAGCTCACCGGCAGATTGGCGGCTTTAATTGCCACCTCTGTGATTTTATTCTATTTGATTACAACTTAGACTTTTTCATTCCTATTAATCTCTGTTATCTGAATTCTGCTTTTTCCTGTTTTATATATTGAAATGATATAACACAGATCTCGTCTAATATCTTTTCAAAGAAGCTATATGAATAATAAGCCACAGGATGGCTTTCAGGCTCAGTCTACAATGGTACTCTCCAGAGACCCTTTAGTTTTAAATTACTTTGCTTTACACTAATTACATTGTTTGCTAATTGTGGGGGAAAAAAAGCACGTGCATTGAAAGACCTCCATTAATGTCTGTTTTACAAAGTGTTGGTGATCTATATTCAAGCTCTTTGAATCATACATAAATCTTGAGTCGTAACCTACTTGAGTTTGATACAAACACAAACGCTCTAAGGGCAACGTGAGATCCATTCAGATGAATGATTCAGATGAGTGATGAAAGTCATGCTGGGAAGAAGGGCTTTTCTAATGTGAATCTTCATGCACTGTACTGTACTTCCTCTATTTCTTCTCCAGACTCCATTTCACCTGCTGTGAGACTAGGGCACGTGGGAGAGGTGCATTATGGGCTGCTGTATGCCTGCCTAATGTCCCTAGAGTGGTGTCATATGTCTCATGTTAACAGGACGAGGGCTGCCGGACACATAATCAATAGATCAATCATAGAATGATCGTTTGCAATCAATCATCCCCTGCCACGGGGTGTGTTCTCCCCTCCGTATCATTCCATTGAACGGGGCATGGTTATGACACATTTATTTCTGTACTGTCACATTTCCCTTTAAAATATGAACAGTGTGTTTGACAGTGTGCTGAAGCACATGGGGTAGCAAAAAGGAGAGCACAGAACAGTACAGAGGAAGATCAGAGGAGGTACACCACCCTGTTCAGCCATTCTTCACTTCCCCAGCCATACGCACTTCATCATAAAAAATCTATAACGCAGTCCTGTGATTTAGCACACATCTGAAGGCCCCTCCGTAGTAATCAGCCCAAGTCTGCTGGGGGAAAGCCTGGGATCTGCATGCACCAAAGAACCCTGGATAGGTCTCCATCACAGAAGAAGTGCCGCATGGGACTCCAGAGAGCAGAGAGAATGGGATGAAAGAATAATGAAAAGCCACTGTGAGAGAAACTGAGAAAGTGAGTGAGGGAAAGAAAGAGAGGGGCATTGTTTTGGGCCTGCATGCTCAGCTCGTCATCTTGAATTCCAGACATTCAGATGATAGCCAATGTGTAGGCCAGGCCTCCGACGCGTTTCCCTGCTGGATTCACAACAGACGCATTGAGACGGCTCTGCTGTGGGACATCTGCACCCAGGCGCACACTTGCATGCGCACGCACACTCTGGGTTGCTTTTGTGTTTTGTGATAAACGCAGGGGTATCAGAGCAGGCCCTTGAGCGCATAAATTGGACTCAGGGTACTGCGGGGCATGAGAGATTACAGGCTACTGATGGGGGTGTGATGGGGCAAGGGTGTGCATCCCGTGGGGTCGGACATATGCTCTTGCATGGAGCTGACCTTCAACATTCCTTGGTGTCTCCTCACTGTGTAGTGACGTGGGTGGGCCATTCACCCTTGAACCCTGAGAAGTGCTCATGTTGGTCCATTAAGCTGGCTGCAAACAATTCAGTTTTAGAGGATCTGCTGAACCCAGATACCATGAAACATTTTAAAAGGGACAGTTTACCCAAAATGAAAATTTTGTCCAATGACGATTGACAATTAAAAATATAAAATAAATAATAATAAACATTTGTGTCCTTGGAACATTCCCTTAGGTGAGTAAATGGTGACAGAATTGAATTTTTTAGGTGAACTATCCCTTTTATGACTATTGGTAACTTGGAAGCCATTAGTCTGAGAAGCATTCATTTGCTTTAATGGCCCACAAAAAAATGGTTAATGCTCTGAATTCTACAACAAGCAGTAAGTTTGTAAGTTGGGTTTTAAAAGTGGACCCATCCAGGCTCTTTGGACTGAACCCAGTGAGAAGGACTTGCAAACCAACACTGTGTAGGAGCAAAAGTCAATGATTTCATTAGTGATAATGCCATGCACTTGTTATGTCGTTGTCCGGCAATCAGTTTAATATTTAATAATGCTGGGCTATGAATACAATTATGCCATTGTCAGGGCATTCTCACATTCTGGAGCAATGTTAGATTATGAAAACACTCAGGCCTGAGACTTCACAACAAATTCTCTATTTTTCCATTATTGATGTTGGATAAATACTGGATCTTGACTGAAAAGAACATCTGGCTCGATAGGCATTCCTGTTCTTTCAGAAGGCCATCACAATTGTCACTCTCCTCCAACTGGTCCCTTTTGGGGCTTCCTGGCATTTTACACACAAGCCACTCATCTGTTGAGTGTGGCAGGATTGATGGATGGAGCTAGATGGGGGGTGATGGGGGGTGGGGGGGTGGGTTGTAGGACAGGAGCCGGCTGGACCTGCCTGAACAAGTGCTGTGGGTCTGAGCAGGTACACTGATGGCCATGTCAGGGTTGAGTTATATTACTGGTGGGGCCATGTGTGGAGGGGGTACGTGAAGAAGACACCGTGATTGATGAAGCCCAGGCTGGGACCTCCTCAATTGGCATGGGCGACTTGTCTGAAGGTGGAGGGTGGGCAGCAGGAGTGTGTCTGTGGCCCTAAAGAAAACAGCTGGAATGGCTGGGCACGGTTAGATTGTCCAACAGTGAAAACCCCAACAAATATAGTCGCTATATAGACCTAGTCACAGTGGACGCCATATCTAATTTTTTGCAATTGAAAGGAGGCTGTGAGGGACACAGGTAGTGTTCAGTTTGTGGTGCAGTATTTTCTAGATCACATATAATCACATTCCATGTTTTCCAAAGTTTTTTGTCCACTGGAATGTTTTTGACATGATGCATTTTTGATGTTTCATCATCTGAATTAATGATTAATGCTATAGGGTATTAAACAGAACAACCCCTTAAACAGACTATCCATCTAGGCTGAGTTTGTTAACATTAGTTAACCAACATTGTGTTAGGTATCATGAACTAATAATGATTTTGTACAGCATTTATTAATCTTGGTTAATGTTAATATATACAAATATTGATCATGCTAATATTATTACACAGCTCTTTGGAAAACTCTATTCTAATTGGTCAGGAGTGCCATCCAGCATCCAAACATTTCTGAATAATGACTCTACATCCGGGGATGAAGTGATATTTCACCTGTCATCCGGGTATTGCGAGTCATCTTTCCTACGTCTTGTATCACTATGCGATCTCTACAAGTACCTAAATAAAATAATTTAAACTTAAATCAATATTTAATTTCCATTTATTTATTTATTTAGCAAGTAGTTTTGTAATAAGCAGGATAATGAGAAGTCAGATGGTCATTTTCACAATATAAACACCATCGGAACTCCGACGCAAACTGAAGGTGGAATTCAGCTGTCTCTTTCTTCTCGCATAATAAAAAAAATTTCAACTAAAATTATTAATTCATGTCCATTTAATAATTTATTTGATAACTGTGTAATAAGTGGGAGAATAAACAGTCTTATACAAGAACCCTCCGTGTCGAAGTCCTGACCAGCCTTTTAGGTTTATTTTGCGATAATGACCGGCTGACAGTAGATTATCCCTTACTTAAAATGTAACTTTTAATGCGAAAAATGTACAATACTGTGCAAAAGTTTTAGGCACTTGGGAAAAATGTTGCATAGTGAGGATGTCTTCAAAAATAAATAGTTTTCATTTATCAATTAACATCATACAAAATCCAATAAACATCAAAAAGCTAAATCAATATTTGGTGTGACCACCTTTGCCTTCAAAACAGCACCAATTCTCCTAGGTACTCCTGGATACAGTTTTTCTTGGTTGTTGGTGTCGTGTGTATTTTGTTGATTCATGTTTTTCATGTCTTTTATTTTGAAAAGTTTATTTCTAGTTCCTGTTTCATGTCATGTGTTCCCTAGTCATGTGATTCCTGTTTCCCTCCATGTTCTTGTGTCTTGTTTTCATTGGCTGATTGTTTGATTATCTTGTTTAGAGTTCTGTCTGTTCATTGGTCATCTTTGTCATGTGTTCTCCCATGTCTAGTATTTAAGCCCTCATGTTTTACATTGTCCCTTGTCAGGTATTGTGTTTGGTGATGTTGTTCATGTGAGGTCACGTTTATGTCAAGTCAAGTTTATATTAAGTCAAGTTTATATTCAAGTTCATGTTTATTGTTCATGTTTATAGTTAGGGTTTATTGGTTCACACTTTATGTAAATAAATTGCACTTGGGTTCTTCATTTCATTGTCTTCGTCATTGCCAGCAGCCAATCATTACAGTTGGCAGATAGGATGTCCCAAGCTTCTTGGAGAATTTGCCACAGTTCGTCTATCTATTTCGGCTGTCTCAATTGCTTCTGTCTCTTCTTGTAATCCCAGACTGACTCGATATTCAGTGGGGGGCTCTGTGGGGACCATGCCATCTGTTGCAGGGCTCCTTGTTATTCTATTCTATTCTGTTCTATTTGCAAAAGAAATGTTTGGGAGTCTAAAATTTATATTTCCTATTGACACACTAAAGCTGAAAATATAAATAACCATCTTAAGACAAATGTTTTTGTGAAGTATCTTATGTGCCTAAGACTTTTGCACAGTAATGTATATGCAGAAATAATTAACCAGAATGATAAATGCTGTAAAATTATTGATCATTATTAGTTAATTTAGGTGGTGGGGGTGTAGTCGAGCGCTGGTTTGTGAATGGAGAGCGAGTCTGGGAGATGAGAGCGGTAAGGATTATCACCTGTGGGAAAATATCTCTGACAGCTGTTTTGTGTTACAGTGAGAGCTAGAGGGAGATAAAGGGTGCAGCCAGAGCTGCACTGGGGAGAGAGAGGAACCAGAGTCCCAAGACGACACTGTGTGTGTGTGTGTGTGTGTGTGTGTGTGTGTGTGTGTGTGTGTGTGTGTGTGTGTGTGTGTGTGTGTGTTAAGCAAGAGTTATTGTTGTGTTTATCATTGAACTACGGAGTGTTTCTTTTGTTGGTGTGTGTGCTGGAAAAGAGCGAAAAATAAACGATGCTAAAGAGTGTGAGCTGGTTCCTGCTTCCTTGTTTTGCCCTCGAAACTGAACTGAGACCTGTCACATTCATGTTAACTATTCCGTTAACTATTATTAACAAATACAACCTTATTGTAAAGTGTTACATGTGTTGCTGTCCTCACTGACTCTTCAGTCCAGTTTCCACAGCTGGACACTCCAGCATTCAATAGCCCTTTGAAGACAACTTGAAGCACTCTGTGAGTGCACAAATACTGGCCCCAAGCCACTCTTGTGTGTGAGCAGCCCGGTACAGTTGAAAGGCCCTTTAGCCTGCTTCCTCAACACACTATTCATCCTTGGAGGCATAGACCAGCACCCCAGAGAGCACCCATGGATAACCTGGACACTGTCTTATCCAAACCTTCAAACGTTTCGCTGAGGAGAGAGAGAGTCAATGTCACAGCTACAAAGGCACATGTGAGGAAGAGCCTGGCCCTCAGAAGCATGGGCTCACTAATTGACGGCTTGAGGGAGTGGAAGCGACATAGACAGAGAAAGAGAGAAAGAAAGCTATGAAAGCTGCCACCCCTCCCCACTAAACTACTCCTCCTGGTGTATACAGACTTTAAATGTGAACTGACTTTTTTATTTGGTTTTTTTCCCCTCCCTTCTTTCATGTCTTCAACTTCTGCTTTGCCTCTTCCTTCTTTTTCTCTAAATAGTAAACTCAAAAATCTTTTGAAATCCCTTATTTATGATACTCTCTTTCCTGTCCCTTTGAGAAACTCGCTAACTTGGACCACAACAATCAATTACCTCTGCCCCTACAAACACAAAAATGCATTTTAGTCCATTTAACTTTTTTAACACTGTCATGACCCTGCGTGCACACAAACATAAGACCCAAACAGCACCCAGTTAGCATTGTAAACTAATGGTCATAGAGGGCTTAGGGCCAATATTTAATTGCTGTGGCCGAGCATACCAAAAAGGTGTTAAACCTATTAATCATTTCTGTTTCACCTCCAGTGTGGGAGGTGCTCTGCCCAACTTTGTTGGGGAAAGATGGGGTGGGATGAAGCTTTCGTCCTGAGGGGGTACCAAGCTCCATCATACCCAGCTGTCACCTACTATATATCAGCATGCTCATCATTTATGTTGTGGGAAACAAAACCTTTCCACTTGAAATGAGAGCATTTGATTGAAGTTGAATTGTCAGCAACAGAGATTTATCAGACAGAAATACAAACGTACACTCTTGTGATATTAAAGGAATGTTCCGTGTTCAATACAAGTTAAGCTCAATCAACAGCATTTGTTGCATAATGATGATTACCACACAAAATAACTGTGACTCGCCCCTTGTTTTTTAAAACAAGGCAAAAATTGTGGTTACAGTAAGGCAATGGAAGTGATTAGGGCCAGACCACAAATGCAAAAATCGAATTTGTTTCAAAAATACAACCAAAATATTTAAACATTATAGGTGTTGACATGTTGACATTTAGTGTGATAATATCAGGCATTTACTGACGTTTCAGCACTTAACAAATTACAGGGTTTATTGGCATTCTGTCACCATGTTGACAAAGGTGTAATACTGGATACAACTTTACACAAATTAGATTAGTAAGCAATTTTATCACACAAAAATCATGTTAATGCATATCATGTTTATGTCTTTTGGCTATACAGTGAAACAGTGTGTATTTAATGTTTATGGACTGGCCCCATTCACTTCCATTGTAAGTTGCTCACTGTAACCTCGGTTTTTACTTTTTTTAAACATTCCTTTAAGAAGTGGACTGAAAATAACTAGGAATGATTGAATGAATTAATGAAAATTCTGTTGTCATTAAGTCAGCCTCGTGTCATTTAAAACATGTATGACTTTCTTTCTTCTATGGAACACACATTTTGAAGAATGTTGATGCTGCTCTTTATTTTCATACAATAAAAGTGAATGGTGACTGAGGCTGACCTTCTGCCTAACACCTCCTTTTAATTTCCATGGAAGAAAGAAAGTCATACATGTTTGTAATGGCATGAGAGTAAGTAAATGATGACATAGTTTTCATTTTGGGGCAAACTATCCCTATATGAGAATAGGGGTCTATGTTGATGCAAGCAGGTACTAATTGAGCTGTATTGTGAACTGTACAGAGGATTCCAGATCAAACAGTGACGTGTATTGGCACACTGTTCTCTGACATTCGCATCAAGCTGACAATGCTCTGATAAAGGAGTGAGGAAAAGGACTGCACATTATGTAAATCCCTTCAGTCTCCTAAAGTTGATGGTGTCTTTTAATGAATCATCTTATTTCCTTGAAACTGACATGGTTCAGACCTTATTTTGACCCAAACTTATAGATTATTCCAGAAGTATTTGGAGACTTCACCTTTGACACCATCTGCCTCCCCTGTTGAACGACTACTTCTTGTTGGCATTGAGCTCGATTAGGAGTGTTAACAGTGTGAAAGTGTCACACGTATGGTGCAGAGAGCAAGAGGACAATTGTACTGACCTTTGTTTTGATTTAAAAATCGAACGAGTGCCAGTAGTGGGCCAAGGGAGTGCCTGGCACAGGGTTGACGGGATGACCTCTGACCCCTGGGGGTGTGTTGAGGGGAGATCGGCCAGGCTTTGCCTCTGAATATCAAGCCCCTGGGCAGCAGACCCTCACAGGCTCGGTAATGATTTATGGGGCAGTGGTGACATTGATGGCTGCTCTGCCTTGGGGAAGGCCTAAATGGTAGTTTTGACAGTGCTGAAAGTAGAGGTTAAAGGTGATCAATAACATGGCTGGTGAGGAGGAGTATAAAAGATAAAGAGAGGAATGGAAGGACTTTTTAAATGCCCACACTCATTATTTGCCTCTTTGTGTCTGTCTTTCTCTTTTGTGTCTTTAAGACATGAGCTGTTCTCTCTTTAACTAAAGAGAGGTGGATGAGTGGGCACAATTTAGTGATGGATAGTAGGCATTTGCATTTGTCTGCATGCTGTTGGTTCTCTGTGCTGCTGTTGTCTGTGATTATCTCTACTGTCTACTATTTAGTGATTGTATAATGTCTCTTAGTCACTTCATCAGTATTATGTACATATTAAAATGACCCTGCATACACTTTAAAAAGTGCAATTGTTATGGAGCTATTTCCACCAGATCTGACCCTTACAATTACTTTAATTGTTGTAAATTAATGTAGTCAGTTTAGATCAGGCACAATAAAAAATATCTTTGACTTAAAGGGATTGTTCACCCAAAAAAAAAAAGTCTCTCATCATTTACTCACCCTCATGCCATTCCAACTGTGTATGACTTTCTTTCCTCTGCTGAACACAAATGAAGATTTTAAGAAGAACATTTTAGCTCTGTAGGTCCATACAATGCAAGTGAATGGTGATCAGGCCTTTTGAAGCTCCAAAAAGGAGATGAAGGCATCATAAAAGTAATCCATATACTCCAGTGGTTTAATCAATGTCTTCTGAAGTGATCCAATCAGTTTTGGGTGAGAACAGACCAAAATATAACTCCTTTTTCACTGTGCATCTTGCCATTGCAGTTTCTAGGCACAATCCTGATTACAAGCTCAATTACACTTCCTAGTGCTTGACGCATGTGCAGAGCACTAGATGGTGCTATAGGAAGTGTAATTGAGCTTGAAATCAAGATTGCCAAGGAGACTGCTCACAAGATGCACAGTGAAAAAGGAATTACATTTTGGTCTGTTCTCACCCAAAACCAACTGGATCACTTCAGAAGACATTGATTAAACCACTAGAGTCTGATGGATTATGTGTATGCTCAATTTATCTCCTTTTTCGAGCTTCAAAGACCTGGTCACCATTCACTTGCATTGAATGGCCCTACAGAGCTGAGATATTCTTTAAAAAATCTTCGTTTGTGTTCGGCGAAAAAAAAGTCATACACATCTTAGATGGCATGAGGGTGAGTTAATGCTAAGAGAATTTTCATTTTTGGGTGAACTAACCCTTTAAATAATCAAATTTAAAAGTATAGTTCCCATAAAATTAATATTATGAAATCACTGAAATCGTTTACTAACCCTCATGTTGTTCCAAACCCATATGACTTTCTTCATCCATTAAACACAAAATGGTGTGAATGGTGACTGAAGGCTAAATTCTGCATAAAGGTGCAGTCACATTTACCTTTGCATGGTGAAATTTCGCTGGCGAAGTCATCTCAGTGGGAATCTGCACAATCATTATTTTCGCACGATGGACTTACGGTGGCGAAGAATTTCCTCTCACTGATTTCGCGCGGAGTTCAAGTTTGGTGATCTCTGACAGGCGAATTCGCTGTGTTGACCAGTAGGATGTTGCTTGGTTTGGCAGAGACCTCTGTATGGGTGGTACTTCGTACACAGCTACAATGAATATTCACAATACTAAAAGATATCATTTTAGTGGTGAGTTTCTTTTTAACTTAACTCTCCCAGTGTATAAAGTGCAGCATTAAAAAGAGGCTGCTTGGCAATAATATTTTGCTGGTTTCACACGTGCCCAACATCAGCCCAAGCCTTCTTCGCCCGAAGAATTTCACCATGCAAAGGTAATTGTGACCCCGCCTTTACACCTCCTTTTGTGTTCCAAGGAGAAAAGGAAATCATATGGGTTTGGAACATAATGAGTGTGAGTAAATGATGACAGAATTTAGCAATTTTTTTAGGCTACCTAATAAAACATTTGGTTCCACTTTATATTAGGTGTCTTTAACTACTATATACTTAAGCATTTGATACAATGTGTTTATTATGTACATACGTGTTATTGCATTGTACTTACATTTAAAGTACCTGCATTTAATTACATTTTTAGTTACACAGTTAATTTTACCTCTAACCCTAACCCAACCCTTACCCTAAAACCTAACTCTAACCCCTAACCTTACCCATAAACCTACCTGTACCTCAACATCAGTAGCAGCAAATGTGAATCTTATGAGAATTTTGCAAAACAACATATAATCAGATTCTAACATGAGAACTTTAATAAAAATAAAATAAAAATAAATGTAAAAAAAATCTGTAAAGAGATCAGACATGGCATATCTTTGTTTAAATAGTAATAAGCATAATGTCTTCAGTGCCACTGATTTCAATCATTCTCAACATATGGTAATGTAAAGCACAAATAACAATGAGTCAATATTTCTCCTCCATTCAGGCAAATGGAGGAAAGGTTTATTTAAACAAAAAGACACTCCTTGAACTTATTTTGAACAGAGTTTTCAATGCATGTTTGTCTCTCGTGTTACTTCTACCACACATTTCCCTCTATTCACATCTTTATCCCTCTCCTTTATCAGTGCTGTTCCATGCTTTGGCCTGTTTTACTTTTACTTTGTTTTTATTCCTAATTAATTCCACTTAAATTTACATTTATGCAATTAGCAGACACTTTTATCCAAAGCGACTTACAGTGCACTTATTACAGGGACAGTTGCCCCGGAGCAACCTGGAGTTAAGTGTCTTGCTCAAGGACACAATGGTGGTGGCTGTGGGGATCAAACCAGCAACCTTCTGATTACAAGTTCTGTGCTTTAGCCCACTACACCACCACCACTTATATTGCATTCCCACTGTTGCCTTTGTAACATGATGTTTTGTTCAACACTTCCACTTTAATGAAGCCACCATCTTTCTCTTCAGACCTCTGTCACAACTTTCAGTCTCTTTGTCGTCAGTAAATATTTTCCCTTCTCTCCTACTCTGTTTATCACTTCTCCCTCTCTCTCTATTTCTCCCTCAGTTTCTCAGTCTGTTTGACTCAGTGAATGGTTTGAGTGAACACTCCGAGTGTATGTCCCCCTCCCGTCCATAAGGAGTCTCAGAAGTGTGCTGATTAAGATGAAGACTGGGCTGCTTTCCCTAATCACATCCCTGCATCTAAATCGTCTGTGTACATTTCTAATTACGCAGTCGTGCGGCACGTCCTTGAGCTCAGCAGCAGGTCTCTATTTCATCTAGCTCCCTCTCGCGCTCCCTTCTTTTCTCCCCTCGTTTCATCTTTCTCATTTATTTCTTTTTGTTGTTGTTGTTGTTGTTATTTTGGCAGTTGTGAGGCGAAGGGCTTGTTTGCACATTGCTCTTCTCTCTTGTGGCAGTGTTGCAGAGGGCGAGAAGGGTGTGCCATTCTTGAAACCAGAACACACAGCAAAAGAAAGAGATTTCAGAGAGGTTGGTCATCACCCCAAATATGAAATGTCTTGTTGGGATCTGTGGCATAATTAACCTGGAAAAATATAAAAAAAGTTTCGAATCAAGAAATGTTATGGGTGACATCAGAAATCTGATGATTTTATGGTCTAATTTTTTTCCCCAAAATATAATTATATAAAAATCATTCCTATGCAGCATATTGTGCAAAACTACCAAGACCATTTGCAGAATTGTTGAGATACAAACACAATCACACAGCACAAGTTTATATTTATCTGCTGCATAAAGTTTTTGAAAATGCTAAATACAATACGTAAGAGCCATAGTCTGAAAGACCCTGAAAATCTCCTAACCCTCTTGACCTTCCTATTATTTAATGTAGTCTTCTTTCATACACTCTGACATCTTATTTTTTCTTTGTTTTTTTTGTTTTTTTGTTTTGTTTGTTTTTTAGAGCTACAGTGAGCCTTGTGATTTAACTCTTGAAAGAGCTTGGTCCCCTAGGATGGCCACTGCACAAAGGCTAGGTTTTGAATGGGAAGTATTGGAGAACCTATACAGTAACTTGACTTCCTTTCGCCTTTGAGAGACAGGCCTTCAGGGTGATCTTTTAACTTGCAACCTTCCTATAACAGGCTTTCAGTGCTGCAAAAGTATATGACAGAACAGATAGGTGGATATCTCTGCCAAAACATATTTGAGAGTAAAGGCAAGGCAAATTTAGGACATGGATATTTTTTTCTGTCATTAAAGGCATTGTCTTCTATCTTTCACATCATGTAATGACCATTTGTAACAAAGTTCAATGGAAAGGAGAAGGCAAGAACCGGCTTAACAATATAAATAATATTTAATGGTTAACTTAAACAAAAAGACTCTAACACAAACACATACAGGGCAGCTACCTGTAGTTATCTCTCTCTCTCGAACTGCCGCCTCTGGTCGCCTTTATCCCTCTTGGGCTTGATCAGGCTGGGTGAGCAGGATCACGGCCCCGCCCCACTCCCTGCCCTGCCACATTCCTCCCTCGTTCTTTCAGGCCAGGGAGCCTGACGTACACCCCCCCCCCCCCCCTTTTCTGGACCCCATCTGCCGGCAGGTCATCCCCGCCTTTCTGGATCTGGGAGGGGACAAGGGGAGGGAAACACCACAACATTAAAAATAATTACTAATATTTAAAAAGAGAGGGAAAGGACAACATGGAGCGACAGCGGGAGAGAGAGAGGAGAGAAAACAAAATATATGTACTTGCCGGTTCTCTGATACGCTGTAGCTTGGTCCTCGGCCACTCCTCCACCCTCTAGTAGACGACAGCCGCGCCTCACCGGGCGGATCGGAGGCAGTCCTCCGACCTCTGGAAGATGGAATGCCCCGCCACGTTTTTGGTGGATGGTAGGGGTCTCCCCCGACCCTGGCAGCAGTTCTCCCGCTCCAGGAGGTCGGCAGTCCTTTCTTGACCCCGCCGCATTTTAGCATCCGGTAGGGGTCTCCTCCGCCCCTGGCAGCGGCCCTGACCGCTCCAGGCGGTCGGCTAGGAGCCCCTCCTCCCCTCGCGGTCTGCAGCCATTCCTCCACTTTCAGGCGGCCAGGCTTCTCTGTCCCCCGGCGGATGGCCGCGGCTGCTCCTATTTCAGTGGATGGTAGTGGCGAGGACTCTAATACGGCGCATCCCTCCTCCCTCCCGTGTCTCAGCACCAGTGTAGCTAAGTTCAATGGAAAGGAGGAGGCAAGAACCGGCTTAACAATGTAAATAATATTTAATGGTTAACTTAAACAAAAAGACACAAACACATACATGGCAGCTGCCTGTAGTTCTCTCTCTCTCGAACTGCCGCCTCCAGTCGCCTTTATCCCTCTCGGGCTTGATCAGCCTGATTAGGGGCCGGGTGTGCACGGCACGACCCGGCCTCGCTCTCCCACACCATTTAAACCCAGTAAACTTGCTTTGCACAAAGCGAATTCCAAGAAGGTAATCTACCATGAAAAGCAGTCCCAGCTCAAAAGGATGATTTATAGATCTTGAAATAATATTCATTTTTACCGAATAATGCTCTAGTGATGTAATGAATCTTCAGAAATATAAAAGAAAGGAATATTCCCATACAACTGAAAGTAATAGTTCACCCAAAAATGAAAATTATCTCGTCATTTACTCACTTTCATCAGCAGAACACAAATGAATATTTCAGCTCTGTAGATCCATAAAATGCAATTGAATGGGTGGCAAATTTTTGAAGCTCCAAAAAGCATTATTATTGCATCGATCTCAAACCATCGCTGCTCAAGAACAACCATAATAAAAACAACAACAACAACAAACAATTGCGCATCCGCTCATGTTATATCTTCCTGCATTGCATGCCACATGTTTACTATAGCTTCTTCTGTCAGCAATGAGGTGTTTACATGTGATAAATGTAAGGAATTAGTCAGACTGGCGGAGAAGGTTAATGAGTTAGAGACACGCATCCGAACACTAGTGGAGGTCAGTGAGAAGCCTGTAGATACTGTTTTGGATGCAGGCAGTACAGTGAGCAACACACACACTTTGGTTCCGGCTGAAGAGCCCCCACAGCAGGGCGTTTGGGTGACGTCTCCGCGGCATACTTGCTCAGCAATGCAACACCACTCTCCCGTTCCTGTTCGGGTTTCTAATCGATTCTCCCCACTTAGTGATGCATCTGCTGAGAATAATGTTGAAAGAGCCTTAATAGTTGGTGATTCTATTGTAAGGAACGTGGAAATAGAGACACCAGGCACCATTGTTAAATGCATTTCGGGGGCTTGGGCATCTGACATCAGATCAAATTTACAAGTAATGGCTAATGCGAAATGTAGATTTTCTAAAATTTTTATTCATGTCGGCACTAACGATGTCCGGCTTCGCCAGTAAGAGATCACTAAAGATAATATTAAAGAGGTGTGTGAACTTGCAAAAATGATGTCAGACACTGTAATATGCTCTGGCCCCCTCCCTGCTCATCATGGTGATGAGGTTTATAGTAGATTAGTGTCACTGAATGGCTGGATGTTTGAGTGGTGTCCACAGAATAGCATAGGATTCATAGACAATTGGAAGAGTTTTTGGGGTAGACCTGACCTGCTAAAGAGAGATGGACTCCATCCCTCCAGAGAAGGTGCTGCTCACCTCTCTAGTAATTTGGCTCATAGTATTAATAGTGATAGAATTTGACTAACTGGGGCCCAGGTCAGGAAGCAGACAAACTGGCTAATCCGAATGTCTGCTAGCTGCCTTGAGATGTTACACAGGTCACATAAACTACAACACATAGAGGCTGTATCACCTAGATATCATATAGAGACTGTGTCTGTTCCCCGAACTACCAAACACAACCCCCTCACTAAATCATTTAGAAAAAATATGATTAAGGTCAAACTTTAAAAAAAAAAAAAAAACATTTAAATAAACATCATATAAAGGTAGGGCTACTAAACCTTAGATCTCTTTCTATCAAAACACTAATTGTAAATGAAATTATTACAGATCATTATTTGGATATGCTCTGTTTGACTGAAACCTGGCTTAAACCGGATGAATATATTAGTTTAATGAATCTACTCCCTCAGGTTATTGTTATTAACATGAGTCTCGCCTGAAGGGTCGAGGAGGAGGTGTTGCTACAATTTACAGTGAAGTTTTTGGCATTACTCAGAGGACAGGATATAAGTTTAAGTATTTTGAACTAATAATGATTAATGTGACATCATCAGATATAAATAAAAAAATCTCTGTCGTCTTTTGCCCTTGCAACAGTATATAGATCACCTGGGCCGTACTCAGATTTCCTTGGTGAATTTGCAGATTTTCTATCAGATCTAGTGGTTAATGATAGAGCTTTAATTGTTGGTGACTTCAACATTCACATAGATAATTAAAATGACACTGTGGCAGAGGGGGTGTGGTTGAGCATCCGTCGAGAGAGAGAGAGCGGTTAGGGTGCATACACCGGAGCCAAATTATGTCTAACACCTGTCTCTAATTGTAGTGAGATTGGGGAGAGCAGCATAAAAGGACCATGCCAGCGCCAGATCGAGAGGAAGAGACTGGGTCGAGAACTTTACTGTGAAGCTGACAAGTTATTGTGAAGCTGATGAGTTATTGTGAAGCTGTTGAGTTATTGTGAAGCTGTAAACCAGAGAAGTGGTCAATTAAAAGTTCCCTGCCTGTGTTTGAAGAATCCATTTCCCGGTGTCCTTCCTTGTTACAGACACATTGGGATTAGCATTTATCGATATTCTCAACTCTCTTGGAGTCAGAAAAAATATGACAGGACCAACTCATCGCCATAATCATACGCTAGATTTAATTCTGTCATATGGATTTTTTGTTGATACTACAGAAATTCAACCACAGAGTGATGACATCTCAGATCATTACCTAGTCTCTTGTTTGCTGCAATCAGCTAATGTCACTCAATCTACACCATGCTATCATTTAGGTAGAACTATTCTTTCGACCACTAAAGATAGCTACACTAATAATCTTTCAGAATTGTCTCACATACTCAGTAAGCCAAAAAGTCTAGAAAAACTTGATGTAATAACATAAAATATAAATACAGTCTTCTCTAGCACTCTTGATAGTGTTCGCCCCCTTTCGATTAAAGAAAATTCATGAAAAAAGCCCTGCACCATGGTACAATGATCACACTCATGCTCTCAATAGAGCAGCTAGGAAAATGGAGCATAAGTGGAAGAATACAAAATTAGAGGTATTTCGCGATGTATGGAAGGATAGTGTCTGTAGCTACAGAAAGGCACTAAAAGCTGCCAGGTCAGCATATTTCAGCAAACTGAAATAGAAAATAACCACAACAATCCTAGCTGTTTATTCAGTACTGTGGATAAATTGGTTAGGAATAAAGCATCAACTGAACCAGATATTCCTTCGCAGCATAATAGTAATGACTTTATGAATTTCTTAACTGATAAAATTGAAATTATCTGAAATAAAATTGGAACAATGCAATCAACTGTTACAGCACCTCAGAAAACAGTATCTCATAATTTTCCTCACAAGCAACTTCAGTCCTTTGCTGTCATAGGTCATGAAGAGCTAACAAAACTTATCAAAATTAAAAAGCCACAACATGTATGTTAGATCCAATACCAACTAAGCACTTAAAAGAGGTATTCCCTGTAATCTCAGAACCTCTTCTTAATATTATTAACTCCTCGCTTTCCTTAGTACATGTCCCAAGAAACTTTAAAATGGCAGTTATTAAACAGCTTATTAAGAAGTCACAGCTTGATCCTGGAGAATTGGCTAATTACAGACTGATTTCAAATATACCATTTATGTCGAAAATACTAGAAAAGGTATTGTCCTCCCAACTATGTTCATTTCTATAGAGAAATGGTATATATGAACAATTTCAGTCAGGATTTAGGCCCCATCACAGTACAGAGACTGCACTTATCAGAGTTACAAATGACTTGCTCTTATCATCTGATCGCGGCTGCATTTCTCTTTTAGTGCTTTTAGATCTTAGTGCTGCCTTCGACACAATAGATCACAACATTTACTTGAATAGGCTGGAGAATTATGTCGGCATTAGTGGACTTGCATTAGCATGAATTAAGTACTATTTATCAGACTGCTACCACTTTGTATGTGTAAACGAGGAATTGTCAAATCAAACAAAAGTTAAGTATGGAGTGCCACAGGGATCAGTTTTAGGGCCTCTGCTTTTCTCCTTATACATTCTTCCCCTGGGAGATATTATCAGGAATCATGGAATAATTTTCCACTGCCAATGATACCCAACTTTATATTTCTTCTAAGCCAAACGAAACTTCACAATTCTCCAAATTAGCAGAATGTATCAATGAAATCAAAGATTGGATGTCCAGAAATTTCCTTCTATTCAATTCTGACAAAACCTCTAAAAGTAAGCCTCTAAAATATAATTTGACTCTCGATGTACTGTTTACATGTCTTCTACAGCGAAGAACTTGGGTGTTATATTTGATACCAATCTGTCCTATGAAAATCAAATTTCCAGTGTTTGTAGAACAGCATTCTTCCACCTCAGAAATATTGCTAAGTTACGACACATGCTCTCTGTAGCTGATGCAGAAAAACTAATTCATGCGTTCATGACCTCAAGATTAGATTACTGTAATGCATTACTGGGAGGATGTCCAGCAAGTTCCATAAAAAAACTTCAATTGGTTTAAAATGCAGCTGCCAGAGTGCTGACTAGAACCAAGAAATATGATCATATTAGCCCCATTTTATCGTCGTTACATTGGCTACCTGTTTAATTTAGTATTGATTTTATAATTCTATTAACTACATGCAAAGCTTTGAATGGTCTAGCTCCACAGTACTTAAGTGACTTTCTGACACACTCTATTCCATCACATTCGTTATGATCACAAAATTCTGACTTGTTAATAGTTCCTAGAATATCAAAATCCACAAAAGGAGGTAGATCCTTTTCCTATTTGGCTCCTAAACTATGGAATAGTCTCCCTAACACTGTTTGGGACACAGACACACTCGCTCAGTTTAAGTCTAGACAAAAGACTCATCTATTTAGCCAGGCATACACCTCATTTATCCATCAACTCACAATTAGGCTGCTTTAGTTAGGTCTGCCAGAACCAGAAACATATATCATGATCTATAGCTCTGCATAAAATTGAATGTCATCTACGCTAATATTATTCTATTTGTTTCCATTTCCATTTGATTCATATTTACCATGGATTACCAGAGCCTGCCAGATCCAGCTCCGTTCCTGCTTGGTGTTGGACTCCACTGCTATGTGTCTCTGAGTGAAGATGACTAAATGCAGCCGGTGCTAGCCAGACATCACTTCAGTTTTTACAATGGACTTCAGAGGATGAACTGATGACAACTCCAACTGTAGACATCGGATACTTCATATGCCACTGCCTGAACTTAGGACTTAGGATGGACCCCACCGAACCTCACCAAAATGACCTGCCGGTTGAACTGTGATGCACCTCACTGATCTTTGCCTGCATCACCTTTGTCTATTGATGGACTACACTCTTGAAATGGAATACATAGACTATAATTTAATTGCCAACAAAAGCCTTCATCAGCCAACTAACAAAGGACAATGCATCTATGTGAACTTCTGCAGTTAGTCCAGGATTGACTTCAAAGACAGTAGTCATTAATCTTACAGTTCATAATTTTTTTTTTTTAAACAATTAATTAATTTACTAATCTTAAACCATGACCTGCACTGCATATAAGCCTGGTTTCTCCCAAGGTTATTTTTCTCCATTAACCAACATCTTATGGAGTTTTGTGTTCCTTGCCACAGTTGCCTTCAGCTTGCTCACAAGGGGTTCTAAATACAATTATTATTAATTATTAAATTTTTATACACAATGTACAATCGTATTTAATCAAACTACACAATGATCACTCTAAGGCTTTATAGATATTACAGTTACATTTTTTATTACATTTTTTAATTCATGATTTTCTGTAAAGCTGCTTTGAAACAACGTGTGTTTTGAAAAGTGCTATACAAATAAAAAAGACTTGACTTTCTCTTCTGGACAGCTTGTTGACGAGGGTGGAGTTAAACTGCCTCTCATGTGACATAAGCTCGCAAGCCTCCTCTGCATAAGTAAGGCGCTCGGTCCGAGGCATCTCCTCCATTCACTTGCATTCAAACCGATTCAAACAGCTCTCCTTGTTGACCGTTCCAAGATGGCGTCACAGTTGATGAATCCAAACCAGCCAAATGAGGCATCTATATAGGATTATCTATGCTCCTCTCTTGTAAGCAACACTGCGCTCCCGTATTTTTCATATTTCACGTGTCAACTTGCCAACATGCTTACATGACCTCGACCCTTGTGAATTTTTAGTTAAAAAAAGTTTTAAATATTGATTTGTTTCTTACACACACCTAGGGTTTAGCTTCAGAAGACATTAATAAATCCACTTGATTTGTTTAGATTATTTTTGATGGCTATATGTGTTTTTTGGAGCTTTAAAAATTTGGCACCCATTTACTTGCATTGTATGGACCTACAGAGCTGAAATATTCTTCCAAAAATCTTCGTTTGTGTTCTGCTGAAGAAAGAAAGTCATAAACATCTAGGATTGTATGAGGGTGAGTAAATGATGAGAGAATTTCCATTTTTTTTGGTGAACTATTCCTTTAAGAGTTAAGGAAATATTTCTTTCTTTAATATTTCTGAAGATTCACTGCGTCACCAGAGCATCAGCGCAGGAAGGTGATGCACCCCGCCTGAAACAAAGAAGAGGCATAGTGTTAAGGTTGGAGAACTCTCCATGACTCCACTTGTATCCTCTATATATGGGCCTGATTTTGAGAACCATTGGATAAGGGTCCATATAGGTAGAAGCCCTGGCATCATAAATAACTCAGCATTCCACTCCTCCTGTGCTCTGCCAAAGCTTTTCATATGGTAAATAGCTGATCACTGTGTGGCCACATTGTTGCCCATCTTTCATGCAGCTCCGGTGTTAAACCTTGAGGTATGGAAGAGAGAGAATTTTTGATGAAAAAATAAATTTTCCCCTCCTGTGATTCTCAACCACTCTGCCCTCCGCTGTCGGGGTCAGGTGTTTATTACATAAATGATAGCGAGAAGAGAGGAGGAGGAGTCGAGTTTAGGCAGTGAGTGCAGGAGGCAAGGGTAGAGAGACACAGTGAGAACAATGGAGAGGATTATCAGACCACTTGCTGGGTAACATTGGTGATGCAAGCACAACTGCACATGTCCCTCTGTTTCTGCTCTGTCTTTCTGATCATTTACTTTGATAAGGACAAACAAAGCCTTGTGTAGCAGTATGTACCTTGTTGAGCTAAAGCAGCCATGGGACTGATGTCATACACCATGATGTGTGGCCATCACAGAAGACATCAGATCATGAGAAATCAAATTTTCCTTATATTTTGAGATAGAGGTGTTCATTGTACTATGAAAACAAATTGAACATCAAGTTTCTGAACTAAAAACTTCCCTGTTCCAAAAAGGAATTTATTGAAGCTAAAAAAAAAAAAAAAAAAAAATTAAATTAAATAAATTCTTATGCAACTTGCTGATGTCAGACAGATGCATTTCATCACATGACCGTCAACATTTACGTGTCAGTGATGCCTGTTTGGTATTTATAAATTTGGCCTGCCCAGAAATTAGGAGGAAGCAGGATAGATACTATAATTTCTGTAACAGTTTGTGTGGCATATTTCAGCACAAATTATTTAGTGAACTGCAATGTAAAGTCGGCTATGCAAAGAGGCATTATTGAAAAATGTGGTAGTTTGAAACTAGGGCTGCACAATTATGACACAATTATTGCATAATCGTTGATCATTTCCCTTGAAATTTTAATTGTGATTATTAATTTTGATTAATATAATTTATAGCGGCACAACAGTTAGCGAATCCAAACAATTCCATGTTATCAACATTGCTTTTTGCTTTGGTTCTAAAGCTTCCTTTTGAGGCCATGCTCACACTAATACGTTTTTGGTAGAAAGCGCATTGATTTTTCTCTGTTTACACCTTTTATCAATGCTGGAATTGCATTTTCCTCCAAAAAATTTTGAAAGTGCTCTCTAGTTCCACATACTGGGAAAACCATGACGTAAGTATACAGAAAATAGTTTTCAACTGAAAATGTGTTCATGTGGATGTGGCCTTAGTTTCAGATGATCACTCATTTTTGTAGTTTGTAGTAGAAGTGATACATAAAACTAGTGGCTAGAGGCTAGTTTTATATATATTTGGTAATTTTGGGATTACTGCCATCATCCGATAACTGTGCCTTATTAAATGATTAACAAAGGTTGGTCATTCCACTTGGTGTCAGTTCCAAAATCGACCGACAGCCTCATTTTATTATTAACAATTTATAGGATTATAGAGAAAAATATGACCAAGTGAATATTACACACTAACCATGGGATGGCACAAACAGACATTTTTTTACTTCCACCCTCTCCTCGAGCCTAACCATTTAAGAGCGAGTTTGTGATTCACAGACAAGGATTTGCAACGAGAAGTCTTACAATACATTTCAGTGGCATATTTGCACTGAATCTCAGCTCCCGAAAATCACTTCACATCCTCTTAAAACAAGACACAAAATTAAAAATAGCATTAAATGCATTATTCGGACCATTTGTTATAATTACTGGCATTACTGTGGTGTATGTAATGTCATTAATAACAGCTCGCACCCAAATAATACACTTAATGTTATTTATCTGTTGGCAGATATGTGACTAATCCTCATTCATTTGCTCTGGATCAATGCAAATCCGCTAGCGTGAGCGAAATCCCTCCCTGAGCCTGTGGCTCCTAATGTATTTTCCCATCATTAACCAGCTATAATCCCTGCTAATCATTGCTAATCCACATCTCCTGTGTTTGATGATACTTTACTGATGAAGGAGGTGGCATCGTGTCTCAAATGCCTGGGCACAACCCAGGTCCATGGGTCACCAAATGTTGGCAGGAGCCTGAAAATAATTTGTGTGGTGGAGAGTGAGAGGAGCCTCTGGCTTTTCAGGCAAGCCTGATGGCATTGGCCATCCTATACAGTGTGTCTTCCAGTTGTTTGGCATAATTATGCATACATACTGTAACAAAGCTGTAGGCTACTGATCAGATTTGCATATCTACTGTAAGTGGTATTCTCCTATAGACTGTCTTTAATGGGCCGTTCTGTGCCTTGTTCCTTATTCAGCCTTTTAATGTTTACTGTCCTTATACGCCACCCTTGGCCTCCCTTTATGAAATTGGTCTTCAGAACCCACATGCTGCCAGGATTGCAAGTTATCAGTTTGGTAATAAATTGTTTGTAGAGTACACATAGAAGTGTGTTCTCTGCGCTTCTGTGGGTACTGTGTATAGGCTACTGTCAGTCTAGGCATACATCCCATTTAACAACAGCCATTATAATGTGCTGTGGACTATATACTGATATCTGCCTTTTTTATGCAGCTGTGGTTCATTCATAATATCATCTGGACAAACATTAGGCCTTGAGACTCATTCCGGATGTTTACGATACATTAAATGGTTTATGTAATGTATTGTAAAAAATATTTTTACAACTGAAAAGAGAAGTCATTCTTTAGCTGCAGATTAATTATTATTCTCTCACATTTGCAGATTATTTTGTAGTTTTAATAATAATAATAATATATATATATATATATAACAAAATACTTAAATCGCAGTGCAGACATAAATGGCAAATGCTTAGCAAATGTATACAGATATTTATATACAGTTCATTAATTTCAAAATTGTAATTCTATGCCAAATAAACTGTTCATGAACCACAGTGATAAATACAGTATGTGTTTTTATTTACAGAGTGTTTCAGACAGTATAACATGCCCAGGTGTTCCTCTCTCCACTTCTTCTTGGGTTCATCTATCCTCTCAAACTTTAAACTGAATCTGTTTCTGTGCCACCCTTTAAGGACATTTCATAAGACTTAGCTACTCTACAGGTTAAAAATAAAAAGTGAAACTCTGAAGACATGCTTTTCTCTTCTTTTAGTGCTTCACCCAGACTCAACCGTACCACTTTTGTCCCATGTATGGGTAGGCTCAAACCTGCCAGGTAACTGAAAAATTCAAAAATGCTTTTAGTCCTTCCTTGATCTTTCTTGTCTCTTTTCTTTTTTAGCAACCAGTAAATAGACATAACAGGTTGAAAATGTCCCTTTAGATTTCCTCCCACTTCCAAACAAGCACAGCAGCACTTGAACTACCTGTTCCCTTCAAATACAGTTTCCGCTTGGGGAGTTTCAGATAACATGAGAGATATGACACATGAATTGGAGATCAAATGAGAGCTCTCTTCTCTCTCTTACAGATAAATAATATAGTAATACAGATTTTGTGAGTTTTCTATACTGTGCTATCATTTTTTAAGCCTTGTAAATATCTCTTTTTGAAAAAGCTGATTTGTGGGGGAGAAAGAGTGCCAAAATAAAGCAAACAAAAATGCTATCTCACTTTAAACTGAATTTTTAAAACTAGTTGTTTGTATTTAAAAGAAAAACTTTTTGAGATAAATGCTGGCATGTAATTAGAAGAAGCACTTCTATTGAGAACCAATGGGCTGGATTATGAGGCTGACTTTTTGAAAACTGTACATGGTTATTCAACAAACCTTATGCACCTTTATTCATGCATTAACTCTTTACGTCGTTAGGGGGCGCTTGATTATCACTGTTTTCTCATAATTTCTCTTTAAATGCGATGCTTGACTAATTTGGCACTCAAAGCTCGTGTCATATTTCACAAGGCAGAAACTTCAGCTGTCTTCAATATAGAATAAAAGAAAGGAAATAAGCTCAGCTTTAAGAATTTTGAAGTTTGTCACTTATTATTTTATAATAAGCTTTTCCCGGTGGGTATCTAAGATTTGACCACAGGCAAAGCTTGCTCAGGATGTTGACCTAAACTTAACCATGCGAAAAAAAAATATGTTTTTTGTTTGTTTGTTTTTTAAATCCTATTAACTGTATAATTAATTGTTTTAATTTGAACTCATAGTATCAGGTCTTTTTTGCAGGGAATGCGTTTTTATCAATCCAACACCCCAAACCTCACAAGAAACGGAAAAGCCGGGATACACGAATAGAGGAAAAAAAAAAAAGTCTATATTCACTGAGTACTTCTAAATTTGGAAAAGTGTTTATATGAACACCCACGACACTTTATATAAATATCAAACACAAATAAATATTATATTATACTACCATTTAACAAAGACGACAGTGTCATTTTGTGACACGCACACACACACACACGCTTAATTACTCTTTACACCACAATAACAAATGATTGACCTACCATATTTTAATCGGTGATTTCATATGAGTGATTTTGTTTTCAATAAGCATGTTTTTCTATATGATCTTTCCCAGCCTTTTTTAAAACCTTTTTAAATCAAAATACTTTTAGCAAACCACAACGATTAAAGTGAGTTTTAAGTTCGAGCCAGCCGCTACAATCATGGGCTAAAAGTTACCATAAGAAAAATAAATATAGGCTATATCCTCCAAAACACTCCGAATTTTGATTAGCGGGTCACTGACAAAAACAAACATTCACATACAGCCAGCTGTAGCTATTACAACAATTGTAGCCATGCCCATTACATATTTTCTCTAAGAAATTAGTATACCAAACTATAACTATACTATTACTATACTATAGATAGCCTACTTCTTTTGATGTGTTTTTGCATGGTCTGTTCTATTCAGAAAATTCATATGGTTAAATGGGTTCGAATTAACGTGGTGTTCCAAAGTAAATAACTGACACATTTATTTTAGAACAACAACAGGATCCTACCTTTTATTTTATATCAACGACTATGCGTGATATGATTTATAAAATAAAATAACGAAACTATTTATAGGACCTGGTGCTAGTGTTAATGTTTGACCCTAGAAGTAGCCTATAGTGTATTTTTGTAGACCAAATGGTGCAGCGTGCGCCGTCTTTGTTTTTGTGTCCTCTCACACAAGCTGAATCCTACATTTTTTCTAATTGAACTTTGCTCGATGAATGTTTCAATAGGTGAAAACGGAATTTCAAAACAGAATTTCTAGCACTGTTAATGTAATGGTCAAATCTAGTTCAAACATATTGTTTAAAATAAGTTTAGAATTTTAAATATTTGAGTTTAAAAGCAAATATGTTTTTTTTTTTTTTTTTTTTTTTTTTTTAAAGAAACAACTTTATTTGACACGGTTGTCCCAACCCGATCTCATCGTACGATTCCTGACGATTTCGCCGTGAGAGTGTGTTGGTTGTCCATACTTAAAAGTTCTTCCTTATGTGCATCTGATACAAACTCTTTTCTGTTTATTTTCTTCGAGCATGAACATAGCCTATAAAATATATGAATATATGAAAGCATGAATCCGTTACATAACACAGTGCTGCCTTGAACTGAGCACAGAGACCAATCTGAACGCTTTAAATAACAATAAACAGAATTTTTATTTTATTTTATTTTTGTAGTTTAACTTTATGAAGGCTATTGGAACATTATTTCGTTCACCATCGTTTGGTAGGCATGTATGTGTGCTTGAATAAAGACAGAAGGCGTCATCTTGTATATATGTTTTATGTAAGTAATAAAATATCACTATAACATAAATATAAACGTGACTTTGCAGTCTACATTTCGCAATTAACATATAACCAATTAAGTAAACAAAACATTTGTAATCCACTGCAACATAATAACAGAGCCGAAAAGACAAAGAAAAACAAAACATAAAAACAAAGCTCCAAACACACATAGGAAATAAATATATAGATATATAAATGGTCATAAATGAAATAATAAAATATCTTCATGGAATTAGTAAGTGTACAAAACTGCCCGGAAAACAAAACGAACCGAGGACAAATACATATGTTTACATATTCGACATATTTACATATTGGAAATAATCCTGACAACTATTTATTTAAAATCTTTTCTATTGTATTTTATTTTTATTACTTTTTTTTTTGTTTTGTTTTTTGTTTTTTTTTTGTTTGTTTTGTTTTTTTGGAAAAGGTTGATATTCACACTGTTTCAAATAACATTGCAGAAATGGACACCTGCTGTCCAATGAAAAATGCCAGACCTTGAGAAACGACACGAAACGCAAAACGTTATCAGACGCTCATTTTTACCTCAATCTTGAAAGAAGTTCCAAACACATCCCTTATTCATTATAATATCTACTTTTCTCTGTGTCCAGGTTCATGAGTAGGATTCAAAATGCAATGAACATAAACTAACGGGACATAAAGAGTGTCAAAAATTAGCCAATATTCAAGAAGAACCAAGAGTACAGCACGATATTTGGGCACTGGAAATTACCTGAGATATTTCTTTCTGTTTCGTTTATGACACATCACACTCAGATGGAGCAGACTTGCTGGAATAGTGCCGATTCAAAATTGGGCGAAATTGGAAAAGAAAACTGTAAACAAGTAAAGCATTAATGGCGTATCTCGAACAAATACATTTTAATAAACAAGAGATAAAATAAAATAATATTAATAACGCAATAATAAGTGCCTCATGCAAATAGGGGAAAATGAACCCAGAAATCAGAATATTGTTTCAGACAGTGTATTCCACGTTGCCGTTTTAACGTCTCTGCATCTTTAGACGATATCAGGTGCTATAGGAGTACTGTAAACAGTTCCTGGTGAACTAGTTTGTATGAGAGGTTTTCACCAAGTGCCTGTTCTTCTCATCACAAATTTCATCTCTCTGTCTGTCTTGAAATTAAAGTGAAATAGCCTACTCGATAGACAAAAAAAAAAAAAAAAAAAAAAAATGGTGTTGCCCTTAATGTGATTTTTTTTTTTTTTTTTTTTAAGTTAAAACATCCCAAATAAAGTAAACATCACAAATGATATCAAATAAATCATTGTAAGAATTAATCTGGTTAGTCACTTTTAAAAAAGAAGCTCACTGTCCACTCTCCTTTGTTGATTTACACTAGACAAACAGCAAGACAGGCGAACCCATCCTGGGAGACCAAGGAGACATAGCCCTTTTTGTGGCTTAGGCTATACCCCCTTTGATCGGCGGTGAAATAATCGACTTTTTCCAGAATGGCACAAATTATAGAATTTTCGTAAACACAGGTACTGATTTCATAAATGCACATGAAGCTGACTCAGTCATTAATGCATTTTCATGTTATTGAGAATTATTGACGTCCCATGTGCTGCCGTTGCATCTTCGGTCACTGCCAACGAACTCTTCCCAAACTTTCTGTCTCTGATCTCTCGGGATAACAAAGGGGGATAAACAAAATCCATTGTCCACTTCTCTTTTCAAACAATGACACTGTTTATGATAGCAGTCACTGGACAGGACTCTGTAGTGTGTGGTGAAGAGGGGATGTCTCCGCTTGTGAGTATACGTCCTCCATGGTCGGATGAGGGACCCCCAATGGTGTCATTCTTTTCTCTTTCTGTCTTCTGTTGCAAAACCATACACGAACAACCTCTTTTTCCAACTGCAGAGTGCCAGCTAAAGAGGTGATTTCGTGGGCGGAGGGCTTGGGGCATTTTAAGAAATGGTTTTCCAGTGCCCCTTTCACTCCTACTTCGATGGAGGTCCTCTTCTTGCGTTTCCGGCCCTGTGCTGCAATCTTGTCCAAATTCGTGGGGCTGCCGGTGTTCGAGTCGGTCTCCTCGAGCCATTTGTTAAGCAGAGGTTTAAGTTTGCACATGTTCTTGAAACTGAGTTGAAGAGCCTCAAATCTACAGATGGTAGTCTGGGAAAAGACGTTTCCGTAGAGAGTGCCCAGCGCTAAGCCCACGTCCGCCTGCGTAAAACCAAGTTTGATGCGCCTCTGCTTGAACTGTTTGGCAAACTGCTCCAGGTCGTCGGAGCTGGGCGCGTCTTCGTCGGAGTGGTCCTGGTGGTGGCTGAACGGCTGCTGAGGAGACTCCATCTGGTTGTCATGGCTACCCGCGTCGTCGTGGAGCGGATCCCGCAAGCCGTGGTGCAGCGAGGGCTGGGGGCTTAACATAGTGTAGCCCGTCTGAGAGTAGACCAGCGATTGATGACCGCTGGAGGCGGGAGATAGTGGGGATAAGTGGTGCGTTGTGGTTGGTGCCCATGATCCATGGTGGCTGTTTTGCGTTGCCTGGTGGACCAAGTGCGATCTGTGATAGCCGTTCCCCATATCTTCTCTGCCCTGCACGCTGGCTTTGGTGTGCTCCGGTTGTCCGATGTGGGTGCCGCTGGTCCAGTCGGTGTTGGAGGTTGGCAGCCACTGGTGGTGCGTCAGGCTCATCGGATGTCCCGTGTTGGTCGCTAGCCCTTGCAAGTACTCGTGGTGCATCATTTTCTGCACCTCTCTGTAAGTCGTCCCCTGATGCATCCTGTCCGAATCCGGATGCATTAGCGGGTTCGAAGGCAATGAGTTATTCCGCGGAATATACTGAGCTGTTGTCGCCATGGCTCCGACTTAGAAAACTGACAAACACTTCGGAGATCTTTGAGCTTTAGAGCCAAAAACGCAACAACCTGCTCTGGGAGGTCTTATGGAAAAGCTAGGACACGCCTCCCCTTCGCGTGCATTGGTTCCTTGTCAACTACAGCCCACCAGGTTTCCACATACCTCTCGCTGGCCGCTTGGTTGGCTGTCGGGCGCCGTGATCCTAGTTACTCGCAATTGGCCGCTTTCACTAAGCTTTCTCTTTTCCCCCCTTTCTTTTCCTCTCCCTACTAGTCAAGAAAGCGTGAGCAGCAAAACCGTAGGAAATTACTGGGCTTTGAGGGTTGTTTTGCAAATAACCACGTGGGGGAGTGTGGTACCCTTAACCGCCTTTCATTACCTCTGTTTGCAACTGTACTGCTCCTCTTTCAAGTAGGGTAGTATTCTAAAGTATTTCAGGAACCACCCACGAGAAAGATGAAGTTCAGTTATATTAAAAGTAGAATTTTCTGTGGGGTTGTTAAGGATATTATTTAAGTGTCATGCAAATGCACAATTATTTATTATTATCATCATATTATTAAAGTGTCACACAAATAGCCTACACAATTCCAAGTTCATAAATCGAATGAATAAAACATAGAAATACTGTCCGCTCACTCTGTAGCATGTCAGACAATCTTCATCAGCAATCTATAAATAAAGCACCACACATCTACAGTCAACTCATGTGAATAAATGGCTATCCATCTTATTTTATATAGACTACTACTACAGTATACGCAATTGAAGTATTTATTCTTCAATTGTTTGTCTTTCTGGCACATTTTGGTTTACAAAAATTTGGTCCATCAAACCAATTTTTTCAGCCAATGAATTCTGACTACCGTTATACAAACATACAAAGTCCACACAATATATGAGGCGTGTTAATAATTTTACTCGAAGTATTTTTCTAAAAAACAACTTTGAGAGAAATCTCCCTTCTGGCCTCCTCCGTACTCCTTTCTCGGCTGATCTGATTATTTTTCCCTTCACGTTTTTGTCCCAATAGCAAATTACCAATTCTATGAATTGCAAAGCAGCCTCGGAGACGCTGAGGGGTAGAGAGGGGGAGATGCGAAGATTGAAAGGGATCTTTGCAAACACAATCACGTTCTTAAATGGAAATGTGGGGCTTTAAACAAATCTTACATCTCTCCTGTTCCAGTCGTCTAAAACTCCGCAATCAGACACACGTTCGACTCCATCTAAAACCACAGCTTCTTAAAGGATTTTTGTTTGGTATCACTTCTATTTAAATTATTTACCTCAGTGTAATTTCTTTAGTTCACGTTCGTGTTTGTGTGTTTGTCTTGCTCTTATTGGGGTGTTTCCACAGGCTTGTGAGAGGAAATGTGCCGTTCATTTGGAGAATTCAGGCACCAGACCAAAACGCTTCTCTGTGGTAAGTTTTCACGCTGCTTTTCCTATCTGTCCATCTGCACGAGCTTTGCGCGTTCATGAAAGTGTAACCTAAATTGTGTTCTTGGGGTCACAAGTGTTCGTCACCACTCTGTCAAAGGCGTGGTTATGTAAAGTCACCATCCATCCATCCATCGATCCATCCATCCATCCATCCATCCATCTATCTATCTATCTATCTATCTATCTATCTATCTATCTATCTATCTATCTATCTATCTATCTATCTATCTCATATACAATTATAACACTGGCTTACAAAAAAAAAATAAAAAAAATAAAATAAAAAAAAACATGCATGTGACATGCATTTTATACCGGATAAAAAATTAAATGTTGACTACTTTAATATTATTTTCTCAGGTGTTATATCAGGAAAAACCCACGTGTCCAACTTCTTGAGAATCTTTAAGTGCAAGGAGTTATGGAGTTCAACTACAACGTTTATGTGCCACTCCAAACTAATATACTACGTGCTTTTTATTTAAATTCGTTAACTTTAAATCGTCTAAACTCTGCAATAGAGGTTTTAGGCGTTCTATAGAATTATTACCCCTTACCGTTCGAATATAATGCCTGAATTTCTAAACAACTGTCATTTTTACGACGACTGTTTCTTTATAATGAAAAAAGGCGGTTGTTCAGCTTCCACGAGAACATTACAAAGTCAGGGGACTATCTACATATTTAAGCGTAACCTCGGGTGAAAATGAATATGTGAGCCACGCACAGTAATGAAGTTATTGGCAAGCTGATGGCGGGATAGTCATCTAAAGCGTGGCGTATTGCTGAATGGTATTCGGTGGCCGATACCGCCCCAGAGAGCCTCGGTTAATGAGGATGCTTCAGTGTACAGTTGCTCTCATTTGGAAGCCTATAAAAAGTGCGGTCATTTCTGCCCAGAGAGCTTCGTCACAGTAGCAGCACAGTCAAACACTTGTGCTTCCTTCGCCAGCGAAAGAAAGTGGTTCGAAAAGCGCCCAGATGCTTCCTTTTTTTCTTCGCAAAGAATATGGCCTTGTGTGAAGCGAGGTGAATTTTTCCTGGGATGTACGAGGTTGCTATGGAGAGCGGTTTGAAAGGATCACACTGATCCTGCAGATGAATGATTTGCCATACAGGAAAAGACAAATAATAGCCCTTGTTTTGCAAGATGGCAATGAAAGACAGTAGGGAACAATTGTGGTCTTTGAGTATCCAGGATGTACTAAATTTGGTCACAAAATCTAATACGAAGAATCTTAAGAGAAAGATTTACTTGTGTTTATCAGTGCATGTTACCAACTGGCTATAACTTAATTTCTGCCTGGCTGCTTTGAAATTGAATATTTCTTATTATAATACTGTGTCTTTCTTAATACTCTAAGATTTTTTTTATTTTTATTTTTTTATTTTTTTTGCATTCAAAATGTGTTACATAACAAAAAAAAATATGATCTATATATAATTATTATAATAATATAATTAATCAGTTCAGCCTAATTTAATTTTCACACAAGCTGACAAGATGTTTCCTTTTGTTCAAAGTAATAAGTGTTTGTCTTCGTGTCCTTTAAGAATCCACTGGCCTGGTTTCTAGGGGTCTAGTCTTCTTTTCTCACGATTCCATGCGTCTGTAGTCACGTGCTTTAATATGCACGAGGGACCTCCTCCACTTGAATATAATTAGAGTATGGTCGGTCAAACCCTCCATTGACCATAGGCCCTAAAAGTGCACAGGAGAAAGAGTTCAGAAAATAGCAAACAGTAATCTATACAGCGTTATCTGTGCGGTGACATTTCTGAAACAATTCACGTGCAACCATTTCATTATCATATTAAAGGTTCAACAGTTTTATAGTTTTGACTTTTTATTTATCTTTCATTTAGAATGGCCATATAAGCATTAATGTGGAAATTCAAATTTCGGCATGTGTTTATTTATAGGCTATCTATCATCTCACTTTTCGAAAAACTACAAAAAAATTAGTTTAAAATGACGATATCACCACCCATATAAAACTAAAAGCTAAAATAGGATGCTTCGAATTGTTCTGGTCCAATTATGCCTCCAGAAATTTCTTGCTCAGACTTGCTCAGTATTAGACAAAACTTCAGTCCAACAATACATACGTTTTCGAAAACCTCAATGAATCGTTCATACCTATGCAAAAGTCAATTTGCATAGGTATATTACAGATGAATAAATTACGTAAATAGTGTTTTGCATTTAAATTTGATCTCTGTGTCATGTATAAATAATAATAAAAAAGTTGCATAATAGTACACAAACCAGGAAAAATACACATTAATTATGATTTATAATATCTTTTGATGTATACTGAAACAGGTAGGCAATATTAATGAATGAGCCAGAGAAGCTCGTTTTGACAAACACTTTTAAACTCTTTAAATAGGCTACAGAATTCATCATAAACTCTTTCCTTATTCTTACCCCACACAGGAAACACCAGAAGTACAATAATGACATCCCAACTCAAACTTAAATCAGTGTTTTTAATTAAGGATTCACTCTACTAAAGATTCACCTCTCATTCCATTTACCCGTTTGTTTTTCACCGGTTCAGTTTGACAGACATGCGTAATGGGTACCGCGCTTCCTGAGTAGCCAGGAATTTACAGACATCCTGCGCTTTTTCAGGTAGCTGTATCTCTCTCTCTCTTTTTTTTTTTTTTTTGGTTAATGAACTCAGGCGATTCTGCAGGCATCCCGAGGGAATGGAGAGGGAATGTTTTCCTTTCTGTAAAAGGTGTGGGCTCTCTCTCTCCAACTCGACTTATCTTTGGGCTAATTAGGCGGGGCCCTGAAGACGCACGCATGAATATTCATGTGAAAGCACCGCCGCGCAATTAGCCATGAAAAGAGTTTCTAACTTCAATCACTGGCCAGTGCTGAAAGAAAAGGGTAGTTTTTCCTCACAGCCAGAGAACTGAGGTGTCGCGCTAAGCCACTTTTTTAAACGTAAAGTGTATGAGAAAGAGACAAACCTGACATTTTACTCAGCTAATTCTATGCGCAGTGCTTTTCTTAATGGATAGCATCCCTATTTATAAATTACTGGCTACCTACGTTAAATTTTTCCATTTTGATTAACAGCATTTCTGAGGATTTTAGATATAGAGAGGTTCAGAAGTACATTTAGAGGCAGTCTAGTAATTTTAGACTAAATTATATGTTCTAAAAATTCTTACAATATCCAAGAAAGTATTTTTTAATCAAACTAGGACCTATTGGATAGCAGCCACTACAACTGAAGTTGTTAAGGCTGTCCATCACCATAGCTGTAATGTTAATCTTACAGTGCAGTTTTAAACCTGAAATCGCTGTTCATTTTCAAGTTTTCTTCAATTCAAATATGCATTCAGCCAATTTTGACAAAACTGATTCACATTCAAATTAATATGTCATTACTGTGATTTCATTCTATGCTATTTAATGGTACCCAAGATAATCTGCTTTTCTTTGGAAAATTCTCTACAATCTCTCTGTTTGTCTTTGCACACAAAGTTTGGTGCCTTAACCTGTGCTGCTGTCTGTTCTGTCTGCTAAGGCCTCAATCCTTTGCTTTGAATTCAAGGTGATCTTTATCCTTTCCCCTTCCGGGTGTGCACTTGCCACTTGCTTCCATAAAGATGCATTTATGTATGTATATATGTGTGGAAGGAAACTGGGAGCTTTTGGAGGGGGACTTGTGAGATAAGCAGTGGAATTTGTGCCGTCTGAATATGGATGGCAGCCAGAACCTTGGTAAGCAGCTGATAGAGTGGTAAACAGCTTGTGGGCTGAAGGGGTTGGAAGCATGCTCCTGAATACATTGGGCCTCTCTTCCACTGTGTGCCTGCACAATGGTCAATCAAAACAACGTCACTTTCCCCAATCCCTGTGATGCAGTGGGTTTGTGATGTTGAACAAGCTGCCACTACACCCATCCACTCACTTATCAACCGCTGACATGTTCTGGCTTGGTAGATGATTGCAATAACCAGTGTTTTCAGTTAACTTTTATTTGATATCAAATTCTTCTGTTATTTAGATTTAAAGACTTGGCCTCAGAATCATACACTCCTATTGAATGATTTGTTTCTAGAACTTTTTGGAAAATCAAGTTTTTCTTGACATGTGGCTTTCTTTCTTTAGTCTTTGATCTCTTTTTGTCTTTCTTTTTAATTATAATATACTCATAAATCTTAATAACTTTCAAAGTCATTGTCAAACATCTTATAATGCTTAACAGATCAGTAGTTTACATACTAACAAATATGAATATGTATGAAAATATAAGATTCTCTGTTTCATGACATTTTTAGCTATCAGAATGTACATTATCTAACGATCTGGTAAACCTTCTAAAACATTTGATGACTTATTAATGAATGTTTTTATAAAGTGTACCCATGATATTTTAATTTATACTGTAGATTTATGTTTATAATAATACTCAGCTTGATGCTGATCGAGTTTCATCATCTCTCCAGACAGGACTAATGGAGCTGAAAGCTGATGATGGTGATAGAGATAATATAGTGCAAACATAATTTGCCTTCTGTGGAAGCAGATCCAGAGATAAGAGAGGTGATACACGTCACATTATTTAACATAATCTTTACAATCGTTTTCTTATACTGTAAATGCTGTATGACCAAATTAATTGCATGATTTTCCGAGATTCAGTTCAAGATGCAGAATCAATTTAATTCAAATTAAATTAAAGCCACAGAATATACTGCATGAATCTTGTTTACAGAATTTCTATGATTAGGGACACTATTCCTATTTTACTATATCTATATTAGTCAAAGATTTAATATCAAATGTTAATACAATTTTAATTTTTTTTATAGTTCATGTTAACAATAAATGAAAAAGTTATTGATCATATGCATAAACACAATTAATTAGAGTTGTTTAACTTTTTTTTTTTTGTTGGTGTGATTATTTAAAAAAAAAAATTATTTATGAAAAAGTGTTAGAACAAATTGTTGCAGATCAAACGAAAGGTTCGATGTGTTGTGCATTCTGAGATGCTATTCTGCTCACTACAATTGTTGAGAGTGGTTATCTGAGTTACCGTAGCCTTTCTGTCAGCACGAACCAGTCTGGCCATTCTTAGTTGACCTCTCTCAACAAGGCTTTTTCATCCACAGAACTGCCGTTCACGTAATGTTTTTTTTTTTTTTTTTTTTGGCACCATTCTGTGTAAATTCTAGAGACTGTTGTGCGTGAAAGTTCCAGGATATCAGCAGTTACAGAAATATCAGACCAGCCTGTCTGGCACCAACAATCATGCCATGGTCAAAATCACTATGATCACATTTTTCCCCATTCTGATGGTTGATGTGAACATTAACTGAAGCTCCTGACCTGTATCTGCATGATTTTATGCATTGCACTGCTGCCACATGACTGGCTGATTAGATAATGCATGAATAAGTAGGTGTACAGGTGTTCCTAATAAAGTGCTCAGTGAGTGGATATAGTGACTGAGTTTACTAAGTTTGGGTTGCCATTCACACCTGTTTATTGTTAAGTTACAGAGTTTTTATCTAGAAATCCATTTAATCATTATTCATTCACTTAAATATTTAATGAATAATTTGGTCAACCTTTGTGGATTTCCTCATGTAAATTATTTGTTGCACTTGAGTATTTCAAGACCTGTCTGTCTTCCCTGGTGGCAGCCACAGTGAGGCTAAGCCAGCATAAAACTGCAGAGTTCCACATGTCAGCACACTCAAGAGAGCATCTAGAGGCCCTCGCCAAAGTTATTAATGAGTTGCTTCCTTTTAATTAGATAGTAATTCATGTTAATGCATGCCTAATGAATCCAAATCGTTCCCTTCGGTCATTCTGTGGAGTTCCACTGTTTACTCATTGTCTGTTTTTCCTGGTTTTGTGTTTTATTAGGCTTAAAGGGGCTGAAAGGGACATCTTTAGAGACATCTGAGGAGTTCAGTTAAAGAAACAATCACATTTTCTTGAAGGGTCGTTTGGTATGAATAGAACCATATGATATCAAGAAGACTTTAGGAAGGTCAGTGACTAGGGTTAAAGATGTTGCAGTCCTCACAGGTTTAGCAACAGAGGCATTGAGATCACCAAGATATGTTTACACTGAACTTTTAGCCACAGGGTGTACATACAAAACACCCAAGCTCCTTTTGTGTGTTATTGAGGGCAGCCCCATACAGTGACTGTCTAGGAGGAAGGTATGGGATTATTTGACCCTGCCATAAAGTGAGACACTGATGGGAAAAGGCAGTGACCAGACCAGCTCCAGCCAAAAAGGGGTCATGACCAGATGCCAAGTGCTCCTGTCTCAGTGTCGGCAGTGGTCAAGCACTCGTCAGCAGACTGAATTAAATTAGACTGCTTTTAATTGAGGATTGACCGGTCTGAGAGCAGCTGGCACTTGGGTCAGTCAAGATAGCAAAGCCCTGAATCCCCCAGGCCGCAACTGCAATTTCAGCCCTGCAGGTACTGAAATGGAATGGGAAGGTGAGAACGCGAGAGCATGCTGGGAATGCATGGCTGATGATTAGTAATAAGAGTTTATAGGAAGGCTTAGATGAGATTTGGCTTGTTTGCTTGAGTGGAAAGTGTAACAGCACAACAGGTGCGCACACACACAGAGCAAAGTACTGGAGCCTGTTCTGTGCTGGAGCATGTGTGTAGACTCAGGGAAAATCAGCTTAATGTTTGCATCTCACTGAAAATCTCCTCAATCAGCCAGTCAATGCAATTAATGGCTTCATTAATATACAATCGCTGTGTCGACCCACCCCGACTGTGTTTTGGCAACCGTGAGATATACGGCTCCCCTTTTTCTTCATACTTTCACTTCTTTCACTCCTCCTACCCACACAATACTATTCTTTATCTTTTTCTTCTGCACTCCTTTTCTCTCCCCTTCTTTAAACCGCGTCGCAAAAGACGACTTTGTTTCGTTTTAGCATGAACAGGCGCACTTTTCTCTCGGCAAGCAGGTCAGAGCGTTCTGCTAACATTTGTTATCTGTAATCCTGCAGGTCCCTCACACAAAATGAGCGTAGTAAACTCTTGCAAAGCCCCAATCCTGCCATTTTTTAGATGCACTTTTTTCTCTTTCCTTTTCTTGCTTTTTTATTTTCCATCTATGGGGTGGGAAAGCCATTTTAAAAAGAGGCATCTCTGATAGCTGCACTTATTTTTGAGGTACAAAACTTCTTTTTACCCCTTTTCCTCTTTCCATATCCTTTCATTTACAACCAATTTCTGGCAATTAAAAAGCAGTGGTGCTTCAGAAATGTTTTAATGCTCTCCAATGCTGATAAATCATTTCAGCTCACCACTAGCTGGAAAAGCTGCCCATGCTTTTGTGACAGGCTTTGTTGATTTGCCTTTCAGACTCGGTGTGTGGTTCGCAGTGGCCGTGATGAACAATCACACTCAATAATTCATACTGAACACATGTATGGTTTGACTGTCACTGCATCTGGGGTAATTGTGCTGTTGATTCAGCTCACTAACATACTGGATATGTGTAAAAAAAAAATTCACTCTCAATTATCTATCCACTGATTTGATTTGAGTCTTATACTATGCAAATTATGTATATGAAAGCTCTCGTACAGTTCTGGTGTATTTTGTCTTGGTCATGCACACCCACATATGTAGCGAGTGAGATTGTGTGTGTGTGTAATATGGTGAGTAATAGTAGAGCTCAGTGGAAGGCTGTAGTGTTGACAGCATGGCAAACGATGCAGCCTACCTACTGCAGCAGGAACCCTGCTAATCATACACACCACATGCTAATGAGAGCAACCCCTTTCCTCACACACACACACACACATGACTAACCACAGCAAACACACACAAACTCTCCCTCTCACACACACTGACCCATACTTCTACAGACAAATGTAAGACATAATGGTAGCCGGAGGCAGTGCACAGTTCTTCACTCTCTCTCTCTCTCTTTCTCTCTCTAACACTCTCTAAGCAAGCACATCTCTATCTCTTTACCCTCTTCGCACACATACACAACCAGCATTCTATTTTAAGAGTTGCCTGCCCTGCCTGAAAGCTTTGTTTTCCTTTGAAAGCTCATTTAAAGTGCATAATAGACATTTCACACAAGCATGTACACACATAGCCTATTGCACGGGACATATCAGACTTAGTTTCCCACTAAAGGGAACAAGAAAGGAAGAATGCCAAAACTCAGCCTGGTTGGCCATGGGTGCCGGATTTTGAGTGACAGCTCCTTTCTATATCTTTCGCTACTTTTGTGTATCAGCTACGTCGCAACTGTCCCTGCTTCCTCAGCCAATCAGGATACTTTGATGTTCCATGGCGGGAACAGGAACAAGCGGGTAAACACAATCAGCTGACAGTAAACACTACAGTCAAGCCCAGTGTTGGGAAAGCTACTTTGAAACTGTAGATTCCAAAACTACAAGCTACTCATAACGAAAAGTAGTTAAACTACAGTCAATCTACTCTTTTAAAAAGTAATATAAGCTACACTACAAGTTACTAAGAAAAAGTAGCTAACTACTTCAAAGCTATTTCAATGATAAAAAAATAGTAGCTAACTACATTGAACTATTTCATTAACAAATAATATTAAAAATATTGTTAAATTTATACCAATCAGATGATATTGTTAAATTCGGCTATCAGAAGTTATATATTTCGTTAGGGTGACAATGCACAATTAGAGTGACAACATTAAATTGAACATATACATTTATACAAAATATAAAACACCCTATTTTATATAACAGAGTCTAAATATAGTGATAAACAGCAGCAATTTTGCATCAAAAAAGGCAAAGTCCCTTTAAGGCTGTGCAGGTGCTCAAGTGAATTAGTAAATAATTTATACGAACTACTTAATTCATGAACTGTCCGAAAGAACCGATTCACTTAAATGAGAGAGAGAGAGGACAGTTTAGGCGAGTGTGTTTGATTACTCCCTCATCTCTATTGCTGTGTTTTCAATATTATCTGACAATGTAGAGTTCTGTGATGCTACACCACTGCTTGTTGTAAAATTTAGCTTGTTACTGGTAAAGCTACATTATTGTGAAAATGGCTGAGCAACTTGTCACGCTACTGGAAAATTTAGTTAGTAGTGTCGCTAATTTTAGTTACTCCCCAACTCTAGTTAAGCGCCACAGAAGAAATTCTTCCCCTTCTTAGAAGAAATGTCGGATACCATAATCAGCCAAACAAAGACCAAAAAACTATGACACAACACTGAGCTTCAATTCAAAGACATCTGAGGACTGTATTAGAAAATGAGAGTGTGGATGAAAAATTACAAGGCAAATTGTTTGGGGACATGCGCTGATTTCCTGTGCATTACCCATGATTAACACAGGTATAAATTAGGAAATGGTTTCCTGGCAAACTTGTGCTCTTGGAATGGGGATGTGCAAATGGGTTAATTCATTTTAAGTAAGGTGACAATTCACACACTCTCACATTCACACTTATTCTTTGTATTTTGCAGGGCGGCATGTGTGGCTAAGACAGTAGGATGTAGAGGGAACAGGTGTGGTGCCTGTAGGTCCTTTATGTACCATATGTACACAGGTAAGGCCATGGGGCATGATGTCACCGAAAGTGTCACATCCGAACACCTTACACACACACACACACTCTCTCTCTCTCTCTCTCTCTCTCTCTCTCTCTCTCTCTCTCTCTCTCTCTCTCTCTCTCTCTCTCAGTAACACACCCACATTGAACAGATTGCTTGTTCAGTATATGCAACAGTGACTTTAATATTTGTTATTATTATCATCTTCATTGGTGTTGACTTAAAATTATGTTTGCTATTTGTTTTTTTATAAAAGTTTTTTTAAAGTTAAAATGTAATAATTTAAAAAGTTTAAATTTACATAAATGTTTTTAATTTAATTTTTTTTGTAATTTGTTTTATTGGCATTTATTTTTATAATATGTACATTTTTTATAATTTTTTTATTGCAGTTTTTTTTTAAATAAAATAAAATTTTTATTTAAACAATGCTAATAATCTTTTTTAATAATTTTTTAAATATTTTTTGATCATTTTATCATATGCGATGGACCTTATTCAGAGTAAAAGACTGTAAGCATGTCCCTCACAGCCTCTATTTAATTCCTGTAACAGACTAAATATGGTGCTACTCTAGGCCTATTATAGATTTCTACTGTTCAAAGACAATCCATGACATTATTTTTTTAATATTATTCTGAAGAAACATATTCCCTAAAAATAATTAAAAAAAATTTGAAACAAGTGTATTCTGTTAAAGTGTGTTTTTTGTATGTCACTTGCTACATGCTACATCTCATTTAGCAGACACTGGAAATTACAGTCTCGACCTGCAGGGCCAGTCTCCCTGGAGCAGCCTGGGTTGTCGCAATCAAGTAACTCTTCAGTTCATGGATCACCCCTAACTGGTTTGAGCTTGTGCCCTTTATGCTGTCAAACTAGATCCTTAACCCTGTATGTGTGTGGGTAGAAAATTGGTAAAGCATCTCTCTTGACAGAGGGAGCAAGCGAGTTTGTGTGTCAAATGTGTATAAGCCATTTAGGATTTAACCCCTTGACACTACTTAGAGGCTGCTTTTCCTTGTAGTATACTTACAGTTAGCTGTGAACACACTCTTTCATGCTCTCACTCACACTTGAATCTCTTTCCTCTGGTTGCTAAGGCACATAAACTGCCACCAGTGCTGGTTTTCCAAATGCAGAGAGAAAACGGTTGCATCAGTCCTTCCACAGTCTGTGGAATGGCTGTATTTAAGAGTCCACTAAATTCTCAGAGGTACATGAGGAAGCATTGCTTCTCATAAACAGACACACAGAGAGTCATATTTAAACTGTAACTGAAGTTTGAACAAAGGCAGAAGTCCTTGGATGGCGATGTTCGAGGGGCACCATCACCTAACACACCACAGCACATGTGCACGCTCACTCCCCCTTACCAAAATTGAGAGGAGTGGAAACAGTTCCCTCTCTGATGAAAGGGCCCCTCTGATCGAGACAACAACAAAGGGCTTGGCCGCCTGTGTTTGGAAAAGCTTCCCCTTTCTTCTTGCCTTCCTCCTCCTCCATCTCCTCTTCTCTCCTCTCTGATCTCTCCCTCTCTCTATCTCCCTCTGCCCGATGCCACTCACTCTGGCAGGGCCCGCTCAGCTCTGCGTTAGGGTGGCGATACAATCAGGGGACCGGATTAAAAATCAGTGTGCGTCCTTGTCGAAAGCGCCCAGGATGGCGCACTTTGATGTCTCTCCGCAAATTTGAAATTCATATGTTGTCACACTTCATTTTATTCTCCCCTTCTTTTTTCTTCATTCTTTCCCATTTTGGGGGGGCTCGTTCTTTAGTTGCACACATGTACAGTGTGAAAACGTGAATGGGAGAGGATATAAAAACCGCTCGCACTCATGCCTTTCTTTTATTTTTCATGTTTTTACATTTTTTGGGTGGGAAGAATTATTAATCATTTAATTTGATTTATTGAAGGAGGCGTGATGGGGCTGCTGAGGTTTGGAGGGATGACAGTGTAGAGGACAGAAAGAGTTCAGAGGAAAAGACAGAAGCAGGGGAGATGGAGGTTTACACTTTGATGACACTTCAAAACTGTGTGCCAAGACTGAGCTATCAGCGCTATCTGAGGACTGACTAGCATATGTGTGCCCTCTTTTAAAGTCCCCGATGAAAACAAAACACAACAAACAATGCCAACAGCAAACAAGGCCCTCTATTTCTTAAACCATTTATATATAAAAAAGAGAGAATGTCAGCTAAAGTAATCCTATTAGCCTGTGAAGAAAAACAGCAATTAACAGCATTTCAATACACAGGGCAAATTCACTGCAATTGGACTTAAGATCAATGTGGCTGATAATTATTCACCTCAGTGGTATCAGGTTCCGCATTCTTATGCACCTATCCCAGAACTGTAATCCGGAAAATGGGACAATGCATCCTCCAAATTCTATGACCTCCCAAGACAGTAACAAATGGACCTAATGGCTGGACTGATGTTTGCGTATATGGTTTGGAGGGAGTTGTCTTGCCAGTTGCGACAACCCAAGCTTTGTCATCAATCTTGAGAATATCACAAGCCTCTCTACTCTTCTAGAGTCCCAATCCCCAGGCAGTTCTGATGCACCTGCTCTTTCGTGATCTGCTCTATTCGTAAAACCTCTCCCACAGCTTCCCCTCTCTCCTCTTCATGACGAATGGGTTTTAATAAAAGCTGACAGAGTGATGAAATTAAAAGTGCGAACTGTGGCCTCCAATTGTTCCAGCTGCTCAATTACAGTACATATCTCAGTACCCTTGCCCTCGGTTCACCAGCATTGTCTTACATCACCATTGCTGTAATATTATTCATCGGCAGGCCCTATTCTTGATGTCTAAGTTGTTGTTCTTATAGACAACCAAAGAGATGCACAACGCCTGTGTGTTTTCTCTAAATCTAATATAATCTGTCTTCCTTGACCTTCTTAGTTGTTATTATGTCAATTTCCCATGCTGCCTCATTACGGCAGTGATGGTGTCGCGAGCGGGACATGAAGGAGGTGGGTAAAGAAAACAAGTGTGCGTCTTTCTAAGCGAAAAGTCCCATAAGTACTAACCGACATGGTCTTAATCTGCAATGTCACCCTTTTCAGGAAAAGCATCCTTTGTTTTAGATTATGCAGTATCATTTATCATCACTCTCCACCCCCACCACTACTAATTTAGAATCTCTGAGATTTTAAGGACTGTGTTTGGAGGGGGAGGAAGGGGTCCTGGTGCTCTGGCCAGTACCGCCACCAAGAATGTTTTGCCTTCACACCTGGTATTAAGATGTGTTTTGGGAGATATGTTTGAAATGGGCCGACACCAAAGACAAGTACACAAGGGGACCAACACATTTTGAGATTTATCCACTTCAACCACATTTGGAGTTGGTTGAATATGCTCGAAAATGCATGTGACCACATAGGGCTCATAGTCTAAATGCTCATCCATAGACCTTATTCACAACAGCACCATCTATGATTTTTGATGGGAATGACAACAAGGCTGTGAGGGATAGACATACAGTCTCTTCAATTGGCTGTACTGCAGTTTAAAGTGTTTCTGGATCGTTCCGTGGACAAAACTTTGAAAAAAAACAAACAAACAAAAAAAAAAAAAAAACATCTTTCCAAGAACATTCAACATATAAAAACTCCAGATAATATGAGTTGTGGAAAATCAAATGGGATCTAGGAGCTTTATGCAGCTTTATACTGTGCGTGCAATTGAAGAGATGGTACAGTGTAAGTCTATCCTTACAACCTTGTTTTCATTCCCATTAAAAATCATAGATGGTGCTACTGTGAATAAGGTCTATTTGAATGTGTTCGAACATTAGTGAAGCTCCACCCACTCACCTGTAAATTAACCATTGCATTAAAACAAGAGTTTTAAACTTGGCAGGTTAAAGTGAGTCAAATTGGAAACTGGAAATAACCATCAAATTAGAAAAGTTTAAAAAGCACATATATACACTACCGTTCAAAGGTTTGGGATCACGTGCCTGAAATGTTTATCATGATCTTAAAAATCTTTTGATCTGAAGGCGTATGATTAAATGTTTGAAATTAGTTTTGTAGACAAAAATATAATTGTGCCAACATATTAATTTATTTAATTACAAAACAAAAATGTTATTTTAAAAAAAAAAGTTTTTGAAATGGATGACTTGGACCGAATAATTAAGAAAAGCTGCCACTAAGTGCCCAGCATATAGATGGGAACTCCTTCAGTACTGTTTAAAAAGCATCCCAGGGTGATACCTCAAGAAGTTGGTTGAGAAAATGCCAAGAGTACATTTCTGCAAAATCTAGGCAAAGTGTGGCCATTTTGAAGATGCTAAAATATAACACAGTTTTTATTTGTATTTATTTTGGCTTTTTTTAGTCACAACATAATTCCCATATTTCCATTTCTATTATTGCATAGTTGTTATGACTTGACTATTATTCTAAAATGTAAAAAATAAAAAATAAAGAATGAGTAAGTGACCCTAAACTTTTGAACGGTAGTGTATAAGCATGCATGAGATCTTCATGGAACTTCTTCAGTGTGTCTGATATCAATATGCAAATGTGAGGCACACACACCTGAAGCTCAGTTAATACAGGTACTCCAGTGAAAACACTGAGAATTCTGCTCTTCACATCATGTTTTGCTTGAATATTGTAATTGGGAAAAATGGTGCACCTTTTTGTGCTTTATTTTTCTTTTTTACTTTATTATAATGCGTAGTGATTGTCGTATATGTGGTCATAAAATCAGACACCATCCCCTTGAAATCCAAAAAAGAGTGGTCAAAAGAAATGCATTGAAAACACATCTACCACATACAATCTGTGAGAAAGTGTTTAAATGTATATCAACTGAATGCAAATATAAGGGAATTGAAAGTGGCACTGTGAGACAAAATTAATTATATAACTCCACAACAGTAATTTGATAAGTGATCTAATTGCTCTGAGAAAAAACAACAACACATAAATCAAAGTAATACAGGATTTGGATGGTGGTTTACTTTATCAAAGAATGTGAGTGTGTGTGTGTGTGTGTGTGTGTGTGTGTGAGAGAGAGAGAGAGAGAGAGAGAGAGAGAGAGAGAGGAAAGCATATTTGTGTACTGTCAGGAGTCAAGGGAACTGGAAGACGCAGTGGCCATCGATGAAATAACCTTGGAGGGCTTCCAGAGTGACGGTGTGAGTGGCAGAGTCTTGGAGCTGTTCCATGCGGGGCCTTTTGTGCTTGTTTCCACTACATTCAAATCAGACGTAGACATTTATACCCTTTTGGTAATTGAAAGGCTGGCTTGGGAGTCATTTGTATGAGCAGGCGTCTGTTCCACTTGTTCACAAACACAAACTCATTCAGACACTTAAAGGGATAGTTCACCCAAAAATAACAATTATGTCATAATTTAATCACCCTCATGTTGTTCCAAACTTGTGTGACTTCATTTCTTTTGTAGAAAACAAAAGGAAATGTTAGACACAATGTTAGCCATTCACTTTCATTGAATGGAAGAAAAGATGCAATAAAAGTGAATGGTGCCTAATGGTGCCTGTTACACAGAAGAAAGAAAGTCATATGGGTTCAGAACAACATGGGGATGAGTAAATAATGACAGAATTTTAATTTTTGGGTGAACTATCCCCTAAATACAAATATTTAAGTAAAAAAACTTTAGACAAATTTAGACATTTTCAATAAATAAATAAATAAATAAATAAAAATAAAATTAATAAGAAGTTTTATAATGGGAAAAATGCCGGTAAGTCAGATTCTGTCAAAAATCGAGTTCAAGTTTTTTGTTCTATTTTTGTTGGATCAATTTCACCCAAATCAATAAAATGCTTCTTTGCAAATGTATTAAGTGCTAAATATTAGTACTTTGCAGTAATTCAGTGCCTCAAACCATGTTCTACTGCAATAAATTAAGGCAGTTTTTAACTTTTGAGCCTGTATTAATGTACAATGTATAAATTATGCTCCTGCCAACAGTTCTAAGGAAGAGTGCTTTCATTAATTCATTTTCTGAAACATAAAAAACACACATTGCTAACTTTAAATGCATGATCCAGTGGTGGGTTTTGATTTTCTATGGGATTGTGTGGGCATGATGCCAGCTTGGGCCAGAAACTTGTTAGGGTTTCTTTGCCAATTGGCACAGAGCTCCCTGTTAATTCATGACCCACCTCAAACTTAAATAAATAAATAAAATAATATATATATATATATGTTTGATTGTCTCCACTGCCCACATTTTTTCTTAGGTGTGTTCTACATACTGATTTTCTTTGGAAGGGCAAGGTCACGTAGGTCAGGCAGAAGGGACAAATGTAATTTACTTCTTGCTTGAAAAAAAAAATGGATATATTAATGTTACAATTCAGCAAATCATATAACTTAACAAGAGCTACACAGTTCTAGGGGGCTCTGATGTGTAAAATTAACTAAAATACAACAAAATCTGGGTGTAAATAGTGTTACATTTAAAAGTAAATCAAAACAAAGAGAGAATACAGCTATACTAGTACAGGTTCAATAATAACACTGATCAGCAACAGCATTTTTAAGTGACAGATAAAAAGAGCTGATTGTTGAATCGTAAATGCCACAAGTGCTGGTATCACAACATTTAGTCAAGATATAAAAGAAAATTAAAGTTATACAGTGGCAAGAAAAAGTATGTGAAGCCTGGTTTTCTGCATTAACTGGTCGTAACATGTAATCTCATCTTCATCAAAGTCATGAGTATAGACAAACACAAAGCTATCAACACACAAACAATTATAATCTTTCATGTCTTTATTGAACACATACCATTAAACATTCACAGTGCTGTGGAAAAAGTAAGTGAACCCTTAATAACTGGTTGATCCTCCTTTGGCAGCGATAACCTCAACCATGCGTTTCTGGTAGCTGCAGATTAGACCTGCACAATTTTCAGAAGGCATGTTGGACCATTCTTCCTTACAGAACTGCTTCAGCACAGACAAATTCTGTGGATCCCTGGAGTGAATGGCTCTCGAGGTCATTCCACAGCATCTCTATTTCGTTAAGGTCTGGTCCCTGACTGGGCCACTCCAAAAGTTGGATTTTCTTTTTTGGAAACCATTCACCTGGCATACAGCCACCCAGATATTATCCTGCAGGATATCTTGATAAAATTGGGAATTCAGTTTTTCCCTTGATGATGGCAAGCAGTCCAGGCCCCGTAGCAGCAAAGCAGCCGCAAACTATGATGCTCCCTCGACCGTACTTCATCGTTGGGTGGTCTTTGGCAAATTTCAGGCACTCAGCAATGATTTTGTTGGAAAGCAGCGGCTTCCTTCATGGTGTCCTGCCATGGACACCATGTCTGTTTAATGTTTTTTGTATAGTAGACTCATGAACAAAGATGTTAACCAGTTCCAATGATTCCTTAAAGTCTTTAGCTGTCACTCTAGGGTTCTTTTATATATATATATATATATATATATATATATATATATATATATATATATATATATATATATATATGTGTATACCCCATATATACATATATATATATGAGGTATATATACCTCATATATATATATGAGGTATATATATATATATATATATATATATATATATATATATATATATATATATATATATACCTCATTTAGCATTCTGCGGTGTGCCCTTTGAGTCATCTTGGCTGAAAAACCACTTCTAGGGACAATAGCCACAGTACTAAATTGTCGCAATTTATAGACAGTTTGTCTAACTGTGGACAGATGAATATCTGAGCTCTTTGAGATAAGTTTGTTACGTTTTCCAGCTTTATGCAAAGCAGCAATTCTTGATCGTAGGTCTTCTGAGATCACATCAGCAGATGCTTCTTGTCAATAGGAAACTCAAGATGTTTGAGTACTTTTTATGAGTCAAAGTAGCTCTGACCCACATCTCCAATCTCATTTCATTAACTGGATGCCAAGTTTGCCAACTACTGACTCTAATTGGCTTTTGTTGACGTCATTAGCCTAGGGGTTCACATACTTTTTCCAACCTACACTGTGAATGTTTGAATGATGTATTCAATATGTACAAGAACTATACAATTTGTGTGTTAAGTCAAGTCAAGTCATTTTTATTTATATAGCGCTTTTCACAACACACATCGTTTCAAAGCAGCTTTACAGAAAATCATGCATTAACAGAAAATGAAACTGTAATATCTATGAAGTCTTAGAGTGATCATTGTTTAGTTTGATTAAATATGATTGTAAATTGTGTATAAAAATTTAATAATTAAATATTAAATATTTAATATTGGTATTATTGTGTTTTTCATTATTGTAACTTAGATGAAGATCAAACCAGATTTTAAGACAAATTTATAAATAAAGGCAGGTAATTCTAAAGGGTTCACATACTTTTTCTTGGCACTGTAGATAGTTTAGGTAAAAGTCACAATGAAGATATACATGGTATCTCTTTCAGGGAACCACAGAAAACTTAAATATATATGAAATATATATTTTTTTTAACAAGCAGTGTAAAAAGTATCTATATATCTATATCTATATCTATATCTATATCTATATATATATATATATATATATATATATATATATATATATATATATATATATATATATATATATATATATATATATATATATATATATATATATATATACACACACACACATACACTATATTGCCAAAAGTATTCGCTCACCCATCCAAATAATTGAATTCAGGTGTTCCAATCACTTCCATGGCCACAGGTGTATAAAATGAAGCACCTAGGCATGCAGACTGCTTCTACAAACATTTGTGAAAGAATGGGCCGCTCTCAGGAGCTCAGTGAATTCCAGCGTGGTACTGTGATAGGATGCCACCCGTGCAACAAGTCCAGTCGTGAAATTTCCTCGCTACTAAATATTCCACAGTCAACTGTCAGTGGTATTATAACAAAGTGGAAGCGATTGGGAATGACAGCAACTCAGCCACGAAGTGGTAGGCGACGTAAAATGACAGAGCGACCTCTGCGCATAGTGCGCAGAGGTCGCCAACTTTCTGCAGAGTCAATCGCTACAGACCTCCAAAGTTCATGTGGCCTTCAGATTAGCTCAAGAACAGTGCGTAGAGAGCTTCATGGAATGGGTTTCCATGGCCGAGCAGCTGCATCCAAGCCATACATCACCAAGTGCAATGCAAAGCGTCAGATGCAGTGGTGTAAAGCACGCCGCCACTGGACTCTAGAGCAGTGGAGACGCGTTCTCTGGAGTGACGAATCACGCTTCTCCATCTGGCAATCTGATGGACGAGTCTGGGTTTGGCGGTTGCCAGGAGAACGGTACTTGTCTGACTGCATTGTGCTAATTGTGAAGTTTGGTGGGGGGGGGATTATGGTGTGGGGTTGTTTTTCAGGAGCTGGGCTTGGCCCCTTAGTTCCAGTGAAAGGAACTCTGAATGCTTCAGCATACCAAGAGATTTTGGACAATTCCATGCTCCCAACTTTGTGGGAACAGTTTGGGGATGGCCCCTTCCTGTTCCAACATGACTGCGCACCAGTGCACAAAGCAAGGTCCATAAAGACATGAATGAGCGAGTTTGGTGTGGAAGAACTTGAATGGCCAGCACAGAGTCCTGACCTCAACCCGATAGAGCACCTTTGGGATGAATTAGAGCGAAGACTGCGAGCCAGGCCTTCTCGTCCAACATCAGTGTCCTCCTCAAATGCGCTTCTGGAAGAATGGTCAAAAATTCCCATAAACACACTCCTAAACCTTGTGGAAAGCCTTCCCAGAAGAGTTGAAGCTGTTATAGCTGCAAAGGGTGGGCCGACGTCATATTAAACCCTATGGATTAAGAATGGGATGTCACTTAAGTTCATATGCGTCTAAAGGCAGATGAGCGAATACTTTTGGCAATATAGTGTATATATATATAAGCACTGAACTGGTAAGCAAAAGGTTGTTGGTTCAATCCCCACAACCACCACCATTGTGTCCTTGAGCAAGGCACTTAACTCCAGGTTGCTCCAGGAGGATTGTCCCTGTAATAAGGGCACTGTAAGTTGCTTTGGATAAAAGCGTCTGCCAAATGCATAAATGTAAATGTTTTTAAATAGGGTTAGTTTACCTAAAAGACACTATTTTTGAAAAAGATGCTGTAAATATAGCATTAATCAAAATGTATAAACACCATAAATATCTTTGCAATATAACTGACTTGAAAAAAAAAAAAAAAAAAAAAACGAATGCAGAATTTGCCCCCATTATTAATATGCCTCGCAACAGTTTGCAGATTTTTAAAAAAAACCTGTCCTTGTGAAGCCTTCAGGACATGTTGTTCTTTTCTCAGAACATCAAGATAAGTGTAACTTGTGGCTCTATGGCAGCAGGGACAGAGATCAGGAAAACTGGTACGAGTCTGAAAGAGACTGGCTCAGTGCAGGAGGAAGATAATTCTCCTCCATCACTCTATGCCCCGACATCCCTTTGAAGCTTTGCTTTTACCTGAAAGCTACTGGACAATAGATTTCATTTGTACCGGGCATTGGGAGCCATATCACAGACGCCAAAAGAGTGAGTGAGTGGGATGAGGAACTAAGAAAGAAATTAAGAGACAGTACAGGCCTTTGGATTTAAGGATCCCCCAATCCAGAAAACACTTTACCACGCCCGCTTAAGAAGAACTATAAGTCCAATGCACTTAGTAGCTGTTTCATCTTCCATTTTGTGCAGCCAAGTTTGTTTTGATGCTTACACTCAGAGGGTATAAAATACACAAGGACTGAGATTCGAGCTTTGTAAGACACGCTGCCCATCAAAAATCTGACTTTGTGTGATCAAAGTTATTGGCTCCGAGCTTCTTGGCAATCCCAACAGAGGTAGGCCCGACTGTGCAGGCGGTGGAGACAAATTGATATGTTGGCTACACAAGGCACCGGATTGCCTCCACCACCTGAGGGGATGTAAACATAAACACAGCAAAAGAGAGCTGAGCCCCTGAACCGAAAGTCCAGGGAGGATACACTCCCCTCTTCAAGAGAAAAATGGGAGGGATCAGTTTAGGGTGTTTTTAATAATTAAGCTTGCTGTATTCGTTTATTTTCTCCCTCACTTCCAAACTCCTGTGGCCTGCTGGTCTCTGGGGTCTAGAGCTGTTCTGAGGATATATACAGTAAGGGAGGCTTTCAGGAAGAGCTGTAGACCTCTGATTGGGCTTCAGTGTTCCTTGCCCCGAGTGCAGGAAGTGCCAAAAGATGCACATTGCCCTCTGCCACTTCACCTGCCCAAAACCCTCAAAATCAGCATAATGGCCCTCCAGACAAAGCTGGTAGAAATAAAAAATGGGGAGAGGAATGGTGCAATGATGTGTTCTGAGTAGAGCGAGCCTATGGTGGTTGTAAGTGACTGTTTGGTACAGTATGCTCCACTTGAAACACAAGACTTCCATTGTTAAGGGAGATAGAAAGTGTGAGCAACAAACACAATTCCATTGCCTCAGTAATAGGGGTGAGATCTCGTGTCACGAGGCGATATTAAAACGTGACGATATTTCTCATTGAGGTGAAAAGCTGTCTCACGATATCAGCATGACGGAGTGTGAGGGAGAAATTAGCATAGAAGATGCCCCCACCACTTTTAAATCGTTTGTGTGGCAGCATTTTAGGTATCCGGTGGAAACAATAAATGGCAACAGAGTGACAGACAAGACACGAACAAAGGCTGTGTCTCGTTTGGAAGGCTGCATCCTCCGGAGGTCGCTTATGTCGGCTGCATACGTCATCAAGGCTGTCTCGTTTCATTTTTTTTGATGAGGTATGCGGCCGACAAATGTGACCTCCGGAGGACGCAGCCTACCAAAAGAGACACAGCCAATATGTAAGCACTGTAAGAAAATAGTGCCGTACACCGCGGCTAACACAAGCACTATGCAAAGACACCTACAGAACCACCGCAGCTCTCAACTAAAATCAACCAGGTCTGAAGAGACTAATGTGAAATCATACAGGAGAGAAGCCAGTCAGTTGAGTTTGTGGCAAAACCTTTTACAGTGCTTGCATGTTGTTCTGTCTTTTACTGCATATGATAATTCATACTCAGAAAGTAGAACTGAAGTGACATTCATTACAAGATGATTAGTTAAAACATTTCAAAATGCACCTGCATTGTTTTGCATTTTGTGACTTTCAGTAGAATAAAAGTCAATATATACTACTGGTGAAAAGTTTTGAAACACTTGCCTGAAATGTTTCTCATGATCTTACAAATCTTTTGGTCTGAAGGTGTATGCTTAAATGTTTGAAATTAGTTTTGTAGACAAAAATATAATTGTGCCACCATATTAATTTATTTCATTACAAAAATAAAATGTATTTAAAAAACGTATGTATGTATTTTTTTTAATTGATGACTTGGACCAAATAATAAAGAAAAGCAGCCAATAAGTGCCCAACATATATGGGAACTCCTTCAATACTGTTTAAAATGCATCTCAGGGTGATACCTCAAGAAGTTGGCTGAGAAAATGTCAAGAATACATGTCTGCAAATTCTAGGCAAAGGGTGACTACTTTAAACAAAATCCAAAATAAATCAAAACTGTGTTATATTTTAGCATCTTCAATCACAACATAAATCCCATAGTTCCATTTATGTTATTCCATAGTTTTGATGACTTTACTATTATTCTAAAATGTGAAGAAAAAAAATTATAATAAAGAATGAGTAAGTGTTTCAAAACTTTTGACCGGTAGTGTATATAGTGTTAAAATATCGTCTCGTCTCATTCTCGTGAACCCAGTATCTTGTATCATCTCGTCTTGTGAGCTAAGTGTATTGTCACACCCCTACTCAGTAATAATGTTTGAAACTATTTAAAAAAGTATAATACCAGAACCAATGATTTTCATGACTTTTGGTTCTGTCTGCCAATGTGGACAAGACACTGTACAAAAATTTTACGAAATGACAGCGTTTTCTGCGCTACCATTCAGCAGTACTAAAAATACAGTGTGACCAGTCTTGCCCAAATCATGACCAAATGACTCAGCAAGAAACACACATCGTGACCATGTAGTTTGATTCCTGAACAAATGACCCTTATAAGCCGGTTCTTTTAAATCTACAGCGTGAAACATACAGCGTTACCATTGCTGCCCGATACCCGAACAAATGACTCTTATGAGTCGGTCCTTTTGAATTTATGGTGAAAAACATCCAGCATGACCAGTGTAGTGCGATTTCTGAACAAATGACTCTTATGAGTCGGTTCTTTGAATCTACAGCACAAAATATACAGAGTGCCCAGTGTAGTCCGATTCCCGAACAAATGACTCTTTTTAAGTCGGTTCTTTTGAATCTAAACCGCGAAACATACAGCGTGACCAGTATAGTGTAATTCCAAAATAAAAGACTCTTTTGAGCTGTTCTTTTTAATCTAAAATGCGACACATACAGCATGACCAGTGTAGTCCAATTTCCAATCAAATGACTCTTAAGAGTCAGTTCTTTTCTCTACGCAATCTACTACGCAAAACAGTGCTACCTCCTAAACGACTCATCGTGACCAGTATAGTCTGATTCCTGAACAAACGACTCATATACCCGTTCTAGAACGGACAATTTATTTCATTTGTGTTGTTGGCAGTAGTAGTGCCAGTGCGTGCAGCGCAAAATGTAACAGGACACCCATTTACTGTCAGACACTTCCAATATAGACAGCAACATTGATTATTAAGAGTTCTGTTGCTTTTGATGCAATGCGACATGACGCAACGCTCACATCCAGTATAGACATGGTGTTATGAGCTGGTTCTTTTAAACCTACAGAGCCAACTTACTACAGCGTGTAACCCGATTCCAGAACTAATAACTCTCATAAGTCCTTTTTTTATCTATAGCGCGAAACATACATCATGAGCAATGCAGTTTGATTCCTGAACAAATGATTCTTATGAGTCGGTTCTTTTGAACCTACACTGCAAAACATACAGTGCTTCCTACTGAATGAATGACTCTTTTCAGCAGGTTCTTTACAGTGAATTAAAACTAACCAACTGTAAATCATTAATTTAGTCATTTCAGACTCAAAATGAACAAAGAGCTGTTACTATGTTATGTGTTAAGGCTCATGAGACTTAAATCAGAGTAATTACTGGATGGTGACAATGCAGGGGCATAGTGTGTGTGTGTGGGGGGGGGGGGGGGGGGTGGGGGGGGCACAGCTGTCACTAGGTGGCTCGCACAGACCCAACACTTACAGTGCAGCATTAATATATTATAGTATATATGAATATACAAGTATGACATAAGTATTATATTAATATATATAGGTATTTTATATATAAATTATTTACTTTTAATATTTGTAGTATTTTAAAGATTCAAGTATTGTAAAATAATTGCAAAATTAAATAAAGGGCATCTTGTGGAGCACTTGCTTCTGTTTCACCAATGACAATAAAAGACTGAACACAAACTGGTCTTGAATAAATTATTTAATCAATTACAATAATGACAAATGGGCATGTGCACAATTTTATTTTTTACTCTGTGCTTGTGCATTATGGGATACACAAGCACAGTGCATTATGCAAGTGGCTCAAATGTTTTGACTAGGTTCACCAAAATTCGTTCAGATCCATTTAATGATTCAGTGAACATTTATAGTGATGCCAGAAGGTGGTGACAAATGAGTGTCTTGTGTGAAATTAGTTAGTCACTGAATCAACGATCAAAAGAAAATTGTAATCCTTTAAAATTTGTGTCTACAGACCTACAAAGACTTTAGTAGAGGTTTTAAGCATTAGAAGAACAAAGCAAATCTATCATTTCCCTACAGTTTGTGAACTGCTGAGCATGAGTTTTATCAAAAGACAACTATAATAGTCTTATAATAATTATGAGTTTCAATAGCGTCCGTACGTTTTCTTGTATAAAAAAGCATGTCTTCATATTAATTCAATTCAGTAAAATGCATAAGTGTTCTAAGAACACAGCAGATCTATCTTTTTTCCTACAGTTTGTCAACTGCACACCAACATAGAGGTAAAAAAACAGGAGCTGATATTAAAAATAGCTTTATATATTTAGCACAGATCTAGTAATCTGCTTAAATTGGCAAAAACATCAGATCAAACTATTACCTCACAAATGTAATGTAAAAACTTAATGAAGACTCATGCACTGATATAAACTGCACTTACAATGTGGGCTTAAAAGAGGGATTGTCCTTTGTTTTTTTCTGCAGTGCATTTCACGTAATGCTGCCAATCAAGAACGATATACTGATAAATAACTCTCGTTTGGGTTTTCCTCAACTCTAGATTATTAATTTAGATCAACATCAATGCTGATAAAAACATGGATAAATGAGCATTGTTGAAAGCAACTTTGTAGAAATGAACGGTTGATTAGACTGTCTGACTGACGGCCTATTATGTAAAGGTTGTTTCGGCTCATGAAACTCACCTATGATTGGCTGGATAGTTGCTCAATCAGCCCAAAGTAACAAAACGCACAGAATACTGTATACAAATCCAACATTTGGACTCAGTATGGGTTTAGCTTGGAAAAGTGCGGGGGACAAAAATCACCTTTTTAAAGAGTGCGGGGGACATGTCCCCCATGTCCCCCGCGACTGCTACGCCCATGTGAAAATGTGTAGTTAAAGATACACATGAGTTTTGCTCTAATTAGTGATATTTTATATATATATATATATATATATATATATATATATATATATATATATATATATATATATATATAATGAATGAATGAATAAAATAATCAGAAAGTCTGTATAAACATACCATTTACAAGAATCTGATCAATTCAAAAATAAAATTATTTCATCATTTGGTAACAGGCTGATGAGGGCAGTAAATAACTAAATAATAATAACAAATTCTTATTTCCAAATATTTCTTCCTCAGTATTACTAAAATTATTGTTAATGGAACCATCAATGAACCGGAATCGTTAAAATGAATCAGAATAATTAAATTACCTTCTATTCCCATCATTATGTACTAATGGAGGTATTTCCACAAAGGGTTTTAAAGTTCAGTACAGTAACAGAATCAAAGGGCTGCAAAGCAAACTTATGTCTACAATTGCAGAATCACTTGAGGATAATGTCCTGCAGGCTTGTCAACAGATCAAACTGCTATCAAAACTCAAAAGTGATGGATGAATCAACACATTAAGCTCTCAATGAAGCTGTTAATGAGTTGGGCCGTGTTGAACAAAACAAAACATACAGTTCCATCACTCAGAGGCTTTGTGAGGATGAAAAAGGAAAAAAGAAGGATAGGGAGACAGCAGGAGAGGGTAAAAAAAAAAGAGCAGGAGAGCAAAAAAGAAAAGAACAGCAGAACAGAGCAGAGCTTGATATGATTTCAATGGAATGTTTGTTGACACTGATTCATGGCCTGGGGCCTACAGATAAATGATTGAACAGCTCAACTGTCAAAGCCAGAGGATTTGTTTGGGCTTGTGTTTTTACTGTGCACTTTTAGTTGACTGCTACCTTCCCTCCAGCTAACTAACACAGAATTAACCATGAAACACACTAAGCGTTCCCCCACTCTACAAGCACAACTCTCCACAAAGCAGAGAGGCTCAACGACAGAGACTGATCTAGATACACCACACCCACACAAACACCACACTTGAATGCTGCGTTGGGAGAGCCCAACAGGCATATACGTACATATATGTTATCAATTTGTACTTTGAGGATGCAGACTTAACCGCATGGCTCTAACCTCCTACTGTTGTGCTTTCCTCTGGGGTGCCACCTACCACAACCAGGAGGTGTTAAGTGTTGTTATGGCATTCTCAGAGTCCCTTTGGGGTCAGAAACATTCTGATGCAAGACTAGAATTCAAATATGCATTCCTCTGTCTCTCTTAAATAAACAGGAATATATTTTAGGATATGAAAAAAATTAAATAAGTTTGAAAAGATAAGACTATAAACAGTATAAAATACAGAGTATAAAAAAATACAGTAAGTACAGTAAGATTAGGGTGAATACCATTTCAGCTTATTCAGAAAATTAATATTTTTCTTTGGCCCCGTTTCCACTTGGTAATATGTTGCATTTTGGGTGATCCTATCACATGTGATCAGGTGAAACAAATCGCTGTTTACACCTGGTAGCTTAAATGTGTCTCCTGTGACCACTTGTGTTCGGATTTGGAGGGGAGGGTCTCTGTTTCGTGATGGCATACATCAATCACTCTGTCAGTGGGTTACTGCATGATAATAAAGTGCTACAAAGTCAGAAAAGACAAAGAAAGCACGAAAAAGATGGCGTGCTGTTTCTCCCAGATGCAGTTGAAATATAATCTAAGTATAAATGCAACATGTCAAGCAGAATTATCAGTTATTTTAGTGGATTACTTGTATTAAAGGAGCTTGGTGGTCGTGCTTGTCATCTGTGTTGATATCAGATACACTAAAGAAGATCCGTGATTGTGTATGAATCTGCTTTTTTACATTTTCAGATTGGACAGTTATTTCCTTTCAAAGCTGCTCATAAGCGGCAAAGCTGGAACTCTTGTTTTAGTGCAGTGGTTGACTGACAGGTGATGAGTGGCGCTTCACTGCTGCCAGGACACATACAGGACGGATTAGCATTTACACCTAAAATGTGATGCGGTCACATGCATTTTGACCACATTCGTATGTGGTTTCTGTGATCCGATCACAAACCGTTTTAGACCACATTTAGACCTGTATTTAATACCATGTGGAAACCTTAAAGTCGAAATGAAACGGAAGCTTCAACCGACTTTAATTCCATATTGTGATATATTTCTGAGTAAAATGGCTTATCGAACACAAGAAAAAAATTTAGGGAGGGGATTTGATTTTATCCATCGGTTGTTCATTGAATTGTAAAAAGTGGGGATTGCATACTTGTCAGGTTCTCTGGCTGATCTGTTTGGTGAGTCTGTTCTGTGTCTGTGTGTTCCCATATTCCCTTTGTGTTTCCTTGTTTTCATTTGCCATGTGCTGGCTGCTGGTGAGGGGTTTCCCGGCAGGGGTTACAGCCCTGCTATCCCATTGTCTGATTTGCATCACCTGTGTCTTGTTTTAATTACTCTCCCTCCCTATTTAACTCCCTTGTATGTGTTGTCTGGTGCAGGATGGTCTTGTGCTTTCAGCCTAGCTTTTGTGCCTCATCTGTCAGTTGTTTTTTTCTTTTTCCTTGCCTGTTTGTCTCCTGCCATCCCAGACTTCTCTTCTCTCCTCTACCCGGTCATCAGTCTCTCCATTTCCCTTCTGGTCCCTCTCTGCTCTCTCCTGGTTGCCTCTCCTGTGGATAATGACTTCCCTCTCTGTCTGCTCTGGTTTCTTCAGTTCCCGTCTGCCCCCGTGCTCTTCTCCATTGGCTGCTCTACTCTCCAGTCGGTTGACAGGTTCTCCTCGTGGCTTCCTGGAATCCTCTCCCAGCCTGCTCTTCAGTGGCTCACCCCTCAGCCCCATCCACTCCACTTCCCAGGACTTCCTACAGCCACACTCACCCTTCTTGCCTCCCTGGTTGCCCATCGTGGTTTTTTTGTGATCTGCCACCTCACCTTCCCAGTTTTTTGCTTTTGCTGAGAACCCAATAAACTCTGTTTGTGTGATCTGCAGTGGTTTGAGTACGCCTCATTCCTCCCCTTACAATACCGGGATTGAGGCAAATCTGAATGTGAGTTTGCAGTCGACACACAGACACAAACACACACCCCTTCCACCATGCTGCTCGAGCCAGAGCCAGTTACTTTGGATATTGAGCAGCGATCTCAACACACTTATGATTAAACTGACAACATAAACGCACGAGCACATCACAGTCTTTGCTTATGACGAGGCTGTAGCTGTTCAGAAATGAACGAGTAAAATATCACAATATTTAGTTTTGACCGTTTTGAACCACAATACACTAAATATAAAGGGGGAAAGAAAACGTACTCATGCTGTACATCCCAAGATATAAACTCCAGAGGCATCCGAGTCACGTTGTATTCAGTAGTGATTAACTCAGCAATTCATGAGTGACATGTCTCGAACAGAACCACAAATTCACTATAATTCCTCCTCCTTTGAAATTTAAATTCAAGCCAGCTGGCCCGTAACCAGTGAAGTTTGGGGTAAGGAATGGGATTCTTGGAGGAAAACAGATTAAAATATACCATTCATCTCTGCATTAGCTGCTTTGACGGCAGGTTTGTGTACATTGAAAGAGTACACTGTGTACTCTTGAAAGGGTTAAACTGACCAAAAAAATATTTCGACTGTTGGTTGCAGCCTCACATACATCAGCAGAGAAAAGTCAGTCATATCACCAGAAGAGCAAGTTATGAAATTTTGATTAAAGATTACAAGGTCAACAATTTTTTTTTTTTTTTTTTAAATAAAATAGCAAATATGGATGGATGAATCCTTCACAGTGAGACCAGTAACATGCATTAATAAAATAAATATGGTCAATTTTGATTCATGTCGACTTTAAAGATCATGTGTGATTTTTGTTAAAATCTTTTCTCCTATCCCAGCTTGATGCGCAAAGACCGCTATAAGTAAGCCATTAATTGGTTGATTCTCCTGAAAAGTGTTAACACTGACACTTTTAGCATCCTGACATCGCAAAACTGGCTCGACCAATGGTATGAGTCAGGGGCGGGACTACCTGTTAGGGGAATAGGCAGATGGAAAGAGTATTTGGTAATCCTGATTGGAAACAGTCATTATTTTTTGCAATTTTGTTTTCTGCCACTCATGGTTATTATAGTTTCACATTTTGTATTTAGTTTTAGTTATTTTTACTCTGTGATTGTTATTTTAAGTGCAGTTTAGGTTTTTCAGTTTTCGATGTTAGATTTAGTTCAGTTTTCTGGTATTTAGATTTATTTTTGTTTTAGTATTCTAAAGGGCTGCCAACACATTAACTGAGACTATTTAAATTGTTAAAATATTTAACGTAAATTTTTTAACTCAGTCGATGAATTTGCCTATTTTAAAATTATAACTGTTTCATTCTGTTCTGTAATGGCTTAATTGGTCAAAAAAGGGATAGAGCACCAGGGTGTCTGTGTTCAATGCTTACGCGATCTAAATGAGGACATACCATAGAGTTTTTTTTTTTATAAAGTTAATTATAAAGACTACAGAAAAATAAATGGAATATGGGCGAAACAGATCATTACTGAGTTGTATATAGCGCATTTTATCTTTGAGAGGAATATGTAGCATATCACACACTTTTGTGAACTCCCTCATCCAATACCCAGTCCTGTAATCGCAAATGACTGAGATTGGTCCATCCGGTCTATCAGTAACAAAAGCACAGAAATGACACACTTCACCTTTAACATAAGAAGTTTTTGCCAAATGCCATTCATCAAACATAACTGCAAACCCACAACAGTGTGTGAACAGGAGTACATACTCTAGCTGATCTATGAACATGGGTCCAAACAAGATGTTCTCAGCTAATGATGACTTGGATGGGTGACAACAAAAACAAATGACTAAGCAGTAGGTGACTGTGTCAGCTTCTGTATGTCCTTGTGAAGGAGCTGAGGGTGGGGGATAGGGGGTTTGGGTCAGAGGGCTGCCATTTAATGCTGACTACCAACCAATCAGTGGGTGCCATACTGTCAAGGACTGTAGAGGAGAGGGGTGGGTAGCTCTGAGGTAGACCCTGCAGGTCATTTATTTCTAGCAAGGAGACATCGTATGCAAAGCTCCAAATCTCATTTGCGCAGCTGCAGCCGAATTGCACAAACCTGAACGTGCATCGCTGCCACCCAGCAAAGGCAATTAACGTCTTTCCTCAATGACATGCATATTTTCAGTGACAGCTACTGCAGTCTGGAAAGCGGTACAGAACCACCCAACAGGTAAAGGTATGGAGAACAGAACCTTAAGTCATCTTCCTGGAGAGACTAATTTTAGGTGCTATGCGTTTTGCTCTGCCCTGCAGCCACAGATAAGGTGAGAGAGCTCTGCACCTGTTGAGCTACACTACTGGCTTAAAGTGTTAAGCTGGGAGCACCAACCCCCACCTTGGCATTAGAGAGGAAGAGAGAACAGTAATGATTCTGATTTAACATCACACATACACATAATCTTCCCCTTTTTAGTGCATGTTAACCTCCTGAGATCCGAGTGTGACTGCTGTGTGCAGTTTCCATTTCCCTTTTTGATTTGTATTTAGTAGCACCTAACAAACATCTAGACCAAAGTTTTCCTAAAAATGGATGTCAACATATGTGGACAGTGGGACTAAGTTGTGAACTTTAAAACAATACCAAGCTATATAAAGTTAGAGTTTTTTTTATTCAAATTGTTTATTTTGTTTCCAGGAGTGTGGGTTATTCATGTTTTTGAGACAGTACACGTTATCGAAATACACCTTAATTTCATTCTAACTCTATATAAAGCCTCTGAAAGCAACAGTTTTCAGATTTTGGATGAACCCATTGATTCTCAATGTAATAATGCACAGTAAACATAGGATTTCTAAGGAAAAAATTTGCTAAAGTACACATTAGTGCAGAGTCTTCTGAACTGAGATCAGTCAGTTTAAATGAATTTGTGTATGAGATGTATTAAATATGTGTGGTGGTTGAGGAGATTCCCCCTATACTATGTAAAGCACTTTGAGTGCCTAGAAAAGCACTATATAAATGTAAGGAATTATTATTATTATTATTCATTATTATTAAATTGTGCGTTGTGTATAGTGAAGCCAAAATACAACGTCCACGCATGCTTAGTAGACTCCCTCCAAACAGCATTTAGCTGCTTCCACATATTTCTTTATTGTTGTTTGCACCAGAGTCATGAGTAAGCAGAAAACGTGGGTTTATGACAACATATGATGGAAAGAAAGCAAGCAGAGAGAGAGAGAGAGAGAGAGAGAGAGAGAGAGAGAGAGAGAGAGAGAGAGAGAGAGAGAGAGAGAGAGAGAAAGAGGAAGAGTTCAGAACAGCATCTCAGAACAGTACGCTACAGATGCTCGTAATGCTCGCTGGCTTTAGCTCATTTAGTTCTTGAATTACTCACCACAAATACATGATGTAATGCTTTGTAAATGCGTCTACATGAGATTCATACAAAGTGAATCCACGTGGGTTTACAATACTTATCCTTGAGAGAAAACAAAGTCATCTACCCTGCGGCACATACTCAAGATAATACTCGCATACCTCTCTCTCTCATTTCTCTCACTCACTCCCCGCACACGTGGGCCAGCACGAGCTCCCTGTCAGATGAGAATGAAACAAATGTATCAGTAGGAGCTGGAGAATATAACACCCCTGGGACTTCATTTACCTCCTGTAAATTTGTCTGTGTTTTACTGCCCCACATTATCTACGGCATCTACACTCTCAGCATCTCCTCTACTCCAACTCTCCAGCATCCACGACTACCAGGGTTCACACAGAGCTCATTATGAGTGGTGGAGAGAATTCCGCTGAATGTCCAGACCTTGCGATCCCACCCACTTCTCTCTAAGGCAAGCATGCTTTTAACTTTGAGTATTCATTAATAAAGCAGGCAATGCCATCTGTTTCAGCTGAGCCTTTGTCTTGACTGGTAGCTGACGTGTCGCTAATAAAGGCCAGAAAGGTCACGTACGAAAGGGCCTCTTTTGTTGTTTTATTTGGAATTGGTCTCACCCGTTGTGTTAAGAAATCATTAAAAATTAAAGGAGGAAATGCTGGGAGAGAGAAAATGCATATGTTTTGGACATTATTAATATTAAATAACCATGTTTGTCTCCTAAATTGAGAGTGACTTGCACCACAATATCAGTAATTAGATGAATTATAGATGGAGGAGGGATGGGTGAGTGGCCATCGTAGTAAATGGAATAGCCAAACCCAATTATGCCTCTTTTTTTTTTTTAAAGTGCGGCCCCATTAGGAGTGTCACTTCAACGTCCAAATGGCACCACTAATAAAACCGCAACTAGCACTTAACTGGTTTAATTAATAGTAAGATGATTAATATTAGAATTGCTGGGCATTAACACCGTTCATGCTGAGAAATGTTTGACAGAAGCAGGTGAGTGTGCTTTACTCTGATGAAGTACTCTCATTACTAAAGAGTCTACACTATAGTACAGATGTTTGAATGCAGCATAACTGTAAATAAAGTAATACAAAATGATTTTTCTGTAATGAAACAACAGCTCACAGACAGCGGACTTCTTGGTATTTACAATTTAGACTTTCTGCAATGTACTTTGATAAGCAGGGGTGGTAGGGGCTAGTTGTCACAAGGGCTATACGATCTGGAGTCAAAAGTCCAATTACACAAATGTGTGTTTTCTCTAGCAGTGTATTTGTATGCTGGTTTCAAACATCTAGTTTAAAACACTCTTTAATCAGAATAATTTTAATGAATTCTACTCTCCGAAGTAAATTTTCATATATATCATTATATTATTGTTACAGTTCTTGGGTAAACAAGCAAACATTATCACCACCTGGTATAAATTCAGGCAAGGGTAAACTATATTATGAAGTAAGATTTTTATCGCAAAGTTTAAATGTGTTCCTAGGACAAAGGTATTTTTCTATTACAAGTCAGGTCAGGGCATGTTGTCACATTTTTATCCGGGCAGGTTGTCACGTGTTTTAAATGGCACAAATTGTTACAGTTTATCAATTACAATATTTGTTGGCCAAATTAAAATTGGTCACGCTTTATATTAGGTGTCTTTAACTACTATGTATATAAGCATTTGGTACAATATAATTATTATGTACATACATATTATTGCATTGTACTTACATTTAAAATGCCTGCATTTAATTACATTTGTAGTTACACTGTTAACCTTACCTCAAACCCAAAAACTAACCCAATCCATACCCTGAAACCTAACTCTAACCAATAACCCCAAGCCTAACCCTACCACTAAACCTACCTGTACCACAAACTCAGTAACAGCAAATGTGAATCTTATTAGAATTTTGCAGAACAACATGTAGTTACACAGTAAATACATTGTATTGTATGTATTTTAATGTTAGTACATAATAGTTAAAGATACCTAATATAAAGTGTGAACAGAAGGTTTGAAATGTTTATACATTTTGTTTTTAATTTTAATGTTTCATGAATTGTTTTGTGCCTCATATTTTATAAATTAAGCAGAAAAGCATATAATAGGATGTTTAATGTACAGTAGGTTAAATGGCAGGTTCCATTGTGACAACTTACCCCATATACGGTGACAACATGCCAACAGTTGTCACAAAAGGCCAGCGTACAGTATGTTCAATGAACTATATATTTTTTCCTGAGCAAAATCGGTCCAGTAGCTTTTTTGTAGTCAAGACTTTAAGGTATGTGGCTATATGTAGAAATTTTCACTGGAGTAAAAAGTGTGACAACTAGCCCCTGTCTCTCCTATCTCGTGGCTAGAGATTGAGTTTATTTCTGCAGTGTTACACTGCATGATGATGATGAATAAATATTGTACAGTACTGTGCAGAAGTTTTAGGCACTTGTGAAAAATGTTGCATAGTGAGGATGTCTTCAGAAATAATACCATAAATAGTTTTCATGTATCAATTAATGTCATACAAAGTCCAGTAAACATAAAAAAGCTAAATCAATATTTGTTGTGACAACCTCCGCCTTCAAAACAGCACCAATTCTTATAGGTACACCTGGTCACAGTTTTTCTTGGTTGTTGGCAGATAGGATGTTCCAAGCATCTTGGAGAACTTTCCATAGTTCTTCTATCTATTTCGGCTGTCTCAGTTGTTTCCATCTCATCATGTAATCCCAGACTGACTCAATGATGTTGAGATCCGGGCTCTGTGGGGGCCATACAATCTGTTGTAGGACTCTTCTATTCTATTCTATTCTATTTGCAAAAGGAATGTTTGGAAGTCTAAAATTTATATTTCCTATTGACACATTAAAGCTGAAGATATAAATAACCATCTTAAGACAAAGGTTTTTGTGAATCATCTTATGTGCACAATACTGTATCTGTCTTGGAAAATAACTGTTATAGTAATTGCTTAGGTGTCACTGTCTTCTGCTATTTTCATGTAGGAATTATGCAATTTCCTGTTATATTGATTCCACCTTCTTCGCTTATGCTGTTGTGCACTGATGATAAATTTGTATACATGCATACTATGGATTCTTAGACCGTTCATGGGAAGTATTAGCTGCTTCCTATGCCATTACTGATGTCTTTCAAGATTGACTATAAACCACAAAAGCCTCAACCCCTCCAGAGTCTCTTTTGACAGTCAGATAATATTTCACTACAGCACATCAGCCTCTAATTGAACCTGAAAATTAGTCTAAATGAACCACTCATGTTAACTATATGCACGGCTCTGCGCATGTGCTGTCTGAACTATACAGGGCAACTAAATACAGGATGTAGAGATTCCTCTTCAAGTCTTGAGATCTCTCTCTCTCTCTCTTTCTCTCTCTCTCTCTCTGTTACGAGCATGACCTTGCCTCAGTATATAAACATGCCTGAAGTAGTCATGATACAGCTGAATTGCCCCAGGAACAGTTTTCCAAATGGAGACAGGCCCTTGTGACTACCAGGCCCACTAACTGGCACAGAATGATGCAAACAAACACACAGTGCCAAACACCTGGAGACAACTGTCTCAACTTTAAACAAAACATATTACTAATTCAAAAGAGGTTTTCTTATGTGCATTGTATACTGGAAATACATAAATACCTGGTGGGAGTGTGTCTAAGTTATCACATAAACAAACGTCAAACTGATTTCCATGAATCACCTTACTTCCTTTACGCCAACAGTATGTTCTGCAGAATAAATCAAAGATACGTCAAAGTTAAGAGGAGAAAAAGAGCACAGTGGCCTAGATTGCACCAAATATGAAAAGGGTAAAGTCGTCCACAGAAAGAGCAAGGTTGACTGGAGTAAAACAGAGCAGAAAGCCATGGACAAATTGAGAAATTAGGAATGCACGGTGCAGATTCTCTGAGGACCAAGCAGTGAGGCGAGACCTATTACAACACATGGCACCAGACAGCTGTGCTGGTAATTATCATCTATATGTTTAGCAGATGCCCTCATCCAGGGCAGCATGCATGGCTTCTGCCTCCACCGTTTAGCCAACCTATTTGTAGAACCTGCAGGGGGCGGTGGGTGATCTGATCACATATTTGAGTGATCTTTGGGTGCATGTAAATAAACACTCACAGAGTGGATAATGAATAACTTTTTTCAACACTCAGTAGTCACAATGTTGGTGTCTCCTGCTGTGAACTTTGTTCTGCAGATGTTTAAAGGGAACTTTAGATTTCAATGGGTATGTGTGTCTCAGTTCTCGATTATAGACTGTGGTGTGACTAAAGCCCAGATGTGGCCCTGATGCTCGGCTGCTTCCAGAGGTGCTTCACCAGCCTGTCTATTGTCGAACAGCTGCATCAAACCATCTGCTTCACCTCTGTGCTCACTCTTTCTCTCTGCCGTTCTCAGAATAACACACAGATCGCCTAGTGCAGACTGCACAGTGGCTTCCTGACAAAGCTCAGAGCTTGTTAGGGCAATTGATCCTTCACAGAATACACTAAAGTGGCGGTCACACTATGCTTTGAGAATGCAAAATTATTTCGGACTCTGCAACGGACCAGGATATGATGTCATGCACAAGGGCTTATGGATTTAATAAATAATAAATCACAAACAAATAATATTATATTCAAAATGTTAAAATATATCATCTATTCACTTTCCTGCAACAATAAAAACACAAAATAGCAGCTTTGAAATGTAGAGGTCAGTCTGTGACATTTCGATCTTCTATTGGTCACACATCTTCTCATCATCCAATGAAGCGCAAAATGTTGTGTGACGGAACCTTCAGGAAAAGACAAATATGGTTTTAAAACTGTGAATCTAATTTCCATATTTTAGCATTACTACAGTGAACAGTGGAGATAGACAAAACATCTATATTAATAATAACAATAATCAGAGGTTTTATTTATATAGCTTAACTGCTTTTAATAGGCGATGTGTAATTTTTACGATGTTAAAATACTTTCTCGTATCCCAGCAGGTGCAGAATGTAAGATTCAGAAATGTCCTGGTTACTCCTTTCCCTAATGGAGGGAACGAAACGTTGTGTTGATGTAGTGACACTAGGGGTCACTCTTGGGAGTCAGAAACACCTCTAGTCTTTGATAAAAGGCCAATGAAAATTGGCGAGTGGTATTTGCATGCCACTCGCCCGGACATACGGGTATAAAAGGAGCTGGTATGCAACCACTCATTCAGGTTTTATGCTGAGGAGCCGAGACAAGGTCCGGCCATTTCAGCGGGTAGTTCAGCATTGTGGCAGGAGGGACACAACGTCTCGTTCCCTCCTTTAGGGAACAGAGGTTACGCAAGTAACCAGGACGTTCCCTATCTGTCACTCACTCGACGTTGTGTCGATGTAGTGACACTAGGGGTCCCAATACAAAACGCCGCAACTGGCTGAACTGTGTTCGTAGCCAGCGCACCAGGCCGACACGTAACCTCCCCCAACATAGTTATGAGTGTCGAACGGCCCTTTGGGGACAAGTCGACTACCCTAAAGATAGAGACAGGCTAACCCAGTCGTGGCCTCTTTTCCCCTTCTTTTTTTCCCACTACCTAAAAAACAAGGGGGATTATCTGACTGGGCCGCCAGGTCTAGTCGGGGGGTGTCCCTCCCAAGGGGAGGACACCACGGAGACCACACCTCGCCCAAAGGGGGGGGGGGGGATATTTAAGTGGAAAATATGTCACATGGTCTCGCCGACCATGTGGAGAAGTCTCATGGTAGATCCTACCCAACGGGGGAGGAGTTACTACAAACATGGAGACTGTGGCAGAGGGGGCTCTGCCCAAGGAAGACGCAGTTTGCCAATAGGGAAACAAATTAGTGGAAGATATACATCGCATGGGGTTACCTACATGCGGAGCACCTACCCCAGAACAGGGCTCTTAGTTATCACATTTACTGGGCCGGCAGCTAGTCTCTCCGAAAACTCGACTGCCACAGGGCTCGGAGGAAGTCAACCAGGGAACATAGTTTGTGAACACTACTGGGAATTAATGGCGCATGTCTTCAGCTCAGAGGAGGTGAAAGGCGCTATGTGCAAGCGATACACCCGGCCGGCTATCCCGGGCTTATCTGCTTGTATTGCGTGCCACTACCTGAGACGAAACTGGTTCCACCCGGAGGTTGTAGAACCTTGCAAAGGTGTTGGGTGTTGCGCAGCCCACTGCTCTGCAAATGTCTGTTAGAGAGGCACCCCTGGCCAGGGCCCAGGAGGCCGCTACACCCCTGGTAGAATGGGCTCGTAGCCCTACCGGGGCAGCACGTCCTGGGCGTGATATGCCATAGCTATGGCGTCATTGAGCCAGTGGGCAATCCTCTGCTTGGAGACAGCGCTTCCTTTCTGCTGTGCACCAAAGCAGACAAAGAGCTGCTCAGAGATCCTAAAGCTCTGCGTGCGATCCAAATAGATGTGTAAAGCGCGCACCGGACACAGCAACGACAGGGCTGGGTCTGCCTCCTCCTGGGGCAGCGCTTGCAGGTTCACCACCTGGTCCCAAAAAGGGGTCGTGGGAACTTTGGGCACATAGCCCGGTCGGGGTCTCAGGATCACGTGAGAGTAGCCCGGACCAAACTCCAGGCACGTTTCGCTGACAGAGAACGCTTGCAGGTCTCCTACCCTCTTGATGGAAGTGAGCGCAGTCAGGAGGGCAGTCTTCAAGGAGAGTGCCTTAAGCTCAGCTGACTGCAAAGGCTCAAAGGGGGCTCTCTGTAGACCCTGAAGAGCTACAGAGAGGTCCTATGAGGGAACGAGGCACGGTCTGGAAGGATTCAGCCTCCTGGCGCCTCTCAGGAACCTGATGATCAGGTCGTGCTTCCCTAAGGACTTACCGTCCACTGTGTCGTGGTGTGCTGCTATAGCAGCAACATACACCTTCAAGGTGGAAGGGGACAGCCGCCCTTCCAACCTCTCCTGCAGGAAGGAAAGCACCAATCCGACTGCGCATCTCTGGGGGTCTTCCTGTCGGGAAGAACATCACTGAGTGAACAGACGCCACTTAAAAGCATACAGACACCTCGTAGAGGGGGCCCTAGCCTGAGTGATTGTGTCTACCACCACGGGTGGTAGACCGCTTCCCGTCCAGGGGCCAGACATGGAGATTCCAGAGGTCTGGTCACGGGTGCTAGATGGTGCCCTGTCCCTGAGAAAGAAGGTCCTTCCTCAGGGGAATTCGCCGGGGAGGGGGGCTGTCGCAAGGAGCGTGAGGTCGGAGAACCACGTCTGGGTGGGCCAGTAGGGTGCTACCAGGATGACCTGCTCCTTGTCCTCCCTGACCAAGTAGGTGCAAGTAGGCTTACTGGGGGAAACGCATATTTGTGTAGGCAAGGAGGCCAGCTGTGTGCCAGCATGTCTATGCCAAGAGGTGCCTCGGTCAGGGCGTACCAGAGTGGGCAGTGGGAGGATTCTTGGGAGGCTAACAGGTCTACCTGTGCCTGTCCAAATTGACTTCAAATCAGCTGGACCACCTGAGGGTGGAGACTCCACTCTCCCTTGAGGGTAACCTGCCGTGACAGCGCGTCCGCTGCAGTGTTGAGGTCGCCCGGGATGTGAGTGGCTCGCAGTGACTTGAAGTGCTGCTGACTCCAGAGGAGGAGACGGCGGGCGAGTTGTGACATACAACAAGAGCGCAGACCGCCTTGGCGGTTGACACATGCTACCATTGCCATGTTGTCTGTCCGAACTAACACGTGCTTGTCCTGGATCAACGGCCGGAACCTCTGCAGGGCGAGCAGAATTGCCAACAACTCGAGGCAGTTGATGTGCCAACTCAGCCGTGGGCCCGTCCATAAGCCAGCAGATGCGTGCCCATTGCAAACAGTGCCCCAGCCCATTTTGGAGGCATCTGTCATGACCACGACACGCCCAGAGACCTGCTCTAGGGGAACACCTGCCCGTAGAAACAAAAGGTTGGTCCAAGGGCTGAAAAGATGGTGACAGACCGGCGTGATGGCCACGCGATGTGTCCCGCGGCGCCATGCCCATCTCGGGACTTGAGTCTGAAGCCAGTGCTGAAGCGGTCTCATATGCATCAACCCGAGAGGGGTGGCCACCGCTGAGGATGCCATATGCTCCAGGAGCCTCTGAAAGAGTTTCAGTGGAACCGCTGTTTTCTGTTTGAATGCCTTCAAACAGGTCAGCACCGACTGTGCACACTTGTTCGTGAGGCGTGCTGTCAATGAGACTGAGTCCAACTCCAAACCGAGAAAAGAGATGCTCTGAACCGGGAGGAGCTTGCTCTTTTCCCAGTTGACCCAAAGCCCTAATCGGCTGAGGTGTGAGAGCACCAAGTCCCTGTGTGCACACAACATGTCCTGAGAGTGAGCTAGGATTAGCCAATCGTCGAGATAGTTGAGAATGCGAATGCCCACTTCCCTTAAGGTGCCTCTGTGACCTTCGTGAAGATGGGAGTCTGTCTAAAGCCCGGTTCAGTACTCGCAGGTCCAAGTTTGGCCGCAACCCACCGCCTTTCTTCGGTACGATGAAGTAGGGGCTGTAAAACCCCTTTTTCATCTCGGCCAGAGGGACAGGTTCTATCGCACCCTTCCATAGGAGGGTGGCGATCTCCACGCGCAAGGTAGCATCTTTTTTGTCCTTCACCAAGGTGAAGTGGATACCATTGAACCTGGGCGGATGCCTGGTGAACTGAATCGTGTAGCCGAGTCGGACGGTCCGGACTAGCCATCGCGACGGATTGGAAAGCGCAAGCCACACATCCAAGTTCCGTGCAAGGGGGACCAAAAGGACAATGTCGTCGGACGTACCGGCAGGTGGGGCCTCGCGGCGGGGCGGAGCTCGAGGTGCCACACCATGTCGTGGCCGTGCTGAGTCTAGGGACATCGAAGCACTTACCTGGCTCCTTGTGACCACCCCCAGAACAGCCTGGGATGGGGGAGGAAGAGGCCTGTCCTCGCAACCCGTGGAGACTGTCACATTGGAGGCAGATGTGTGCCACAGCTGGGCGCGCAGGGGCAGGGAGACTGCCACTGGAGCGCCAATCCTGCAAGGGAAAAAATGTGGACGGTGGTCGTGATGACGATCACTGAACTGTTGCTGAACTGTTGGGTAGCGCAGCTACTTGGGCATGTGGCGAAATCAAATGAAAAAGCAACAAAAGATTCTCCACCCGGCCCTCCACTGGGGGATGGAGTTGTCCTACCAGCTCCAATGCAGTGGGTTTCGTCGACCCTGGGTTGGCCATCTCAGCGGCGCTTTGACGACCTTCATGGGTTCTTGGCGGCTGGCTGTGAGATGGGTGCCGTCTGCTTCCTGCGGTGGGCTCCACACCGGGGCCGGGCTGAAGAGGCGGGCTGTGGCGGAGCCGGTGCAGTCACCCCAGGGGGACGCCCTTGGCGACGAGCAGATGGGGTGCGGGATCTTGAGCCACGCCGGGGCAGGATATGCCAGATAGCGTCCGTCTGCTGCTTCACCGTCGAGAACTGCTGGGCAAAGTCCTCGACGGTGTCGCTGAATAGGAGATGGGGGCAGCAAGGAACCGTGTCTTGTCGGCCTCACCCATCTCGACCAGGTTGAGCCAAATGTTCACTAATGTGAACATCATCCGCCCGAGAGACCGCGCCGTGACCTTCGTCGCTCGGAGAGCGAGGTCGGTCACCAAGTGCAGTTCCTGCATCAGATCTGGGGTGGAACTACCCTCATGCAGTTCTTTTAGCGCCTTGGCTTGGTGGACCTGCAGGAGAGCCATGGCATGCAGGGCAGTGGCGGCTTGTCCAGCAGCACTGTAGGCTTTGGCCTTCAGGGACGACGTGAACCTACAGGGCTTGGACGGGAGCTTTGGGCGTCCATGCCAGGTGGCGGCGCTCTGCGGACATAAGTGCACCGCGAGCGCCTTATCTACCGGGGGAATCAACGTATAGCCCCTGGCCGCCCCGCCATAGAGGTTAGTGAGGGCGGGGGAACTTAGAAATCAGGACCGGGCTGTAAAAGGTGCCTCCCACGATTTTGTCAGCTCCTCATGCACTTCCAGGAAGAAAGGCACTGGAGCGGGGCGTGGCTGCTTTGAGCGGCGCCGCGAGCACTGGAACCAATCATCGAGCCACAAGGGTTCAGGGGAGAGCGGAGGGTTTCACTCTAGCCTGACGCTCGCGGCTGCCCGGGAAAGCATGTCTGTCATCTCTGCATCAGCCTGTGACTGGGCAATCGTCCCCAAAGGGGGGAGCTCAGCTGAGGCTTCTGCATCTGACTGGACAAGCCCACTCTCTGATGCTGCGCTCGAGAGCTCATCAGCTTCACGGGCTCCGAACAAGAGGTTGAACTCGCCATGTGACGAGCCGGCGGACTCATCTGGAAGCCCAATCGGGGCAGACGAGTGTGCTGGGGAATGGGAGGTCCGTGGGGGGATACCCAGTGGAGGCGGTCCCATTGGGGTCCCCAAATCGCCCCCAGTGCTAGCCACGATGGCCTCAAACCAAGAGGTAGAAAGACCGAGGCGGGGAGCTTGCTTTTCTTACGAAAGCAAGCCGCGACTGCAACGTTGCCATGGTCATGCTCTCGCAGTGAGAACATAAACCATCCACGAATGCTGCCTCCATGTGGGTCGCACCCAGACACGAAAGACAGTGATCGTAACCGTCTGAAGTTGAGAGGTAACGACCGCAACCAGGAATAACACACAATCGGAAAGGCATCTTTAAAAAGACACGTCTTTAAAAAGATGTTCCGTGTGTGCCACTCTTTTAGAGAAATATACTCTTTCAGGAAAATCTACTCTCCTTTTTCTGTGAAGCGCCCAGGGGTGTTCTCTGCAGTGCACCAGTGCAGAGGAGGGAGAAGCCGCTGAAATGCACCGTCAGATCCAGCAGAGGTGTATGAACAGTCGTGAGAATTCAGCTCAATGAGCATGACCGTTCGGCTCCTAAGAGAAAATCTGAATGAGTGGTTGCATACCAGCTCCTTTTATACCCGTATGTCCTGGGGAGTGGCATGCAAATACCACTCGCCAATTTTCATTGGCCTTTTATCAAAGACCAGAGGTGTTTCGGGCTCCCAAGAGTGACCCCTAGTGTCACTACATCGACACAACGTCGAGTGAGTGACAGATAGGGAACCCTTGTTATAAATGACACCTGTGGCCGTTAAGAGAACTGCAGTCAGCTACCTGTTGCTCGTGCTCGTGTACACACTCCATAGGGACGCGAGCGAGCATCAGCCAAAACAATGACGTAATGTACAAAGAGACTGAATGTGATTCACCGACATCATGCTGACAGATGAGGTAGCATAAATAAAATTACACAGTTATGATTGTTTTACTACAAACTTTGAGACTAAACTAAAACTACTTATCAGCTAACATAGCATACTGATACACACATACAGCTACATACTACCAAACTATACCAGACAGTTTACTGTTGCAATGCACTGTTATGTTGCACTATTGTATGTTTTGTATGTCATATGTTGTACTATGATCAAGAAACCAGCGTATTTGCTTAAATTTATCCTGTATACCTGACTTTTAGGATAAAGAGAATATCGCTGAAATATTTGAAAGTTTCGAAGCAAGGTAGCTTGCAATTCGTCAGCATTAGCAGGCAAGATCAAGTTAGCTAAAATTACACAGATCAATCCTAATGGCACTATACAGTATTTCACATGCTTTGCAGTTATGTAAGCTTACCCGTCCAATAAGAAGAACGCCAATTCAGGGTCAGTTTTGATCCCCAAAACCAAGCGAAGTTCCCTCCAGGAATCAAATGCCCTGCCGATGTTCAGTCTAGTTTTTGGCTAGACCATTCAGTAGATAAATGTGTTTTTGTTGTTGTTTTTTGGCTTACTCAGAGTTTGTGTAGGAGTCGGTGTTGTGCTGGGTGCCGGCCATTTGTTGGATTCCATTTCTTGGATAATATTACCTAGTGTTGCAGTTTGTTGTCGCTGTTGAATAGTGGAAGAGAAGCACTGAGTCAAGGCTCTCCTTTAGATTTTCCCGGCTTTGCATGAAAATTAGTCTACAGGCTTTAATAGGCAACCTAGGAAGTCTGGGAAGGGCTCATTTAAAAAAAAAAAAAAAAAAAAAAGGCGAATATTACATGAAAAGTTTTATATATTGCACCTTTAATATAAAGGGTCAACTTTAGTCAAAAATGAACTTTTACATAAAGCGGCAATATTTGCCCCTGAATTTGATTTTACCTGCATTTTTTACCTTTTTGAGGTTAATTTTTTCAACCATTCAAAACAAAAACGGTGTCTCATCTGTTTAAGGCAATACGCCGATTTTAATCAATTTATTAATAAGATTGAAAATGTATTACCTTTTCAACATCAACATTTTATACCATAATAAACTATATATAACTAAAACTTTAATAGAATATTAAGAACTATAGCAGATAAAAACAGAATAATTCATTCTGAGGGCATGTTTTCCCCTCACGTTTTGAAGTTTGTGTGCTTTTTGTTATTCATTTTTGGTTGCATTTTTGCTGCAAGTCCCCCTTAATTTCTGACCCTGGTCAGCTATAAGTAAGCCATTTGGTTGTTCCCAAAAGTGTAAACACTGTAGCTATGTGGCACTGTTACAACTTGACCAGTCAGACACGGCAAAACTGACTCACCCTATTGCTTGAGTTCGGGGTGGAACTATCTGTTTTTTTGACCAATTTAAGATAGAAAACTGTTTGAAAAAAATCAGTATTTTTGCAGTTCTGTTTGGTGACTGAAGAAATTACAAGCTACATCTTTAATTGCCTTTGCAATTTGATAAATATGTTTATGAGAAAAGACAAAAGTGAAATGAGAAAGAAAGAGAGAGAGAAAAAAAGACTGTATATGAATGAATGCCTATGGCTAATCTGAGTTGTTATTACATACTCTCGGTGACATCATGGGGAAGAAGAGGATAATGAGGAAGAGTTGAGGGCAGAACACACACAAAGTCAGAGGAACATTCACTCCAAATGTGGCTAAAGGTGCAGAACAAGGCACTGGCCGTCTGCCCATTATTCCCTCCGTTTCCTCTCTCCTTTTTGAAGACAGGCGGGATTTTTTTTTTTCTACATAAAAGTAAACAATATTGCCTGCAGGCACAATTTCCCTGGCAACACAATAAAATGTGCAGCGAATTTATGATGGTCATCCATTAGCTCTTACCAAGGAAACATCACCCATATCTGTCGTCCATCATTCTAATAGAGGGTTAATGCACCAAATTTACATAAAAAAGTCATATTGTCTGCATGAATTATTTACACCCTCAGCTGTTTTTTTTCCCCTTTCTCTCTCTCCCTCGCTTTCTGTTTTCAGCAACTTGGGGTTTTATGTTGGATTCTTAGAGAAATTTCTGACAGTAAGAAGGTGGCCTTGTCAACTCTCTCTCACTCTCTTTCTTTCTTTCTTTCTTTCTTTCTTTCTCTGTCCTTCTCTCTCACCTGTCTCACTGCTGGCACACATAAAACCATTTTAAGGAAGTCCTGTTCAAAACAATTTAGCTGATTTAAAAAAAATAAATACAAAAAATAAAAAATTACAGTTAGCACACTGACAAATTTCCCTAAAGAAAAAAAAAAAACAATGAATACACAGCCATGGCTGAACAGAATTCACTGTTGTCAAAAACACACAGATAAAGAGTATTATGATTTAAAATAAAAATTAATGTAATTGGATATAATTCACAAAGATGCACCATTAACCATAAACAAAGAAATGAAAAACCTTGCACGGAATCCCCTGAATGATGTAACTCGTTTCATAAACCCATGTGTGGGGACATGAATTGTAATATTGGCACTAGGCCCTTGGGATGAGCATTGTGATTGAGCAATTATTACAAGCTCAATTACTATCATCACATTATCACTGCTAATCCATCGGTGTCAAAGACGTGGTGCACAAGCTCATCTTATCTTCACACAGTCTTCCTGCCACTCTGATGAAAGACACTAAACCCCTGCCAACAGACTAAAATGAATACCTCTGCGCCGGTGCCCTCCCCTCCCTAAGCACTGTAAAGTTGTCTCTAGGATGAGTGCTTCCATTTTTTCTAATTTCACCTGACAGCACTACAGGCGTTTCTGGTGAGCGGCGCTAATTTCTGACATGCCTCAGCAGACAGAGACTCGATCACCCGGTGCCATCTGACAGTCCCATGCGGGGGAATCAGACGGAAGTAAAAATGCAGAATTAGTTTGGTGCGGAGTTCAGAGGAGAAAACTGCTCAAGGCAGGAGGGCAAGGCACGTTTTTTGACACACACTTGTCTAAAAATAAAAAAAGGCTGATTTTCATGTGAATACTCTGAATTATTATAGTTGTTGTTATTTTTAAATAAGTGAAATATATTTTCTGTAATAATAATAATATTAATAATAAAAATAATATCATTGCTCATATTATGTCTTTTAATGTATATATTATTTTAGATATTTAAATATAAAATATATACATTACTTTAATGCATTATATTAAATTATAATTTTCTATTATTTAATTCATCATTATTAAACTAGTCTAGTGTGGTACAACAGGGCTAAAGGCACTTTTGATGTTATTTTCTCCCAAAACACTATATAGCAACAAAAACAATCACAGCGTGTTTATAAACACCTGTTTGTAACTATGCACTGCAAAATGTCTCTGATACATGAAGTCATTATGTACAATGTCTAAAGGTTAAATTTGATGTCCCTGAAATTATTACATTTATTTTGAGTCAAAATACTTATTTATCATTTTCAGCTTTGTTCAAGATGATTAAATCAAAAGTTTTTCAATGACGGTCACATAAGTGAAGTATTTGGGGTAAAAATCCCCCTTGTTTCAGGGGCTAAATGGCCTCATAAAACACACTGTTTTTCTTGAGTGGGGGGAATAGATTTGTTATGAAAAAAACTTCATGTGGGCTCACATGAATGATCCAATCACAATGGAGATGTATTTGCTTATAGAATATTTTCGATGTTATGAAATGTTAAATGTGACTGAATGAATAGGAAATGGTGCACCCTTTTCTCAATTGGTTATTTTGAATAAGAAGGATCTTCATTTGTTAAGATAACATTTTCTTAAAACAAACAAAAAACAAAAAACAAACAAAAAAAAACAACAACAAAAAACAAAAAAACAAAAAAAAAACATCTTGCCTTCTCAAAAGTATTGCATAAGTTGACAAATTTTGTCCTAAAACTATTGCCCCTATATCTACACTATATATACACTATAACCCAGCTCCTCTCCTTTTTTAACTGAAAAAAAGGATTTTAAGTTCTGTTATTATTAATTTTCACACAAATGACATTGCTCCATCAATATTCAATAGTAAAAAATTTAAAAAGTCAATTCTGATACACTTTGCAACCAGAAAAAAAGCACATTTTGGAGCCTTTACCTGCTTTGTACCCTAGTAGAAGTAGTTTTCTAAAAATAGCTGTGTTTTGTAATGTCTGGCATAAATTAATGTCAAATTATATTTCATTACATACCATTAATTGTATATTGTATTGTAGGGTTGGGGAGTAACGGAATACATGTAACGGGGTTACGTATTTAAAATACAAAATAGAAGTAATTGTATTCCACTACAGTTACAATTTAAATCATTGGTAATTAGAATACAGTTAAATTCAAAAAGTATTTTTCTTACTGTACTGGCAGAGTTTTTATAGTCAAAACAAGTGAAAAAATCTACCAGTGCTGGAGAAGTAATCCAAATTATTTAGAATACGCTACTGACCTTGAGTAGTCTAATGGAATACGTTAAAAACTACATTTTACAGCATGTATTCTGTAATCTGTAGTGGAATACATTTAAAAAGTAACCCTTCCAACCCTGTGTATTACATGTGTTGTTATAACATTGTTATATATGCATAATTACAACTAATCAAATTAATTTAATAATGAAAGGGTATTATTGAAAGTCTCTTACTTTCTCTATCACTTTGTACTTCTGTAATAAAGTGAGGTGGACCTCCAGAGGGCCTTGTGTGTTCTTGGTTTAGAGCAGTTCCTCTCAGCTGGTTAAGCTGATGGATCACAGTCACCTCGCAATGCTCCGTTGATCACCAGTTCTGATTCTTTTAGCTTAAGGAGCTACAGTGTTGATCTGGGAGCTGCCTGGTCTAAGAGCAAGGTCAGGGTCATGACGTTCTGTTTAACCCTACTGACCTAATGAGTGACCTCATTGCAAGTTGACTGCCTGAGGCACAGAAGAGGCATGCAAGAACACACATACACACATCACACACACACACACACACACACACACACACACACACACACACACACAATTGTATACATTAGTTTTAATTTAACCCTAAACAATTTAATAACTTTTCTCACCTCACATGCACAAAAACCCCGAGAGGCCTCATAAACACAACAGATGAATAAATACCTAAATGAATAACTCTCAGGCAATGAGTATTGAAACCTTGCAGGCAGAACTGGTAGTAAACAAATCAGAAAACTGACGTCTTCTAATGATCCAGTTATGTAATAATATTGCTGTAATGACACTGTACATGCTTCATAATTTACAAAGCCACCACAGCGGCTTCTAAATGGTATTTGCATGCTCACAACCCATAAAATAAATTTACATACAGAATGGTGACTGGAATTGAAAATCAACTTTGATCCACCCTACTAATGAACAATTACAAACCTGGTGCTCTCAAGCTCTGATTTGCATTCTAAGAGCCATGCAAAAATGTTACCGTAAAGCATTTATCTCCTTCTGCAGAGAGAGTTTGTAATTCCTGACAGCTGGGTTAAAGTTTCTGTTTAATCTAGCACGTAATTTTTTTAATCTGCTGATTAAGTGAATTTTAATAGAATAAAACAGTCTGTTTGAACAAAAAACCTTAAATAAGACACCACAGGAAACACATGTCTCAGATTTTAAGTTATGGCATGTCGGGAGGATCGAGGAATGCACGTAACGCCATGTTTGTTGGAAAACAGTGTGTGCTCAGCACCATCAAAGCTCTGCCATAAGGCCAGGTGCTTCTGAGGTGAAGTATAAGCCCCAGGGTATTATGTTTTACCCCTGCATATCAAAATGCCACATGCTGGGTCTAACTTATCTAACTTTCAATATGTAGTTTCATCAAGTATCCACACATCCTCAGACTCGGGATACCAGGGCTGTGTATTGAAATGTCTTGGAGATTCATTAATCACATGTCTGTTAGTCTTAAAATAACAAGCCACAAAAAAGTATTATTTCATGGAATATCATACAAAAGCATCAAAGTATAATGATTTATAAAGATAAAAATGTATAAAGATAAATGGATAATGATAATAGATCAATTAAAAAGAAAATAAAAAAAGAAAAGAACTACTATATATGATTAGGTATTGTTTTCTCCATAATTGCCACAATTATAACTGTGATGCAAATATAACAGATACAAAATTATAACACAGTAAAATAAGGTTGTACATGTTAAAATTATTTAATGCAATAGTTAACTCAAATTAATAATGGGCAATATTTTTACAGCATTTATTCTTGGATAATATTAATTTCTCCATATACTAATACATTTTTGGTATTAAAAGTTGTAGATATTAACATTTGTTTATGCATTAACTGTTATGTTATTAATCCTTACTGTAAAGTTTTGCAATTATGAATTTACAATGATCCATTTTGGCAGATGCTAAAAGCGACTTAAAAGCGACATTAACTTAAGTTACTCAAAATAAGTAATCCACTACACATTACTAATTACTTTTTTAAATGTAATTAGATTACTTTAGTGATTACTTAATCTAAAAAGTAATCACATTACTAATTATTTTACTTTTAAGTTACTTTTTATATCACTTTTCTTAGAAAAACTGTTGGTTTACGCTCAAATTGAAAATGTCTTCTCATTCATTGTTGCACACCCTTCAGCTGTCACAAAAACGCTAACAGACTTACATAGGAATTCATATTTTAAATGAATTTTTATACACATTACTTTAGTGCAAGTAATGTACTTAAAAGTAAGTGCTTTAATAGAAAGTCAGTAATTATAATATAATTAAAATGATTTAAAATGTCATTTTTACACTACTTTTTTACTAAAAGTAATTAGAATACAGTAACTAATTACTTTGTAATCGGATACACCCAACACTGTACATTTATAAGTTTGTGTGTTCCCTGGGGATCGAACCCAAAGTCTTGGTGTTGTTAGTGCCGTGCTTGACCAGTTGAGCTACAGGAATAAAAGCATCGCTAAAACCATTTGTAATATTGTGAAATGCAGTCAGAAACATTAGGAAAATAACAAATTATTTAGCCTACAACCAGTTGAGATATTTCAGGGGTTTAAACTTTGGTATTACACCTTAAAAACTTATTTATTTATGTAAACAGTATATGATGTCTAAGAGTTGCTGAACAAGTGCTTTTAAAAATATTACTGTGAAAGTGAGACTTGTTTTGGCAACATTTTTCAATAAAACATTCCCATGAGGTGTTGTCTCTGGCATTCACTTATACCTCCAGTGGCTCATGTGCTGCAAGGCGTCTTCTCCCCTCCATCGATCAATACTAACAAATGCCAGCATCCTCCTGACTAATGTGTTTGTGTAATAATATCTGTATTACACACAAAGCAGCATGTCACACACACAGACGCACACAAACACACAGACATGCAGTAAAGCAATAAATTAATCAGGAGATTAAGTGGAAAAAATCCATTGATTTTTTTTTGTGTGCAAATAGGCATGAGAGGCAAGGTGGGGTGGAGAGCATTGGAGTGGAACGAGCAACAGATGTGTGTGTGAGTGTGTGTTTGTGCATGTGATTGGGTAAAATGCACAGGGTGTATGCTTTTAGCCTAGGCCGCAATGTTTTTATGTTTTGCAGGTATATAGTTAAACGTTCCTAGTAGGGCATCCCATACCGCATGTAGTTATTGGACATGCTCGGCACCCTAGAGGCGCCTGTGGCTCAGACTCGGCATCAGCATATAATCAGGGCAGAATGTTGCCAGCAGAAAAGGAGATGTTAAGTAGAATGTTAGCCTCAGTCACCATTCACTTTCATTGCTTCTCTTTTCCATAAAATTAAAGTGAATGGTGACTATCCCTTTAAGAGTCTGTATATGGAGGCTTTGGATCAGATATAATTATCCATGTAAACACTTTTTAATCATGACATAAGATGACATAAGGATAACACAGCTAAGTGTAAATTAAGCTTATTGCGGTTAATGAAGTTTGGTTAAGAGCTTCTGTTCTCGCTGTAGTGGTCTCACCCTTCCCCACCTAGGACTGGTGTTAGGAAGAGGAGGGGTTTGCTTTCTTTGCCAACTGGCTCGTGTTCCATGGGAAAGCCAGCCAGCATCATCCCAGCTTGTTACAACCTGGCAGAATTCCATACATCCTGCAAACGCCCTACCCGCCCCTTACAACATGAATCCACAGGTCCTGCTGCACTGTAAGGAACCAGGCCAATTCCTGCACCTTACTTCCTGCTCTAGAAGTGTGTAGAAAGCCTGCTGAAAAAAAACAAACAAACAAAAAAATCTTAAACCAGACCAAGGTAGTTTGCTTGTCTTAGCTGGTTTAAGCTGGTCTAGTTTGTTTCCCAGCTTGAACAAGTTTGTGTTTAGCAAGTTTAGCTTGTCAGCCAGCTGGTTCCCAGCCTAACCAGATGAAAAGTACCTAAAAGGGTTCCTGTAACTCAACTGGTAGAGCATGGCACAAGAAACGCCTAGGTATTTGGTTCAATTCCCATGAACACACAAACTGATAAAATGTACAGTATACATTGAATGGATTGTAAGTCACTTTGGATAAAAGTGTCTGCCAAATTCATAAATGTAAATGTAAAACCCTAAAATTAAGGCTGGGTTAAAAAAAAAAAAAGATTTTCCGATTAATCGTAATCTTCATTTGAGCCTTAAAATCACTAAAAATACTTACCAAAAAAGGGGTTTTGTTGTGGTATTGAAATTGTTATTTAGAATAATCAAATTGCCTTCATATTTAAGCAAAATGGACATTGTAACTGTAAAATACCCAAATTATTCAGAATCAAATCAAATTGAATTGGAAACTAATCAAATCGAGAGCTTATGAATCAGAATTTAATCTAATCTACATAAAACCCAAACCCCTCTAAAACCATAAAAAATGACCAACTAACCACTTTAGGCTGATTTAAGCTGTTTTTTTAAGCAGTGATCTGAACCTGCATATCTGAATCATAGCCATACCTAACAGGTCAATGTGTCAATCATGTGTGTATAGCCTTGAATCTGTTGCAGGTTTTGATATCATAGTGGAATATGCAAACGTAAAATCCCGCAATGCATTCTTGCGCATAAAAATGTGCAATCCCCTTCGACCTCTAAATCCACATGCCTCTGAATATGAAATGCACGCTCTTTCAGGCTCTATATGGTATACCCTCCACGTTTTGCTGGCATGCCCTCTCCATCACTCCATGTATTTATGTGCTGCATACATTTCCGTGCCTTCGTTTGCAAAGGCCACAGGGAAAGGAAAAGGGGAAGGGGCAAAGTGGAGCAAATAAGTGTAGAGGAGAGTGTGTCATTCTCAGACTTAAACAGCCTTGTCTGTACGCCATTCACCTTCACTGACCGCTACATGCATGCACACACACACACAAAAACACACACACTTGCTTCCGTTCTTGACCTTACAAAGCCATCACTGTTGAGGGCAAAGGTAAAGCAGATGCGATCATCTCATTGCTATTCCCTCAACAAAAGAGTGCGGATGAATAAACAATGTCCATCAGGCGGCCGGAATATAGCCGAGTGAAAGAGGTGTTTCGGAAAGGGGTCAGGGAGAGGTGACTGTAACCATGTCAGAACCACAAGCAAGGCCATTGGTAGTCAACAGTCAACAACAGGTGGACAGATGGTGCAGTTGGCCTGAGACCTCAACAACAGAAACTTTTTGATGCTCTCTTTATTTCTCAGAGTCTCAGTGTGCCTGAATCTTTTATCATGAAACACAAATGTTCTACTTTTTTTCTACAAGGATTTAGTTCTTATGTGACCATTTCTTGTTTTATCTATAGCTCTCTTTTACTCTATCATGCTCTGTTTCTTACACACACACTTGCACACACCTGTGCACTTCCTCCCTTTCTGCCTTGGAGCAATCCAGTGTCTTTCTGACAGAAACAACGGAAGCACAGTGCTTAAGACAGCAGATGGTTCCTTACCTCACTTGACTTATAAAATAATCATAATAATCATGCGTGCATTCAACAAATGAAACGTTTAATCATCTAACACATCAGAATCCATACACAGACTATATATTCCACGTTTCACATGTGATACTGAAAAATTAAACACATTTATTCTGTTAACTGAAACCCCTCAATAATATAGTGAATGTTTCAATTAGAACCATTGCCATGTACTGACTTCCTATCTGAGAGCACAGGAGGGTCCAGAGTGTTTAAAAAACAATGCAGTACATATATGGTCCTGCTTAGTGAGAAAGGAGACTTGGAGGATGTGTTTTTGAAAGTGTATGTGCTTGTGTGTGTATGCAGCACCTGGGTTGTGGTGTTACCTGCAGCAGAATCCTGATTGGGTTTGTTAAATAATGCATGGCTCTGAGGACAGGCCTTTGATAAAGTGTAGCATAAGAGCACATGCATAAACAGCCACCATATGCACAGGAAACTGATGGAGGAGATAAATTCCTCTATGTGTGTGTGTGTGTGTGTGTGTGTGTAGGGAAGTGACAGTCTGTAAGTCTAGGCCCTGTCACACTGCAGGAACTAATGCACGTTTTATGTACTTTTTGAGGAACTACCCACTTTCGCACATGAGGAACTATAGTTCCTCTTAGCCGTTTAAAGTTACTTTTTTAGCTCCTACTCCAGGGTAGGTACTTTTTGTATAAGGTATTTTTGAGTGAGACCTATATAAAAAAGATGTATTGTTTATTTTATAATGCTATACAGTCTATATAATAAATTATCTTCAACCTACTGTTTCTATATGTTCTATGATGCCATTCATGCACACTTTCTACATTGTGGTAATGCAAGTATGTTTGTAAATGTGAATTTGTGTGTGTAGCTCTGAGCTGGTCTGTGGTCTCATTGTGGTCAAGGACTGCTCTGTACATGCAGAGATGCAGTGCTTTCTGTGGATCTGAGAAAAGAGCTGCTATCATCATAAACAGCCTGTGTATGGAGATACATGCAAACTAGCCTCTATCTTAGTCTGCCCACCTCATCACTGCACAGTGTCACCCTGATCTCCATCAGCTCGCATCCTTTCTTTTTCCTTATTAATCTGTCTGTCAGTCTGTCCTGATCTCCTTTTAAAGAGATAGTTAATACAAAAATGAAAAGTATGTAATTTACTCCAAATCCATATTTCTTTCTTTCTTCTCTGGAAGTCAAAATGAGGAATTTTAAAGGATGTCCAATTTGCCGATTTAAAGACAATGACAGTTAATAGTGACTCACTTCAAAGCTTAAAAAATAAAATAAAATAAAATCTAAAATTGTCATAAAAGTAGTCCATGCATCATATCATTAGTGTATTGAAGGGATACAATAGTTCTTGATGAGAAACAAGCTGAAAAACAAGCCAAGGTTTTGGTGAAAAGCTTAAGTATAAGCAAGAAACACTGTTTTTGATTTTGCTTGGCACAACTTTGGCAGAGGTCAAGATTTTCACAGTAAAATAACTTTAATTTAGGCTTTCTCATCAAATCCTATAATATGCCTTCAGAAGACTAGGAATATAATGCATGTATTACTTTCTTGACACTTTTGGGTCAACCAAAATTGAAAATTCTCTCATCATTTACTTACCGTCATGCCATCCCAGATGTGTATGATTTTCTTTCTTCTGCTGAACATAAACAAAGATGTTTTGGTGGCCAGACCTTTGAAGCCTCAAAATCACACAAAGGCAGCATAAAAGTAATCTATACGATTCCAGTGGTTTAATATATGTCTTCTGAAGTGATGCAATCGCTTTGGGTGAGTAACAGATCAATATTTAAATACTTTAAAAAAAATTTTTTTTTACTATAAATCTAAAAAGATTTATAGTTAAAAAGGATTTCAATATTGATTTATTTCTCACCTACACCTATCTAAAGCTTCTAAAGACAGATTTAACCACTGGAGTCATATGGTCTACTTTTATGCTGCCTTTATGGGATTTTTGGAGTTTGAAATGTCTGGCCAATATTTCACTTGCGTTGTAAGAACCTACAGAACTCTGTGAAATGAATTTAAATATGATAAAATGTGTTTATGAGAGCTGACTGTACTAGACTTTTAATGGTAACTTAAAGTGCAATCAACTGAGCCAAATTATTTAATAAACAAATTTACAAAAAACACATGAAATGTAAAACAAATTGTGAGTGATAGGTGTTAAAATTGTGTGGAAATCTGCACACAAGTTTTCTATGTGCACAGATCCCGTGTTAACCTGGTTATGAGTTCAGCACCTTAAACAAATAGCTTCCTTGCTTACCTTAGGCCTAGTGATCTCGATATATCCATTTTAACTGTAGCCTATAGTTTAGCAGTCTATCTCATTACCCACACCAACAATAAAATATACTGGAGGGGAAAAAAAAACTCTTTTGTGTGTGTGTGTGTGTGTGTGTGTGTGTTGTTTCAGCTTTAATTTACTTAGACCATTAATATTTCAGTCAACTTTCCCCTTTTCTCCTGCTCTCCCTCTTTTCTTTGAGTGGACACAGTGGTGGAGGGTGTGCTGAACCGTCACACCCTTGTTGCTTCAAAGGCATAAATATTTAAGCATCCTTTATTGGAGACCCTTGTTTCACATCCCAAAACCTCTGTGACACACAAGAACACACACACTATCACACATTCCAAACCCGTATGACTTTCTTTCTTCCATGGAACATAAAAGAATATATATTGCAGAACAGTCAGAGTGGTCTTTTCCATGCAATCACAACAAGCGGGGACCTGAGTTTTCAAGCCTAAAATGCATGCAAAAGCACTATAAAAGTATAAAAGAACTAGTGCATACGATGTAGTGTGCTATATTCCAAGTCTTCTGAATTCATACGATAACACTAGGTGAAAAACAGACTGAACTTAAATTTGTTAATTACTGATAATCTTCAGTGAGCAATAAACTGAAATATCGTTGCGACCGGATCATTGATTCATTTTTTGAACCAGATAAAGCGAATCATTTGAGAAGATCTGACTTAAAAGAACGATTCATTCAGAAATTGTATATCACTTCCTCTCTCATGAACTCTCATTAAAGTGACAATATAGGGCAGATGCAAGATAGGGCAGATGTCAAGCTTGAGCAGACTTTAAATATAGAGCACACATCACATGGACCACATTTATGACACTTTCATGGTGCTTTTGCATCCATTTTAAAGCTCAAAAGTTCCAGTCCCTGTTCATTGTATTGCATGGAAAATAGAGACCAGTACAATCTTCAAAATTTCTCCTTTTACATTCTACAGAAATAGAAAGTTAAACATGTTTGGAACAACATGAGGTTGAGTAACTCATGACAGAATTTTTATTTGCCTCTTTGTTTCTTTCTCATTCTCCATGTCTCTGTTCTAAATTTTCTTTTTCCACCTCCCCCAACTTTTCCTGTATGTATCGGTCCTGTTTGTCATTTTGTGCAGGTCATATCAAAGGACACGAGCACAGTCTTCATTTGTAGAGTCCCAGCAGAGCTTTCCCACTTCACAAGACCAATCTACTCACCTCTCTGTTGAGTATTTACTCTAATAGACCTCCAATGAGGCGTTGGGAGTGAAGCATCAAACACAAGTTCATTAACCTGCTGCTATTCTGAAGCTTCCTGTCTTTTTACCTCACCTTGGTAATGCGCTCTTCCTGCCTGCCTCAGTCATTACCTTTCACTCTGTTGTGTGTCAGTGTGATTGTATGATTTTGGACGTGCCCATGTGTGTGTGCTTGTGTTTTAGTTACATCTTACCATCACAGTGGTTTGGCATGCAAAAGCCCACACATGGTGCATCAAAGTGAGGACGTTAAAGGTGATCTTCGAAAGGGAAATGGGCGCCACGAAGGAGCCTTTGACAAGACTAATACACTGCCAAAACTCACCTCACATACACACACACCCAGGAGGAGGGAAAACACAGAGCAATAAGCAATTTGAAAAGTTGGAATTGGATTTCGCAGAGAAGGAGGAGGCCATGGAGGGCTTTTTTTTTTTCTCACAGATCAGTGCCTGACACGGCGCGTGCGCACATGCAAACCTGACGGGGCACCTTATTGAAATGTGCACTGTCTCCAGGGCACTTATCCACCCCTGGTAATTTTTTAAACCGAGGGGGGGGTTGTTTTTTGCCCACTGACCCAATCACCTCGGCCAGACATCTCCCACATTCCACACCTGGCCCCTCCCTTCCCAGGACACCCCCGCCCTTGTTCGATGAGAACTCTGTTCTCATTTGCCTATTCATTTAAAAACACCAAATGCCCACTGAGATCCAATATGGGGCAGAGGCAGGGGGCTCGTACAGGCCCGCAGCGGGGAAGAGCCATTGGGGGGGGGGGGGGGGGGACAGAATAACATAGCTGAGAGGAAAAAGAAAATAAAGAAGAGAGGTGGAGGATGACCAGGCGTCATGAGGAAACATCTTCAACTGTCTATCTTTCAGTCTCTCCATCTCTCTCTTCACTTACCTCATCCTGCTTTTAGGCTGGTGGGTCATGCATTGATTGGGTATAGCCTACTGCTTTACTCTATGTGTCCTGTACATGAATGAACCATTTTATCCCTCCATGTTTTTCTCTCTATAGATAGGAACTCTATTAAAAAACATTCTCACACAAAAAAATAGCACACCAGGTCAGATAAAGTCTAATCCAAATGCTATTTTATACACTTTTAAAGTGAAAACGAGACTCATTTCTCTCTAAACAATTCTTTGGTGTACTGTGGTTTGAAGAACAGTAGAAATTAGGACTCATTCATTGGAAATAAAGAGAAAGAGAGAGCAATTGAAGAGAGAGAGGAGAAGGTGTAAGGGTCCATTCACACTAAGCCAAAATATGACACCATCTTTTTGTGTCAGTGTAGTGGGTTGAAAATATTGACATATCAAAAGAAAAAAAGACACCCCTCAAAATGTTGTGTGGTATAAAGGTAATGCACATAATGCATACAATTCATATTAGTGATTTGGGAATACGTTGAATTGTGGTTATTAGTGCCTCCTGTAGAGGGTGCTTAGCTCTGGTGGGTCTAAGGTACTGCACAGGTCTGGCCAGAGTCAATTAAACACTGCCAGAGCTGGCATCAACAACTTCTATATCACGGCATTACTTTTGTTCTTCTACTGGTGACCAAATGTTTGAAAAACTGTTTCAAAACTGTATTAAAAGGATCATTATGTTTCAGCTATGCATATAAATGTTGGTATATGTTATTTCACTGAGTAAAACTTGTTTTATCAGTAAGTTAGTAATGAGTCATGTACTGGGAGAAACACGAGGAACAAATATGTGAATTAAAAGTGAAATGTGAGAAGATGTATGCAAAAAAATAGTTTATAAATGTTTCTGAAGAGTTTTACATGTTGACTGGAATTGGATGAGAAAATGTAAGCTAGTTTAAATGTATGTTTTATACTGGAGTTATGTGGAGCCAAAATGGTGGAGAGTGTGTTATTGAACCAGAGCCAAAATGGCGGCATACATGTAAAACACAGGTCAGCGTGAAACAAAATGGCGGATTTGTCTATATGAGAGTGTGAAAAGGGAAGTAATGCTTTGTGAACATTTATGAGAACTATGTTCTGTTATGTGAAATAGGATCGGAATATATTAGTGAACTTGAGGGAAAAAGGTATTTGTGATGAAGATTACTATAAATGGTGGATGTGGAATGTAATATTCTTGACACTGATGTATTAGAGATTCCTGGGTTCAAGTGAACACAGAAATGTCTGTAATGTTTTCATGGGGATTTTACTGTCATTAATGGAATCTGTTGAATTGCAAAACAAATAGTTCTTGTTCTTGGAAAGGTAATATGTGAAATTAATGTTAATGTTGTTAATAAACTGAAATGAATATAAAAGAGATAGTCAATTAAACACTGCCAGAGCTGGCATCAACTACCTCTGTCTACAGTGCCGGCAAGTGTTTTTCATTCAACTTACCCATTCAGGCTTCCCTGGCCTGAGGCGGGTAACATCTGTCTGCGCTATGTAAACATGTGCTACACTTTTGATCGCGCTACAGTTTTGATCTGTGCATTGTCTACTGTTTTGATATGTAAATGTAATGTCTATGTAATCTCATGTCTCTCATGTGGAATTCCTGCTGTCTTATTCTCTAACTCTGTGATACTGAAGGACACCTGTTCGTTATCTGTAATCAAGTTCCAATAAAAGGACTGTCTGGTTGTTGCTCTAGTGTGAGCACTGAAGAAAGCAATTGCTGAAACATTTGCTCAGTTTAACTTCACTGTGCAATTTTTTTCTCAGTATGGAATTTTGAAAACAATAAAGATGGATAATTTTTTATTAGACTTTACTAGTCTGGATCATTTTTCAGTGTGCAGACAGAAATCTCTAAAATTTGAACATGCGCTACACTGACATCGTTGCACTGCATCTTGCTGTTTTTTCAGCATCTTGTGCAGGAACACCACATTTTTAAGACTCTGTCAGGTTAAAAAGAGCGTCAACGTTTAAAAGTGCATCTTGAGACACCTGAGTTCTGTTATACACTGATGATCCAAAACATTATGACCACTCAGAGGTGAGGAGAATAACATTGATCATCTCCAAACAAGGCCACATGTCAAGGTCTGGGCTGATTTGTTGGTAAGCTAACAATCAGTTCTCGTAGTCAGTGTGTTGAATGCAGGAGAAATGGACAGAATAAAGACCTGAGCAACTTTGACGAGGGCCAAATTGTTATAGCTAGATGACTGGGTCAGATCATCTCTGAAACGGCAAGGCTTGTAGGGTGCCCCCTGTCAGCAGTGCTGAGTACCTACCAACAGTTGTCTGAGGAGGGACAAATCAGTGTTACCCTGGCCTCTAAATTCCCCAGATCTCAATCCGACTGAGCATCTGTGGGATGTGCTGGACCAACAAGTCCTATCCACGGCGGCTCCACCACGCATCTTACAGGATTTGAAGGATCTGCTGCTAATCCTTCAAGGGTCTTGTAGAGTCCATGCCTAGGCGGGTTTGCACTGTTTTGGTGGCAAGCAGAGGACCAACAGCATTTTAGCTGAGCCAAAGCATTATGACCACCTGCCTGTGTATATTCGTTGTGCTGCGTCTAGCTTTTTTTTTAGCGCAAAAACGCTTTCAGTATGAATAGCCTCTAAGGTTGCTATTTCAAACCAAAGAGAATTTTCTCCACTCCAAAGACTCTAAAATGACTTCTCACATTAATGTGGAGTCAATTGTCTGAAGGATTTGAGGTGACTAAACATCAGTTTAAATATGGTACTATGGAGGTGGAATAAAATTCATGGTACATCGCACTAGCTTGTGTCAATCTTTTTTCCCCCCCAATTTGGTATGCCCAATTCCCAATGTGCTCTAAGTCCTCGTGGTGGCATAGTGACTTCCCTCAATCCGGGTGGTGGAGGACCAATCTCATTTGCCTCTGCATCTGAGACCGAAAATCTGTGCATTTTATCACGTGGCTTGTTGAGCGCATTACCGCAGAGACCTAGCACATGTGGAGGCTCACACTATACTCCGCGGCATCCACGCACAACTCACCACGCGCCCCACCAAGAGCGACAACTACTTTATAGTGACCATGAGGCGGTTAATCCAACATGAACCTACCCACCCTAGCAACCAGGCCTATTGGTTGCTTAGGAAGCTAACTGGAGTCACTCAGCATGCCCTGGATTCGAACTTGCGACTTCAGGTGTGGTAGTCAGCATCTTTACTTGCTGAGCTACCCAGGCCCACATTTGATTAAATCTTCTTAAACACCTGAAAAAGACATGTGCTCTCTTAAAACAGCTTATATTTTCTCAGTCTTGCTCTATCTCTCTCATCACAAGCACACACACACACACACACACACACACACACACATACACACACATACACATACACATACACACATGGTTATTAAGGCTAATTGCAGAGGCGATGCAGCTTTTTCCACAGCACAAACAAAATCAAAGTGGAGCCCTCCTCCTCTTTTTCTTCCTCCAGGAACTGAAAAGGTGCGCTTGTTCTGAGACCTCTTGTTCTAAACACTTTAAGTGCCTGGTGACAATGAGGCTATTTGCGGAGCTCTTAAAACGCAATAATCTCCATATGAAACAGAAATGTATAGTAAAACAACTCCCCCATACATTAGAAGTAAGGTGTTTAAAGGGACAGTTCACCACAAAAAATGAAAATTCGAAGCCAGTCTCATGACAAGTCTTAATAATTAGTACAAAATGGTGAAATAATAAGAAATCATATGAGTTGTTTCATACAAAAACGTACAAAATTTTACTCCCATAGAGAAAAATAAACGAACCAACAAATGTTATAACAATTTTTCCTAAATTTATTCCCTAGGCCAAACCTAAACCTCACCATAAAGTCTAATCCCTTACCCAACACCTAAACCTAACCATGATTTTAATAGGAAGATACAGTTTGTGTACCATGGAAGAAAGAAAACATCAGGGTTTGGAATGAGAGGAGGGAAGTGTATTATAGGTAACTCACATACATCAATAATTTGTATTGCATAAATAAATACTGAATGAGTTACCAAATCTGTTCACTTGTGTTTCATTTCTTAAAATACAGTGTTGGATAGGAGGCTAGCAAAAATTAATGCCTGTATTGTGTCGATCTGTTTGTTGATTGGTTGGTCTCAATGGGAATAAAAGTCTTAGCTTTTCATTTGAGCTAAGTCATACGATATCTTAAGATTTCACCAAGATTTTAATTATGAATTCATTCTTGAATTAACATGTTGTGAGTGAGTAAATGATGACAGAATTTTCAGTTTTGGGTTAACTATACCTTTAAGGGCTTACTTGCCCACATACTGAGATGATTCAGTACAAAAATTTGCAAGAAAAACATTGTATGCTGTGCAAGTCTTCGTAGCTAATCCATACAGAAAGGCGGCAGCAAGCACAAAAGGGCATCCCATAGTGAGGGGCATATGCAAAAATCACTGCCACATAATAGCCTCTATATCCTTAGGATATTGAGACTGAGCCACCAGTGAATACAAAAGGAGCAAGCCTGGCGGTCATGCGGCCTTGCTAATGCTAACATCAGGGCTTATGGCACAGGGTTTGGAATACCTGTACCCCATGAGAGATAAAAGAGAGCTGCACTCAATCCACCGCTAAGCCAAGAGTCCTCAGTGAGATGGCTCACCTATTGTCTATGCTCCTTATCATAATGTAGGCCATGTTGTCTTCCCTATTTCACACCGACCATTCAATTAGCCCCAATTTCCATAGTAATTGAGGGAAACGTTGGAAGGGTCAGCAGTGACAAGGGGATGAAAAAAGTGCCCGACAAGACTTTTTAAAAGGGTTCTGTTAGACCTGGCACGCAGACAGAGTCTTTAATAGTTGTTAGTCATTTTCAGATCAGTAGCGTAGTGGTTGTTATATATGCTAGTTATTTTTAAGCACTAGATAACCTGATTCCACTTGTCATGTGATCTTTCTCTTGGATTGCATGGTTCAGGTGTTAAGAAGGTGAAGTAAATTTGTTGAATGTTATAGTTAATTCAGCTTTAAGCTACTGAAGCTGTAATGTACTAGGCATACTGAGGTAGGGCATCTTAGCATCATTTGTCCCTGCTGAAAAGACTAACTCATATTAGCATTAATTTCCATGTAGGGTTAGGTGTGTTTGTGCTGGTTAGTCATGGTAGTCACCTCACTGCTGAAGCTGGCCAACCATCATAGCCTTATCTGAATGGTGACAGAGGCTATCAGTCCCTAACATTCTTTGTAACTTCTCACTTTATGTTGCAAAGGAAAAAGACAATCATATAGCTTTGAAACAAAATGAGGGTGAGTAAATGATGAGAGAATTTTCATTTTTGGGTAATCTATCCCATCATGGGTCATGAAACATGGTCACAATTTATATTAGGTGTCTTTAACTACCATGTACTAACAATGAAATACATTCAATACAATGTATTTACTGTGTAATTACATGTTGTTCTGCAAAATTCTAACAAGATTCACTTTTGCTGCTACTGAGATTGAGGTAAGAGTAGGGTTAGGGTTAAGGGTTAGAGTTAGGTTTTAGGGTGAGTGTTGGGTTAGGGTTTAGGGTTAGGGTTAAGGTGTAGCCTCACATGTAATTAAATGCAGGTACTTTAAATGTAAGTACAATGCAACAACACATATGTACATAATAAGTACATTGTATCAAATGCTTAAGCACATAGTAGTTAAAGACACCTAATATAAAGTGGGACCTGAAACACTAAACTACATATTCTGAGATGTTAACAGATAAACATGTTGCACATGATAGAAGACAATGTTATCAACCATCCATTTTAATTTAAAGAGGAAAGTGGTTAATTTCAAGACTCTTTGTAAGATCAAGTCAATGTCACTGGATGTGACGTTTCCATATACTATAGTACATCATCACATCAGTGTCACAATTATTAATGAGACTGCACAGCCTTATCCTATGAGAAGGTGCTATTTCATGATTATTCATGACACAACATGACATTCTCATGAGATGAGCGCTTCAAACTCTCAAACGCATCAGTTGATACTGTTGATAGAGTTGAAGCTGTGCAAGCTGTGTAAAACTGCACGGCTTTTCCTCAATGCTGACAGAGAGACAGGCTTTCAATCAATGATGAAACCTTCTAATTGTTTGCGCAACATGCATTTATTATGTGAGAGTTACGAGATAAACGGTAAGGTGAACTGGAGCTCTTTTGAGATGCGGTATAGAATGATTACCTCACACACGTAAACGCTAATGATCCATCCATCCTTATTGTGAGTGCCTTAACCGATCTAAGCACTTATATTTGTGAATCAATGTGAATCAACCTCTCACGTAACCTGTATTGAAATCAGCTGCGAGTCGAGTCTTTGTTATCGCCTTTGTAGAGCATTCCATATTGCTCTCTTATGAGGCTCCATTTTGATTAGAATGCTGCCATAGAAGACAGCTGCCTTTGTAGGTAGGAGACAGTGAGGCAGCTCACTAAGGCCACGTCCAAACTAATACGTTTTCTTTTGAAAATGCATCTTTTTCTTCCGTCCACACTGAGACAATGTTTTTGACTGCGAAAACAGAGCTTTACGAAAAGCTTTCAAGTGGATACATTTGAAAACACTGTCTTGTGTTGTAGTGTGGAAAGGAAAAACTAAGATATCTGAAAACGATGGCATATTTGTTGTCATGTGATGCAGTAATGTGAACCATTCTATCCAAAACAATCAAGATGCCTGCTATTCACTTTGATAGGGTTGTTAAAGATAAACGTTTTTTGTACAACCTTCACATTGCATTCCTTCAAATGTGATGGGAAGTTTACTCGGAATTGCTGTCTGGTGACAAAACACGAGGACAATTGCATTTCAGACTGTACATGGAACTGCGATTTTTCGCATGCACAGTAAGGGGATTTAAGAGTTTTCATGCGTTTCAGTCTGGACGAGCAACTTTTGGAAATCGCTTGAAAAATGCAGTGTGGATGGAGAGCGTTTCGAAAATGAAAACGGAGTTTTCAGATGTTTCCAGATTAATGTGGACGTAGCATAAGCTTTAGAACAGACTGGTTGTGTTCTCTCCCCTCCCCCTCTCCACTCCAATGTTGACCACGCCCACTTCCCCTGCCATTTTTTTTAAAAACTGTGGTGAGAACTTAACTATGCTGAAACAGGATGTTTCATGACACTGTGAAGGTGGTCTTTTCAGAATGAGTGTCTCCTATGTTAATGGTTCTTGCATCAGACTTCAACAGTAACCAGATTATCCTGTTTTATTATTAAGGATATCAAAATGTTTTAACTTGTTATAGGGCAGTCACGTATGAATAATTTAAAAGAATATGCAATAATCTCCAATATAAAATAAATTGGCATTTTTTGACAGTGAAAGGAAAGTGAAACAATCAAAAACCAGAAACGCAAGTGAGACCCCAAGAGATCCCAACCAATCCTGAGCTAAAAAAATACACCATTCACATGAGATCTTAAAACATGATTTGAAGTCATGGTTTAGGTCTAAAGACTGACAGATCAGTCAGTCAATGTAAATCCCATATTAAACACAAGCATGCCACACGTCTAATGTCTTCTCTCCCATCATATGAATTCATTTAACCATCTCTGTCACTTTCTTAATCTGTCTCTCTTGTTTAGAGAATGTGTCACGCTGTCATTACTATAACTTTGTTTTGCTGTCTGTCTCTTTCTTTGTTATTCACTTTCTGTCTCTATCTACCTCTCTGTCAGAGACAGTGCCAATACCACTAGAAGTCAGTGCCAAGCTCTTATGTAGTGCTGTGTACACCACCCCTGTCTGGCACGATGTATGATTAAAAGAGATAGAGAGAGAAAGAGAAAGGGAGGGAGGATGAGACAAATGGAGAGAGAAAAGAAAACAGGGGATCGCATGCAGATGCAAGACCCTTCTCGTTTACAAATATGCAAATAGTGTTTCCTTTGTGATATGCAAATGAGAGATTATAGACCGCTAATTAGGGTCAAAAGAACTGTTCACGTCAATTAGTGGGAATAAAAAATGATACCCCGATTGGCTGGCCCTCTTCCCTCCCACCCCTCCACCTCCTACCCTTGCCACTCACCCCTGCCATGGATATCCTTCCCTTTTGTCTTAAAAACAGGAAAAAAATTAGGACCAATAAAAGAGACATTAACACAGGGGTGGCAAGCGTATGCTTTCAGTCGACAATCTTTTAGAAGGTCTGACCAGCTGCACCTCTATAGAGAGCCTCCTCCAGCTCTTCCTCCTCCTCCTCCTCCTCCTCCTCCTCCTCCTTCCTGCTTTACCTGTCGGTTGAGGCCGCAGGAAGAGTGAAACTAGGATTTGCATTCTAATGACCCCCCACCAACTTCCACTCCCTTTGCCCAGCCCCAGAGACACAGCCCCCTGCATCACCCGGAGATCAATTAGAGCGGCCCATCGCCGGCCGCTGCTCTCACCCACCTTCTCTCTCTCTCTCCGGAAAGTCTCGCTGCTCACTTACTCCCCTCTCTCCCCCACCGATACCCCATTCCATCTTCTCACTCTCTAATCCCCCATCCCTCACTCTCTCTTTTTCTTTCACACTCACATTTTGTCTCTCAGACTCTTTCTCCTGGATCTTTTTAAGATAAATGTTCTGTCGATGCCCTCTCCTCTGATATCCTCCAGAGAGTGCTGAGAGCAGGTGGGTAACCCCATTCAGAATCAGCAGCAAGTCAGTGGAGTCACAGCTGGATCCTTCCTACTGCTTTCAGCCTGCAAATGGGGCTGCTGCTCATCCTCCTTCCCAGCTCATCCTCTGCCAATTACAGAGCCGGCCAGCCAAAGGATGAGCGGCAGATCTGGGCTTTACAAAGATTTTTGGTGCCATTGATCTATCTGATCAGTTTAAAACCAGAAACCCCTCTTGGTCCAGCTGTCCCAGTGTGCAATGCTGATTTACAGTGTTTAAATGCACACTGTATGTGTTCACAGTGACAATTCATGAAAGTTAAAGGGATAGTTCACCTAAAAATTTAATTTGTCATCATTTACTCACCTTAATGTTGTTTCAAACCCGTTTCTGTTTCATTTAAAATAATGTTTTAATAATGTACTAGTCACATGTTTTAATGCAATTACAATAAATGGGGAATGGAGCTTTCAATCTTTAAAAATAACACAAAAGCACCATAAAAGCATCATAAAAGTGGTCTGTACAACTAATGCGCAAGCCATATGATTCCTTTGCGTATCGAACAGACCGAAATTCAGTAGTTCCCAAGTTAATGTAATCCTGTAGTGAGGATAGTGTAAACGAGTTTGGATTGCTGTCCCTGGAGGAGGACTCTAGGCTCGAGACTTGACCCGAGCTTGCATACCCCCTAAGACTTGTAGAGTTAAAGATGAGAGGATGGAGGAGATGGGGTGGATGGAGGGATGCCGGAAGGGTCGTTGCCGCCATGGAAGTAAGCAGCTGTTTATGTATGCTTACTCTGGTGATGAGATTGGTTGGATTAAATGAACATGCTCCTCCCGAAATTTGTTATGAAATTCCATTTCAGTAGTTCGCAAGTCAATGTAATCCTGTAGTGAGGATAGTGTATATGAGTTTGGCTCACTGTCCCTGGAGGGGGGCTTGAGGCTCGAGACTTGACCCGAGCTCGCATACCCCCAAAAGAAGCCAAGACTTGGCAGCGAATTGCTAGTTTCGGAGCCTCGTAAAACACGAAAAGCAATGTGTTTGGGTAGGAATATAGAGATTCTGAACGAGATGCTTCCCCCCCCACAAAAGGAATGAGACCTGAAATGGCATGATGATTTTGTAGGCTTTCGATGGGGGGGTGGTCTGCTGAGCAGAAGTGCCACAGGTGAAAGAACTAGCAGTTGCCGCTGGCAGAGGCAGCCTCACGCTAGAGTCTCATGGGGGGATAGGAAACTGGGAGCTGCAGGAGAGTGGTACAGTGAAAATAAGTTGAAACACTGAAGAAACAGTAGCTGTTGCTGCCTCATAGAAATGAGCTCTCACGGGAGCTGCTGTTGCACTGGAGGACTATCAATGCCTGTGGCTGGGAGGTCGCCCCCACCCCCTCTGGATGAAGGGGGCAAACCTCCCACTACCCAGGCAGATCTGCCCATGGTGAGAGCGGGCCTCCGCTGCCTTAGACTGGCGGGCACACCCCACCCCAGACTCGACCTTATGACACCTCCAGACGCAAGTCATTCGACGGCCTGCGATCGAATGGGTCATTCAACATCATGCGATCAAACGGGGGCCCTCACTGCATTCAAAAGGGGGAGTCCTCACAGTGGTACGAACAGGAGAGCCCATGATACCAATAAACGTGAATTAACTTACACAGCATTTGCACGGGAGAACCCTCACTGCGATTCGAACATGGGGGAACCCTTAAATGTATGTAAGTGGGAGGGCCATCACAGCAGTATGAAATGGGAGGGCTCTCACAGCATCCGAACAGGAGGGCCCTCCATGTGTATGGGCGAGGCAGTTTGGAGCAAGCCCCCCTCCCAAATGTTTAGCTGATTAGAGCTTGGTGGGCTTGTTTGATGTGAGGATGGTTGGTATGGATGTAGCTATTGTACTCGACAGATGACCACCGGCCCAGTGAATGGATTTGCTGTTCAGGTAGACCTTTTTGGACTGTGTTGGTCGCAGTGCCAATTCTAAATGAATGGGTTGAGTATAAATTTGCTGGGATGCCAGATTTGAGGAGGACCGATTTTAGGTGTTTTTGGAACCAAAATCGTAGTGCTCCCTGGTTGTTGTCATCCACGAAAAGTGGGTCGAGAGGGGTTTTGACTTGGGAACCTCTGAAATGCAGGTAGTGGGCGAGTGATTGAAAGGGCTGGATGGGGGTTGGCAGGTTGAAAATATAAGTTGAATGCCCTTATCTGGATTGATCTGTTTTGTTCTATTTAATATGGTATCTGATGGTATTGTTGTTGAGGATGTGCAAATTGCAGATAGTGGGATGAATACTGGGATCGGATGGAGATCCATATTAGGTGTCTAAGAGAAGGTGCCAATTCTGGAGATCGGGATCTGTCTTTGTTAACGCACTGGATGGTGGTTAGGTTGTCACAATGGACTAAAATGCTTTTAGCCGTCCATTCCGTCCCCCATAGGGAGGCCGAACAGGGTGAAGGAAGCCGAGTGAGGAGGTAAGTTAATTAGATCGGGGGGCCAGGTTGATGAGAACCGGCGGCTCTGGTAGAATCCTCCGAATCCGATGGGGCTGCATCCTTGTACAAATGGAAATTGTCGGGAGAGGAAATGAAATCATCGTAAAAGTAGGTGAGACCATTCCAGAGAATTTAGCTATAGTTGCAGATCTGCACAACATAATTTGTCTAGGTTTATGGGGTTGTTTAGTGAATTGACGGATGAGGCTAATGAGAGGAGATGAGAAATGAAAAGGCGGTGTTTAGCCCAGTCAATAAAAATTGTGATAAAGATGTATCAGGATAGTTAGCCAGTTCTTTGGCTAGGACAGAAAAAATGATGAGAGTGCTGAGTTTCTTTTTGAGCAGGGCATATGGAGTGAGCGTGAGCAAATGTTCAAGAAATGGCACTGATTTTTGGCGCAGCTGTAGTCGTTAAAATTGTTACCGATTTGTTTACCTGCTGAGTAGTTCACTGTTCTGCCTTTGAAATCTTTGAAGGAGGAAACCGAATGGCCACTGCTGGGTTGAGGGACATAATTTGTTGGTTTGCTCGTAACCAGGATGTCAGAGCAAGGGGTGTAATCGTGGGGCAGGACTCGGTTTGGTGTTCGATACGCCTGCAGACTGCGCATGAGATGCTCCTGCATCCCAGGAACACCTTGTTGTGTAAATGTAGATCTAGTGCTCTCCAGTACTGACACAGATTCCACCGTGTTACTTTGGCAGCACATTTTTATGAGAAGAGCCTATGGTAAGTATAAAAAAATGGCTACCACCAAAAGAGAGTGAGAGTTCGGTGATTATTGACATGTAGTCATTCAGCTCGCGGCGTCTGTGTGGAAACACTGAGCAAATGCCATCAGTGTAGCATCCAAATGCGATGCAGAAGCGTGAAGAGAAGAGCTGGGTGAGGGGTTTTGCCGGAGTCTATGGATCGGACTGTATTACTGTGATGGACTGCTGAAAGAAGAGAAGAAAGATCTATGTCTGCATCTGTTAGGATTTGAGTGCGAAGGTGATTGGAGACTGATGGAGGCTCTGTAGCGGAAGCATTTAAGGGGATGGCGAGAGGTATGGCTGTTTGAAGTGTAAACATGGGAGGACGAGCTGGAAGAGGAGTGTTAGGGGGATTCTGATTCTAAGCGCATAGCTTGGCGACCCCGATTCACGTCTGGAGGTTGAGAAACTGTGTTGGGAGAAGGAGAGATGATCCTGGACTCATCAGGCTGTTGTGGAGAGTCAGGGACAGTTGATAATTCCTCATCGGAGGTGAAGAGTTCAAGGGACATCTTTGGGTTGGGGCGGGGCTGAATGCCGGAAGAGTCGTCACCACCATGGAGGTAAGCAGCTGTTTATATATATGCTTATATGCTTACTCTGACGATGAGATTGGTCAGATTAAATGAACATGTCCTCCCAAACTTTATTATGAAACTCCATTTCGATATTCACTGATAATCTTTCTCTAAAGTGAGATAACCAAATTATTGAGATCCGAAATCTGATTCATGACCAAATCATTTAGAACGTTTTTGTGAATCGGATCAACTGATTTATTGAAAAATATCCAACTCAAAAGAACGATTCATTAATGAACTGGACAATTCAGACTCTCATGAATGAACTCTAATGAATGCACCAAGATGGGCTAGAATGGATGTCAAGTTTTTACAGTGAATCTTTCCATTCATTGATATTGCATGGAAATGAGTAACAAAGACAGTACTGTGCAAAAGTTTTAGGCACATAAGATTGTAACACGGTTAGAATGGGAAAGGAGGAGGCGGGAACTGGCTGAACAGTCAAAATAGTATTTAATTTAAACAAAAAGACACACAACACAAACACACACATGGCAGCTGCATTTATCCCTCTCCTCAGCTGATTAGCCCGATTGGGAGCCGGGTGTGCGTAGTCACGGGCACTGTCCTTTTGGCCCCTCCTGCCGGCAGGCTTTTCCCTGCCTCTCTAGGGCTGGGGAGGGGTACGAGGGGAGGGAGAAACAAACAAAAAAAGAGGAGAAGGAAAGGGCAAAGCGGAGTGACAGCGAGAGAGAGAGAGGAACAACCTGGTTCGCTGGTGCCCAGATATGCTGTCACTTGGCCCTCAGCCACTCCCCAACCTCTGGCGGATGACGGCTGCTCCTCCCCGGGTGGACCAGAGCAAGTCCTCCAACCCCTGGTGGATGGAATGCCCATCCGTGTTTTGGCGGCCGGTAGGGAGCCCCTCCGACCCTGACAGCGGCTCCACCACTCCAAGCAGCGGGCAGCGAGCCCCTCCTCCCCTCGTGGACAGCGGGCGTTCCTCCGCGTCCAGGTGGCCGGCTGCTCCTTTGTTGGCTGGTAGTGGCGCGGACTCCACAACAGTGCATCCCTCCTCCTTCCTGGGCTTCGGCACCAATGTAACATGGTTAGAATGGGAAAGGAGGAAGCAAGAACCGTCTGAACAGCCAAAATAATGTTTAATTTAAACAAAAAGACAGACAACACAAACACACATATGGCAGCTGCATGTGGCTCTCTCCCGAACTGCCGCATTCCGCTGCATTTATCCCTCTCCTCGGCTGATTAGCCCGATTGGGGTCCAGGCGTGCGTAGTCACAGCCTGGCCCTGCCCTCTTCCTCGTCACAAAGATGTTTCACAAAAACATTCATTTTAAGATGGTTATTTATATCTTCATCTTTAGTGTGTAAATAGGAAATCTAAATTTTAGACTCCCAAACATTCCTTTTGCAAATAGAATTCTGTAGAACAGAAGAACAGGGAGCTCTGCAACAGATGGCATGGCCCCCACAGAGCCCACCACTGAACATTGAATCATTCTGGCATTACATGAAGAGACAGAAGCAATTGGCAGCCTAAATAGATAAAAGAAATGTGGCGAATTCTCCAAGAAGCTTGAAACATCCTATATGCCAACAACCAAGAAAAACTGTGTCCTACTGTACCGAAGAGAATTGGTGCTGTTTTGAAGGCAAATGTGGTCATATCAAATATTTATTTAGCTTTTTTTAATGTTTGCTGGACTTTTTATGGTTAATTGATTTAAATGAAAACTATTTATGCCATTATTTTTTATGAAATCCTCACTATGTAACATTTTTAACAAGAGCATAAAACTTTTGCACAGTACTTTACATTATTACAGATTTCTTCTTTTGTGTTCCATATTGATTTGGAACAACATGAGGCTAAGTAAATTATGACAGAATTTTTTTGGGTTAACTAATACTTTAAGAACAAATCCAAATGGGCAGATGACAGGTGGCGCAGGAATATGTGGGAAAAGAGTGAGGGAATAGGGGAAGTGAAGGACAGATTAAAAGGTCAGGGCACGGAGCAGTCTGGTCTCTGTTTGCTCTCTCTCTCTCTCTCTCTCTCTCTCTCTCTCTGTCTCAGGTGCTATCATTATGGAGGTCTGGGCCGGGTGTAGAGGTCTGCTGACTATGGAGCAGCTCTCCATTAAGAGAGTACCAACACTCCAACACTAAGTAGCTCTCAATTACTGTCTCCCTGGCTGCACCGAGTCCAGACACACTGTCACAATGGAGAACGAGAGAGAAGGAAGGAAAGACAGAAAGTGTGATTGTACGTATCACAACTGCTCTGGAGTGACTCAGACAAGCCCTGTGGCCTCTCTCTAACAATTGCATCCAAAAACAAAAACGCAACAGAAACATTAACTCAGAGGAAGACTGTATTATTGCATTTAGAGTGGGGTCCAAAAGTCTACATTGAAAATCTGAGATTCAATATTTAATATAAACCTGGAAACAAACAGAAAGTTTTTGGATTTTTAACATTTAAAAAAAATAAAATAAATAAATGTTATGACATACCATGAATATGAAATATAAGATTCAGAACTATTTCTAGGTCACTAATCAAAGAAGCAAATTGTGACACTGACCATTTTAACTCCTTTGTTTTGTTTGACAGACTTCCTTGCTTCCATTGAAGCACACAAAATGCTCTTTGGAATATTCTCAAATCATGCTGGGATAACATGGATCACCAGGTTTTGTACAAACTTGTGGAGTTCTTGCCATCTCAAGGGCATGCTGTCATTGAAGTAAAAAAGACAAATACATACCAAATACAAATACTCATTTATTATTATTATTAATTGTTAACTTTTAACTTGTAAATTAAAGCAATGCTGATAATATAATTTTAATGGAAAAACTGTATAAAATTATGCATTTTCATAGTGGACTGGGGCCATCTTCACTTCTTAAAACATTTTTGTTTTACAACGCATTGATTTTGCTATGTTTACGCATTCCATCCACATTGAAATGGCACAACTGCACATTTTGGAAAAGCATGATGTTAGGAAACTGAAAATGGAGTTTTCAAATTGTAACCCACTGTAAGGCAAACAAACACATGACGTACTACATGTATTCAATCAAACAGAAGGTTAAAGCCAAGAGACCAACAATGGCGCAATGTCCAAAGGAGGGAAATGGGTTAACTTTTTTTCTATAAACTCACAATAGTGTAGGGGATAGATCTACTCTTGTCACTGTAGTGCCACCGCAGATTCACAGAATGAGGTAACATACACACACAGAAAGACCTGACGGGTTCTCAACCATAATAACTGGTCAACTGGATGGAGAAATGTTCTGAGGTTCTTGTGGTGAACAAAATAATTCTTCGTCCAACTGTGATGGATCAGACAGATTAGCCACTCTAAGTTGTGAAATTTCTCCATAGACTCAGTGACCCCCACGTCTGAGGATTTGGGCCTGAAAGGGGCCATGATGGGGGTGTTAGGGTGTCGCTGTGAGGATTAATGGCTCCTCACCCTAACGCACACATGCACACACAAAAGCGCACAGATTTCTCTCTCCTCCTAATGATCTGTGAACCTCAGCTTTTCTCCTGCTTCCCAGCGCCTGTCAATCAAAATCCAGATGGAGAAAGGAGGTTTTGGGGTTAAGGAGGTGGAGTAGGGCAGGCTGGGAGGGCGAGGGGGGTGGGGGACCGAGTGTCTGAGAGGGTGGTCATCATTCATGGGCAGTGGGCAGTTCTCAGTCTATTGATACGGCTGGCCAGAAGATGGGGCAAGGGAAGGAATAGTGGAAACGGAGAACACAAAAAACGATTAGCATAACAGGTCTCGTTAAAATGAGCATACCTCCCCTTCCCTGACACGTCTCCTCTGTGAGACCTTGGGATGTTGCACTCTTTACATTCAGTTTTGTTGTGTTGATACTTCTGCACCATCCTCAAATTTGTATTTGTTTAAAAAACAAATTGAGATAAAAAATTAGCTTTTCATTGCTAAATGGACCTTTTTCACAAACTGTGAAGGTGCGTTCCTGCCTTATTTAGCAGCGTTAATCTAGCAAATTTTTTTATATTTTAAATTTGTAAAAAATATTTAATGTACATTTATTAACATCATTCTTTATATATATATATATATATTTGTAGTGGTCTCACATTCACCACTAATCCGGCTTTAGTTTACTTTCACGTTCCAAACGCAGAAATGTGAAAATGTCCTCTGGAAATCTAGCCCTTATTTTTATATTATTATGATGTAATTTCGTTTAGTTGATCATTTAAATAATAAATGTATCCCTTCAAATCTGGGAAATTATACAGCATTTTGTACACATACAATCAGTCCACTGACTTCATAACACAATGACTATTTGTTAACTGAAAGAATCATATACATTCTTTATTACTCTTTTTTACATCTGGAGTATGTACTAACTGCTTCATTGAACCATGCCTTTATGGAGCACACCAGCAGGAACAGGTGTCATACTGTCCATAAGATAAGAGAGTTCAATACAACTGCTGATCATATCAATCAATCTGTGGAGCCTCCAGCCAATAAGATCAATGAAGCATATGTATTCCTGCATGCCAAATGCTCCCTGCCTGAGCTCTTACCATAGTCTCTTAAACTTCACTACATCTGCTAAGAAACCATAGTGGGATTCGTCATGGTTACTTGCGTAACCTCCGTTCCCTGATGGAAGGAACGAGACATTTTGTCGATGTAGTGACACTAGGGGTCACTCTTGGGAGCCCGAGACACCTCTGGTCTTTGATAAAAGGCCAATGAAAATTGGCGAGTGGTATTTGCATGCCACTCCCCCAGAAATACGGGTAAAAAAACCTCATTCAGGTTTTATGCAGAGGAGCCGAGACAAGGTCCGGCCATTTCAGCGGGTAGTTCAGCGTTGTGGCAGGAGGGACACGACGTCTCCTTCCCTCCATCAGGGAATGGAGGTTACGCAAGTAACCATGACGTTCCCTATCTGTCACTCACTCGACGTTGTGTCGATGTAGTGACACTAGGGGTCCCTATACGAAACGCCACAACTGGCTGAACTGTGTTATGTGAACTGGCGGTGTGTGGTGGGCAGACCACTGTGTGCCTCGTAGCCAGCACACCAGGTTGACACGTAACCTCCCCCAACATAGTTATGAGTGTCGAACGGCCCTTTGGGGACAAGTCGACTACCCAAAAGATAGAGACAGGCTAACCCAGTCGTGGCCTCTTTTCCCCTTCTCTTTTTCCACTCCCTAAAAAAGAAGGGGGATTATCCGACTGGGCCGCCAGGTCTAGTCGGGGGGTGTCCCTGCCAAGGGGAGGACACCGCGGAGACCACACCTCGCCCAAAGAGAGGGGGGATATTTAAGTGGAAATATTAAGTGGTCTTTCCGACCATGTGGAGAGTCTTCAAGGTAGATCCTACCTAATGGGGGAGGAGTTACTACAAACATGGAGACTGGTGCAGAGGGGCTCTGCCCAAGGAAGACGCAGTTTGGCAACAGGGAAACGAATTAGCGGAAGATATATATCACATGGGGTTAGCCTTACAGGGAACCGACACATGCGGAGAACCTACCCCAGAACAGGACACTTAGTTAGCACGTGTACTGGGCTGGCAGCGAGTCTCTCTGAAAACTCGACTGCCACAGGACTCGGAGGAAGTCAACCAGGGAACATAGTTTGTGAACACTACTGGGAATTAATGGCGCACATCTTCAGCTCAAAAGGAGGTGGAAGGCACTATGTGCAAGCGATACACCCGGCCGGCTATCCCGGGCTTATCCGCTTGTATTAGGTGCCACTACCTGGGACGAAACCGGTTCCACCCGGAGGTTGTAGAACCTTGCAAAGGTGTTGGGTGTTGCCCAGCCTGCTGCTCTGCAAATGTCTGTTAGAGATTCACACCTGGCCAGGGCCCAGGAGGCTGCTACACCCCTGGTAGAATGGGCTCATAGCCCTACCAGGAGTGGCATGTCCTGGGAGTGATATGCCATAGTTATGGTGTCAATGAGCCAGTGGGCAATCCTCTGCTTGAAGACAGCACTTCTTTTCCGCTGTGCACCAAAGCAGACAAAGAGTTGCTCAGAGATCCTAAAGCTCTGCGTGCAATCCAAATAGATGCGTAAAGCGCACATCTGATCCCTAAAAGGGGTCGTGGGAACCTTGGGCACATAGCCCGGTCGGGGTCTCAGGATCACATGAGAGTAGCCTGGACCGAACACCAGGCACGTTTCGCTGACAGAGAATGCTTGCATGTCTCCTACCCTCTTGATGGAAGTGAGCGCAGTCAGGAGGGCAGTCTTCAAGGAGAGTGCCTTAAGCTCAGCTGACTGCAAAGGCTCAAAGGGGGCTCTCTGTAGACCCTGAAGAACTACAGAGAGGTCCCATGAGGGAACGAGGTGTGGTCTGGAGGGATTCGGCCTCCTGGTGCCTCTTAGGAACCTGATGATCAGGTCGTGCTTCCCTAAGGACTTACCGTCGACTGCATCTTGGTGTGCTGCTATGACAGCAACGTTCACCTTCAAGGTGGAAGGGGACAGCCTCCCTTCCAACCTCTCCTGCAAGAAGGAAAGCACTGATCCGACTGCACATCTCTGGGGGTCTTCCCATTGGGAAGAACTCTACTTAGCGAACAGACACCACTTAAAGGCATACAGGTGCCTTGTAGAGGGGGCCCTAGCCTGAGTGATAGCGTACCAGAGCAGGCAGTGGGAGGATTCTTGGGAGGCGAACAGGTGCCCCTGTGCCTGTCCGAATCGACTCCAAATCAGCTGGACCACCTGAGGGTGGAGTCTCCACTCTCCCCTGAGGGTAACCTGCCATGACAGCGCGTACGCTGTAGTGTTAAGGTTGCCCGGGATGTGAGTGGCTCGCAGCGACTTGAAGTGCTGCTGACTCCAGAGGAGGAGACGGCGGGCGAGTTGTGACATACAACAAAAGCGCAGACCGCCTTGGCAGTTGACATATGCTACCGTTTCCATGTTGTCTGTCTGAACTAACACGTGCTTGCCCTGGATCAACAGCCGAAACCTCCGCAGGGCGAGCAGAATTGCCAACAACTCGAGGCAGTTGATGTGCCAATGCAGTCGCGGCCCCATTCACAAGCCGGCGGCTGCGTGCCTGTTGCAAACTGCACCCCAGCCCATTACGGAGGTGTCCGTCGTGACCACAACGCACCTGGAGACCAGTTCTAGGGGAACACCTGCCCGTAGAAACCAGGTCGGTCCAAGGGCTGAAAAGACGGTGACAGACCAGCGTGATGACCACGCGATGTGACCCATGGCGCCATGCCCATCTCGGGACTCGAGTCTGAAACCAGTGCTGAAGCGGTCTCATATACATCAACCCGAGCGGGGTGGCTACCGCTGAGGATGCCATATGCCCCAGGAGCCTCTGAAAGAGTTTCAGTGGAACCACTGTTTTCTGTTTGAATGCCTTCAAACAGGCCAGCACCGACTGTGCGCGCTTGTTCGTGTCAAAGAGACTGAGCCCAACTCCATACCAAGGAAAGAGATGCTCTGAACTGGGAGGAGCTTGCTCTTTTCCCAGTTGACCCGAAGCCCTAGTCGGCTGAGGTGTGAGAGCACCAAGTCCCTGTGTGCACACAACATGTCCCGAGAGTGAGCTAGGATTAGCCAGTCATCAATATAGTTGAGAACGCGAATGCTCATTTCCCTTTTTTCGGTACGATGAAGTAGGGGCTGTAAAACCCCTTCTTCATCTCGGCCGGAGGGACAGGTTCTATTGCACCCTTCCGTAGGAGGGTAGCGATCTCCACACACAATGTAGCAGCGTTTTTGTCCTTCACCAAGGTGAAGTGGATACCGCTGAACCTGGGTGGATGCCTGGCGAACTGAATCAAGTAGCTGAGTCAGACGGTCTGGACCAGCCATCACGACGGATTGGAAAGTGCAAGCCATGCATCCAAGTTCCGTGCAAGGGGGACCAAATGGACAACATTATCAGATGTACTGGCAGGTGGGGCCTCGCGGCGGGGCGGCGCTCGAGGTGCCACACCATGTCGTGGCCGTGCTGAATCTAGGGACATCGAAGCACTTACCTGGCTCCTTCTGACTACCCCCGGAACAGCCTGGGACAGGGGAGGAAGAGGCCTGTCCTTGTGACCCGTGGAGACTGTCACATCGTGGGCGGATTTGTGCCACAGCTGGGCGCTCAGTGATGGGAGACTGCCGCTGGAGCGCCAAACCTACCAAATAGAGTGGTGGATGGTGGTCGTGATGACGGCTGTGCACACCGGATTTGTGACCCAGGGAACAAGGAAACCACTTTTGCTGAACTCTTGAGTACTGCAGCCACTTGGGCATGTAGCGCAATTAAATGCAAAGGTAGCAAAAAGATTCTCCTCCCGGCCTTTGTCCAGGGGATGGAGAGGTCTTACCAGCTCCAGAGCAGTGGGTTTCGTCGCCCCTCTAGGGCGCTTTGAAGCCTTTCACAGGTTCTTGGCGGCCGCGAGATGGGTGGCGTCTGCTTCCTGAGGTGGGCTCCACGCCGGGGCCGGGCCGAAGGGGCGGGCTGCGGCGGAGCCAGTGCAGTCACCACAGGGGGACGCCCTTGGCGACGAGCAGACAGGGTGCGTGATCTTGAGCCACGCAGGGGCAGGATATGCCGGATAGCCTCCGTCTGCTGCTCCACCGTCGAGAACTGCTGGGCAAAGTCCTTGACAGTGTCGCCGAATAGGCCAGCCTGGGAGATGGGGCAGCAAAGAACCGTGTCCTGTTGGCCTCACCCATCTCGACCAGGTTGAGCCAAAGGTGGCGCTCCTGGACCACTAATGTGGACATTGTACGCCCGAGAGACCGCGCCATGACCTCCGTCGCTCGGAGAGCGAGATCGGTTGCCGAGCGCAGTTCCTGCATCAATCCCGGGGCAGAACTACCCTCGTGCAGTTCCTTTAGTGCCTTGGCGGACTTGCAGGAGAGCCATGGCATGCAGGGCAGAGGCGGCTTGTCCAACGGCACCGTAGGCCTTGACTGTCAGAGACAACGTAAACCTACAGGCCTTGGATGGGGGCTTTGGGCACCCGCGTCAGGTGGCGGTGCTCTGCAGGCATAGGTGCACCGCGAGCGCCTTTATCCACCGGGGGTTTGCCGAATAAACCTTGGCCACCCCACCATCAAGGGTAGTGAGGGCAGGGAAGCTGAAAAGATTGGACCGGGCAGTAAAAAATTGCCTCCCACGACCTTGTCAGATCTTCATGCACTTCCGGGAAGAAAGGAACGGGGGCATGGCATAGCTTTGAGTGGTGCCGTGAGCCCAGGAACCAATCATTGAGCCGCGAGGGTTCAGGGAAGAGCGGAGGGTTCCGCTCTAGCCGACGCTCGTGGCTGCCCGGGAAAGCATGCCGTCATCTCCGCATCAGCCTGTGACTGGGCAATCATCCCCGAAGTGAGGAGTCCAGCTGAGGCTTCCGCATCCGACTGGAAGAGCCCGCTCTCCAATGCTGCTCTCGAAAGCTCATCACTTTCGCGGGCTCCGAATAAGAGGTCGAACTCGCTATGAGACGAGCCGGCGGACTCATCCAGAAGCCCGATCGGGGCAGACGAGCATGCTGGGGAATGGGAGGTCTGCGGGGGAATACCCAGTGGAGGCGGTCCCATTGGGGTCCCCAAATCGCCCCCAGTGCTAGCCACGCTGGCCTCATACCTGTGGGTAAAAGGACCGAGGTGGGGAGCCTCTGGGGTGGCTTGCTTTCTTACGAAGGCGAGCCGCGACCACATTGTTGCCATGGACATGTCCTCGCAATGAGTACATGACCATCCACAAACGCTGTCTCCGCGTGAGCAGTGCCCAGACAGGAAAGACAGTGATCGTGACCATCAGAAGGCAAGAGATAATGGGCGCAACCAGGAATAACACACAAAGGAAAGGCATCTTTAAAAAGACGCGTCTTTAAAAAGACATTCCATGTGTGCCGCTCTTTTAGAGAAATATACTCTTTTAGAGAAATATACTCTTATTTCTGCCGAAGCGCCCAGGGGCATTCTCTGCAGTGCACCAGTGCAGAGGAGGGAGAAGCCGCTGAAATGCGGTGTCAGATCCAGTAGTGGTGAATGAACAGTCGTGGGAATTCAGCTCAGTGAGCATGACCGTTCGGCTCCGAAGAGAAAATCTGAATGAGTGGTTGCATACCAGCTCCTTTTATACCCGTATATCTGGGGGAGTGGCATACAAATACCACTCGCCAACTTTCATTGGCCTTTTATCAAAGACCAGAGGTGTCCCGGGCTCCCAAGAGTGACCCCTAGCATCGACACAATGTCGAGTGAGTGACAGATAGGGAACTTTAAGCAGATTCTGAATAATTGTGTAAAATACACTGAAACCGTTTGGTATTGTATCACAATCTTGTGTTTCAGCCATATAACAATATCTACTTTCATGATACCTTCCATATACTACAGTATATTTAGTCAGGGATGGAAACCAAGAACATAGAGCAGTTCTGGAAGGGTATGAGTTTTGAAACACTTTTTAGTACAATCATGTTGAACTCCTTAAACTTCCTCATCTTCTGGTTTTCTTTTGTACAACCGTCTGTAATTATCAGGTATGGAAGCACTGACAATAAAATAAAACTGAAACCAAATAGGATTTTAAATAGCATTTTTCCCATGTGAAAGATCACCAAACAGTACACTCATATGAACACCTCAAAGCTAAAGCTCACTCTTTTCACAGCTGTCATCCACTGTTATTGTATTGCACTCATCAGACACAACACACAGCATCTAAATATTCTTTATCTACTATATTTATTGCTCTACTTTTTATTTTTATCTGCTTCATGAATGATACTATGCTCTTTGAAAATACTGTGTATCCAATATGGACTATATATACAGTATTTTGAACAAGGCTCTTATACTGTATATTCTCTGTCAAATGTAAATTTGTGGTGATAGATGAATGTATTTGTAGATTCTTACAGAAGTTTTTGACATGCATGTTTGGACAAACAGCATCTGAGCAGAAATATTGTAATATATGCATGATTGCATCTTTCCTATTTAGACAATTTCATGGACTATTCGTCGGTTTAAGGAAGTTTTCAAACTCATTCAACACAACAGTGGGAGGCACTTCATTCATAGTGACTTTAACACGATTAACGTTAATAACATTAATATGATTGTAATAGAATGTCATTATTAAAATGTGGACCATGTTTTTTGGTAGCTGGATCCTCCCTGGATTCCTGGAACTAACAGAAATTAAAGTGTTTAGATTTCCTAAAAAGTAACAACAAATGAACATGTGAACCACTGCAGTGAAGCGAGACAGCTGGATGAATACGTACAGTACTAAAAACTGTAGCACACATCTTATCTCTGGTAGGTGAACCATTTTTGTCAACTAATAGTAAGTTTGATAGGTAGAGTTTAGCTGGCTAATTAAGAGCTCTAAAAGTGACTATATATTAATATAATTAATGAATCTGCGCAAACCATTTACATTTAGCCATTTAGCAGACAGTTTTATCCAAAGCGACTTACAAATGAGGAACCTATCAAGCAATTTGTCATACAAAACAATATCTGCAGTATTGCACTGATAAGTTCTCAGAGTAGCTGGAGTAGTATAGAAGCTACCGCAGAAGAAAGAGACACAAAAGGAATGTTTATTTTTTATTTTTTATTTTTTTATTATAATTAAAAAGAAAACCTTTACCTTGTCTGCAAGTCACATGCTTGCAGCGTTAACATCTTCATTTATTATAACAGGAGCGATCCAATATTCCCGACCTTGCTGCTGAGGAAATAATAGTGAGCATCTAAACTACGATACCCTTTCATCGCCTCTCTCGCATAAACAACAACATGTCTGGATAAGTCACTTCAGGTAAACATTTGATGTTCTTTGAGAAAATGTGTTGACTCAGAGTCTTATTTAAAGGATCCTGTAATAACACCTCATTGTTTATTTTCAGTTTTTGCAAATATCTTGTTTGTTCTGTTTTAGCTAGACTCTAAAAGTATGCACTAGTCATTTTATTTTGATAGTTACATGCTATGTAATATGCTATGTAATAAAAAGCCGCTACCGGAAATGCTTCAGGGCCAGACATGTGCATGCATTCTAATTCCTTTGATATTGTTTACGTCCTTGAAATGGTCTATACAGCACACACAAGAAGTGCATAATTTGTATTTTTCAATGCATACATATATGTATCATATAATACTTGAGAATAGTTTTAAAACACTTTCATACTGTAGTAGAAACTTGCTGTGAGTTTGAGATTAATGGCACAACATACAGTATATGAATCTACTATACTGTAGGTATCCATTTATGATATCAAGCTTAAACAATTTTCTATAATATTTTCATTTGTTAGTGAATGCATTATGTAACAGTTAACATCAACCTGTTTTTTGGCAATAAAATAACTTTGTTTCACACAAGCGGGAAAATGTGTTTACATTTTTTTCTTTAGTTACTGTTGCAGACTAATGTTTTGGTGAGATTTTACAAGATTGAAGGCTTTTTGTATTCCTAGTGCTTTCTAAACTCACTAAACTTGAACAGGGGTTAGGCCTCAATGCCAGAAGTACAGCACAAGAACCTTAAAACCCCATCCTGACCCTGGAAGTCTCGTCTCTTCTCTCTCTCTCTCTCTCTCTCTCTCTCTCTCTCTCTCTCTCTCTCTCTCTCTCTCTCTCTCTCTTCCTGGCCATGGCTCTTTGTTTACTTTCACTCTTCTTTAGCTAGCTCTGCTGGAGCGAGGAGTGAATGGTCGAGGTATTGTCTCTTCGTCATGACCCTAGGTGACCTCATTCACAACCCTTAAAAACACCATCTGCATGATCCATCAGTCAGGGGCAAGTGGGGAGAAGGGAAGAGGTGGAAAGGTGGCAAGAATAACATGAAGGAAGAAAGTAAAACCAGTCAAAGGATGGAAAAGGATGAATGACAACCTGATGCGTGGTTTGCTTTGGAGAGACAGATACAATGATCCACATTTGGTTGCTTTGTTTTTATTGTTCTATACATTATTTCTATAATCTACATGATTGAATTTATATACTCTAGTCTCTATAGTCTAGTTATATCCAAATAAATAATTCATATTTTGAACCATTCAGATAGCAAATTTTAAATTGTGTTCTAAATATACTAAAAAGTACTGTGGGATACCATGGTACAGTGATGGTATCAAAAGGTAAAAGCATGGTACTTTGACATATACCATGGTACTGCATAATTATCATATTCATATACCAAGGTATTACCACTGTATCCCCAAAAACATGGTGTTAACATGGTACTGTGTCCATTATATCATAGTAATTTGTGGAGTTGAGCAGAAAATGACAAAGAAACATTAAGTCCGTTTTCATGCACAATCTTACATGATTATCCTTCATAAGTTGACCACATGTAAGTAAATGCCTTTAATGGTTTTCCTTTAAGGTCATAAGTTTCCCATTAAGGTCTAAATTGGTTTAAGCATAAACCTCACATATACTTTAGATTTCACATAGATATTGGGCCCATTACCGTGATTCATTTACTGGCTTACCAAATGTGCGTGTTATGTGCATGTCTGTTTACATTTTGATGTCAAAAACAGAGAATAACGTGATGATTTCAAGCCTTATGTAAACATGGTTTTCATGTGTTGAATTAACAGATTTTTGGTAGTTATCAGTGTATTGTGTGCATGTAAACATGCTTAGTATCACTTTCTTGACCCCAAATATGATTATAATATGACTGTGATGCAAAGGCTGGGTGCAATATTTTGTACAGTTTTATTTGAGTAGCAAAGCAACTTTGCATTTTATATACATTATTTCCCACTTTTCATTTTGCACTCTTTAAATCCTCATCATTTATTCCTATATTCCTCTCTCTTCATCAAGTCCCAGACTGTAGCAGACTGCATGTGCACAGGAGGCCGTTTTTTTCCCATGGGGTTGCAGGTGAAAAACCAGGACTCTCTCAGCCCCTGCGAGGGACGCCATCTGTCCCCATAGCTTCGTCTGCAGGGCCCATCACCCAATCAGCTTCCCCCACCTCCCTCAACTCCTCCATCTCTCCATCCTTACCCCCTCTCTCCCTTACCTCATGCCAGCAGGGCACATTACCGTGGAATGCAATTCTCCTCTCCTCTCCTCTCCTCTCCTACTGTAAACTACCACCATCATATTGCACCAAGACCTTGCAACACAGTCATATTATAAATACCTGGAATATGATAGCATTTCTGTGATACTGGTCACTGCTCAGCTTCAACAAAATGTTACAAACTAGGACTAAACGATCTGAATGTGAGCTCTATATAAAAAATATATAAATCAATCAATAAAAAATCTAAAATCAATTAATAAATATGTTAACACTTTACAATAAGTTATATTAGTTAAAAATAGTTAAAACAATTAGTTAACATGAACTAACAATGAACAATCCTTTTACAGCATTTATTAATCTTGGTTAATGGTAATTTCTACATGCACAAATACATGTTTATATTAAAAGTTGCATATGTTAGCATTAATTAATGCAATATGAACTAACATGAAAAAAACACAACAAAACAATGAATAACAATATTTTGATAAATTAACATAAGATTAATAAATACTGTAAAAAATGTTCATTGTTAGTTCATGTTACCTAATGCAACCTAACTAATGTTAATGAATAGAACCATATTGTAAAGTGTTACCAGAACAATAACCCTCAGATTTAGGTTAAATATTAATGTTTTGATTATACCAAGAAAATTAGAAGAAAATTAGATTTGCATTCACTGAAGAAAATACTAGTGCTTGTGTGGCAGTGAAGAATAGTGTTAAAGTTTCAGGTAAGCTTAGGTTTTTAGGCTTTGGTTCTGCAACTTTGCTGTTGCTGGCTATAGATGAGTAATTAGATGCAAGAAAGACAAGACTTCACAATCACAATTTGATATGCAAATATATGCAAGAAAGAAGACCAATCAGTATTCAGAATACACATATTACAATGACGACATTGCTGGCGGTTACATTTTGAATGCTGAACATTGTATTTACTTAACTAGTAATTTTAATACTAAATTACTTAAAAAATAAAATAAAAAAGTGGTCTGTATATTAAGGGTTTCGAGCTGAATTAAATGCATACATTTGTGGAGAAGGAAAAGAAGATGCTGGAATTTAAATAACCATAAAGAGAGTATGTTTGTAACTGTCTCATTGTAAGAATTTGTCCGAGTGGATGCGCTCAGCTGAGTCGCTCTCGGAGCAGGACGTGGCTGTGCTAACGGTCAGATGGTCCATGCCAGAGTGAGAGAGCACTTTCACGTGGGAACCCGGCCACAGTGTGCAGACAGACAACGCAGGGGCAACTAAGTGTGAAGCTTCCAAACTGTCACTTGCGCAGACAGCCTCCCTCCCTCTCCCTGTCTCTCTCTCTCTTTTCTCGTCACACTTTATCCATGGTCCCTCACAAAAACCAGACAAGCACAGAGGCACGCACATTCGCTCTCGCAATATAAACATACACACACACACACACACACACACACACACACACACACACACACACGGTCCCCTACACGCAGCATCAATCACCAGATACTGCTGATAGGCCGGAGGGGGAGGAAGGAAAGAAAGAGGAGGGAAAAGAGAAAGACAGATTCTGAAAGATAGAAAGGGAAAGACAGAGGAATGAGTTCTTGAGATCCAGCAACGTATTCTCTTTATGTCCTTCCATCAGCTTAAACACAGGGAAGAGGAGACAGAGAGACAGATAGCAAAAAGGAAGTGAAGAAGAAGACAGTGAAGAAAATGCCCAGACATGAGACAGAGCGAGAAAGAAAGTTTTGTGGGACAGCAGAGAGCTGAAGTGTCCTCATTCTCTCAATGACGGGGCGTAACAAAGCAGCAGGCAGGTTTGCACGAAAGTGGAATGACAGTGGGTGGCAGTTCGCTGGGGCCCCCATTCCCCCGCTCCTCTTTGGGGTCACCCTGCCGGTGACCCCACCCTGATTGTTTCCCTTGGCTCTGTCACATCCCATTGTCGCTGACTAGTTTAATAGGGAGAAAATAAAGGAGGGGCCGTGAGGGCAGGGAGACGCCCCCTGGTCTTCCTCTGCTTGGAGAGATCTGACTATTTGACCTAAAAAAAAACAAAATGTCCACATTTTATGAGTTGGTAGAAGAAATGAGAGTGGGATAAAGGGAAGGAGAGGCAGAACGCCCCCATCTGTCAGAGCAGATTATGACTCCAAAACAAATTGAGCTGCCTCAAAATTGAGCTGCATTTTAAGGCAGGATAGGCCCATCCCATTTCATTGGCCTGCTAGCCTGCCTGCTGTTCTAATAGGTAGGCAGCATAATTATGATGCCTCCTAAGACACCTAGTTTTGGCCAAATTCTAAGGCTGTATTGTATGTGTCCTTTGTGTTGAAGGTTACTACAGAACGCATTGTGCAGAACATGGCAGACAAGATGAGATAAAAAAAAAAAAAAATTTAAAAAAAACGTATAAACATGTTTCATGCAATATTTCAAAATGTTGATCAAAATAGTTCACTCTTATTAAAAATTAAAAAATTTACTATTTTAATCAATATTTATGTGTGCCATTTATTTGTATGCTTATTAGAGAATCACTGTATGTTGTTAGCTGAACAACATGCTAGTGTCAAACTCTACTGGAATCAATTCTGTGTCAAGTCTCACGTGAAGAATGCTATTCATGTGACACGCTGAGTTGCTGCCTATGTAAAGCATTCCAAATCAGTCACTTATGAGGTACCATCCTGCCTTAAGCCCGATTTATACTTCTGCATTGAACCTGTGGCGTAGGGTCCGCATTCTGGCCAATGCACTGGTTTGCATTTATATTTCTGCATTGGTGTGTCTTCGTCGTTTTGTGAGTTCAAGTCCAAAATGCTATTGTATTGAGAGAAAATGCCTTAATTTCTGAAATAATTGTGCATTTCATAAATTAAAAAAAAGGCAATGCAATCTGTGTATTCAAAATATTTATTAAATTATTGAAGCATTAAAAATGAGTTTATCAAAGTATGTAGTAGGTACATATTATTTATCATACATCTTGCCTGTTATGAAGAGAAACAATAAATCAGGCATTTACTGTATGCTTGTTTTTGGGTTGCTTAAATAATACAAAATAAATATTGTGCCATATTTTGATGCTCCATGCTGAAAAAATAAATAAAAATAATAATAAATAACTGCTTGCTTGACCAACACATTGTGTGACGTTTTAAAGCTTAGAAGAGTTTAGGCATAGGTTCGACACAGAAGTATAATTCGGCCTTTAGAAGACAGCTGCCTGTGAAGTCAGTAGGTAGTGATCCAGCTCACTAGCTTTTAGAACAGAGCCTATGAAGTCCCTCTGTAACATGACTTCCAAACATTTTTGGGGGTAGACACTGGACATTGTTTATTTATGCATGAACTCTCTAATCTATTGACTGTACGATCTATATTTTTCATCCAAATATGAGTCATACATTCAAAAAGCTGTACTAAAAAACAGCAAACTTATGTAACTACTAAAGACCACTAACTGCCTGTTGACTTCTGTACTAAGTGTTTAAAGCCCTGTGGTGCTTCCTTTACATCAATGTTGCAAACCTATCCATTGTTTCTCGAGTCAAATACCTGAGCAACAATCTCTGAAAGGGCCAGTGGGCTCTTAATTGAACAAATGGCTTGCTTAATTGATCATTGATTTGTGATCAATAAGGTACATGTGTTCTGGATCTTTACAAGCAAGTGATTTAGAGTGAGCAATACAGTCTGCCAGGTACTTTGGCAGTCGCCAATAATCTCACTTCTTTTTCTTTCACATGTGGAAGAAAAAGAGAGAAAAAAGAGATTGTTAGTGAGGAACAGAGCAGTGTTTAGAGTTTTAAAAGTCTTGTTTATTCTGTCATTTAAATCGTTAATAATTAAGTCTTAATCTGGATATTTGCCAAGACAAGGGCTATTTAACTCCACCATAACATGTAAAAATTACTTGTGGCATACAGGCTGAGCTAGAACATTTTGTCAGCATAACGCTCCACAGATAACAGCACTACTATAAATTATATTTTTTGTTCACTACAAACATAAAACCAATTTATCGCTTTTATAGTCATGAGAAACATTTCTACCTAGCAGCAAATTCAAACGAAATACAGTTAAACTAAAAAAAATAAAAAATAAAAAAATTAAAAGACCCACAGAAGAACTCTTTCTAACTTCATATGGGTCTCTTGAGGTCATTTAACTTTTTAATGTTCGTTTGGCTTGGAGAATGACATGATGATACTGCAAAGGCTCCACAATGATTTTAAAACTGAATGACTGACAACTGAGATGTACATCCACCACCGCACAGAGACAGGTGTCACAGTCTTTAAGCAAACATTAGTGTATATCAAAAAATGTATGCATGTTTTTTTTCCACCATAAGGAAAGCCCGCCTGTGAGAAAGAGGCTACAGTGGGTACTGTGCATGTTTGATCCACAATTCGCTAATGTGTCTGCAATGTAATTTACTTACAGTATCATAATTAATGGGCCACTGAAAATATGAAAAGGGCCAGACGGGACTGTCCTAGACTGTACATTTTGCTTTCGACATGACACACACACACACATACACACACACACACACACACACACACCTTACTTTCTGATGCTCTGTGCTCAAATCACCTACTGTACATTCACAGAGGTGTGTGCGCAAGTACACACATTCACACACAAACAAACACACAGGTGTTGGTTTCTGAGTGGCACAGGTCCACGTGGTGTGGCGTATCACTTGGGTCCTCAATCACCACTCCAAGGAAAACATCAATGGCTCTCTTTGATCCCCCACTCAAGGTCTGTCTTAAAAGGGCCATGGATGGATGGTGAGATGGGGGAGACACTCCACATCAGTGGGCATGGCCGGCAGCCTCAGGTACCTTCTCACCACACTCGTGCCATCCCATTAAATATGGAACACAAAGACAAAGGAGCGGGGATTGGGAGCAAGCACAGGGGGAGGTGGGGGCAGCTCTCCATCCCTTTGAAGAGCTGAGCTGATGAGGAAACCTACACAAACACACACACAGCTGGCAAACAAGTTCAAATCTGATGTATAAGAAGTTTCTGCAACAGCTAAAAGATTTCAAATACAGAAGCTAGTCTTGAATAAACTCATGACTCATAATGTTCAATAGAGGCTGCACTGTTACCACTGCCTGGTAGTTTTTAACAGATAATGCTTTAACACACACCTCAACCCTGAAATAAGCTGGGAAAGGTATTTTTTAGATTTGGTGATCATTATATTTGTATAGGAAATTTTAAATCAGAAACAAAACTAGTTTCCAAAAACAAACTAAGAAATATTATCTCAAAATATATACTGCATATATAAGTGCTGTCAGTTGTCATATTTTTTTAACTGTGATTAATTGCATATTTTTTCATAGTTAAATGCGATTAAACACAGTTCCCTATCTGTCACTCACTCGACACTGTGTCGATGTAGTGACACTAGGGGCCACTCTTGGGAGCCCGAAACACCTCTGGTCTTTGAAAAAAGGCCAATGGGAATTGGTGAGTGGTATTTGCATACCACTCTCCCGAACATACGGGTATAAAAGCCGAACGGTCGATGATCACTGAGCTGAATTCTCACGGCTGTTCATTCACCTCTGCTGGATCTGACGGCGCATTTCAGTGGCTTCTCCCCCTCTGCACTGGTGCACTGCAGAGAACGCCCCTGGGCGCTTCGGCAGAAATAAAAGAGTATATTCTAAAAAAAAAAGAGTATATTTCTCTAAAAGAGCGGCACACACGGAACGTCTTTTTAAAGATGCCCTTCCGTTTTTGTGTTATTCCTGGTTGTGGTTGTTATCTCTCGCCTTCTGAAGGTCACGATCGCTGTCTTTCGTGTCTGGGCGCTACCCACGCAGAGACAGCATTCGTGGATGGGTCATGTACTCATTGCGAGAACATGACCATGGCAACGTTGCTGTCGCGGCTTGCCTTCGTAAGAAAGCAAGCCACCCCAGCGGCTCCCCGCCTCAGTCCTTCTACCTATGGGTATGAGGCCAGCGCAGCTAGCACTGGGGGTGATTTGGGGACCTCAATTGGACCACCTTCGCCGGGTATCCTCCAACAGACCTCCCATTCCCCAGCATGCTCATCTGCCCCGATTGGGCTTCCGGATGAGTCCGCTGGCTCGTCTCATGGCGAGTTCGACCTCTTATTCAGAGCCCGCAAAGTTGATGAGCTCTCGAGCGCAGCATCAGAGAGCGGGCTCGTCCAGTCGGACGCGGAAGCCTCAGCTGGGCTTCCCCCCTCAGGTATGGTCGCCCAGTCACAGGCTGACGAAGAGATGATAGACATGCTTTCCCGGGCAGCCAAGAGCGTCGGGCTAGAGTGGAAACCTCCACTCTCCCCTGAACCCTCGCGGCTTGATGATTGGTTCCTGGGCCCGCGGCGCCGCTCACAGCCACGCCCCACCCCAGTTCCTTTCTTCCCAGAAGTGCACGAGGAGCTGACAAGGTCATGGGAGGCACCTTTTACTGCCCGGTCCCGATCTTTCAGCTCCCCCGCCCTCACTACCCTCGATGGTGGGGCGGCCAAGGGGTATTCGGTGATCCCCCGGTGGATAAGGTGCTCGCGGTGCCATCACCTGGCGCGGGCGCCCGAAGCTCCCGTCTAGGGCCTGTAGGTTTATGTCGTCCCTGACGGCCAAGGCCTACGGTGCCGCTGGACAAGCAGCCATGGCTCTCCTGAAAGTCCACCAAGCCAAGGCGCTAAAGGAACTGCACGAGGGTAGTTCCGCCCAGGGATTGATGCAGGAACTGCGCTCGGCGACCAACCTCGCCCTCTGAGCGACGAAGGCCATGGCGCGGTCTCTCGGGCAGGCGATGTCCACCTTGGTGGTCCAGGAGCGCCACCTTTGGCTCATCCTGGTCGAGATGGGAGAGGCCAACAAAGCACGGTTACTTGGCGCCCGCATTTCCCAGGTTGGCCTGTTCGGCAACACCGTCGAGGACTTTGCCCAGCGGTTCTCGGCGGTGAAGCAGAAAACGGAGGCTATCCAACACATCCTACCCCGGCACGGCTCAAGATCCCGTGCCCTGTCTGCTCATCGCCAAGAGCATCCTCCTGTTGTGACTGAACCGGCTCCGCCGCAGCCCGCCCCCACTGCCCGGCCCCAGCGTGGAACCCACCGCAGGAAGCAGACACCACCCGTCTCACGGCCGGCCGCCAAGAACCCGAGAAAGGCTTCGCAGCGCCCCTGAGATGGGCGACCCAGGGATGAGGAAACCCGCTGCTCTGGAGATGGTAAGCAGACCATTCCATCCCCTGGTGGAGGGCCGTGAGGAGAATCTTTTGTTACCTTTTCATTTAATTTTGCCGCATGTCCAAGTGGCTGCTGTACCCAAGAGTTCAGCAAAAGAGCGGTTTCCTTGTTCCCTGGGTCACATACCCGGTGCGCACGGCCGTCATCACGACCACCGTCCACCATTCCATTTCGGCAGGTTTGGTGCTCCAGTGGCGGTCTCCCCGCCCCTGCGTACCCAGCTGTGGCACAAATCCGCCCCCGATGTGATGGTCTCCATGGGTCACGAGGACAGGCCTCTTCCTCCCCCATCCCAGGCTGTTCCGGGAATGGTCACAAGGAGCCAGGTAAGTGTTTTGATGTCCCTGAACTCAGCACGGCCACGGCACGACGTGGCACCTCAGGCTCCGCCTCGCTGCGAGGCCCCACCTGCTGGTACGTGTGACAAGATTATTCCCTTGGTCCCCTTTGCCCAGAGCTTGGACGCGTGGCTTGCGCTTTCCAACCTGTCGCGATGGCTGGTCCGGACCGTCCAACTCGGCTACGCAATTCAGTTCACCAGGCATCCACCCAGGTTCAGCGGCGTCCACTTCACCTCGGTGAAGGGCGAGAATGCCGCTACCTTGCGCGCGGAAATCGCTACCCTCCTACGAAAGGGTGAGATAGAGCCTGTCCCTCCAGCCAAGATGAAGAAGGGGTTTTACAGCCCCTACTTCATTGTACCGAAGGAAGGCGTTGGGTTGCGGCCAATCTTGGACCTGCGAGTACTGAACCGGGCTTTACACAGACTCCCGTTCTGGAGTCTGTGTAAAGCCGCATTCTAAAACGCATTCTAGTGAGCATCCGGCATCAAGATTGGTTTGTGGGACAAATATATATATATATATATATATATATATATATATATATATATATATATATATATATACACACACACTGGTGGCCAAAAGTTTTAAATAATGTACAGAATTGCTGGTTCGGAAGGAAATTGGTACTTTAATTCACCAAAGTGGCATTCAACTGATAACAAAGTATAGTCAGGACATTACTGATGTAAAAAACAGCATCATCACTTTTGGAAAAAAGTAATTTTTGATAAAATCTAGACTCGCCCCATTTCCAGCAGCCATCACTCCCACACATTATCCTTGAGTTATCATGCTAAATTGCTAATTTGGTACTAGAAAATCACTTGCACAGTTTATCAGACACAGCTGAAAGCTATTTGGTTCGTTAAATGAAGTTTAACATTGTGTTTGTTTTTGAGTAGCCACAGTATGCAATAAACTGGCATGTGTTAAGGTCAATATTAGGTCAAAAATGGCAAAAAAGAGACATCTTTCTCTAGAAACTCATCAGTCAATCATTGTTTTGAGGAATGAAGGCTATACAATGCTTTGCCAAAAATTGCCAAAAAACATACAAAGGTGTACACTACAGTCTTCAAAGACAAAGGACAGCTGGCTCTAACATGGACAGAAAGAGATGTGGATGGCCAGATGTACAACTAATGGCAATTTTCCACTGCATGTTACGGTTTGACTCGACTCGACTCTGCTCGCTTTACTTTTCTGAGCTTGCTTTTCCACTGCAGTTTATTGCCGCCTCAACATGGGTTATAGGCTGATCGTCATAGTTGCGCCGCCTCTACTGGCGTGACATCATCTTAAACGCGACACAAACATTACTGACCATAAACAATAACACGACCGCTAGCTGTTAGCTACTTGCTCATTGTGCTGCATAAAGCAATTGTTGCATGGTGATTTTACACAAGTGTAACAGTTAAACTGGCCTGGTTGTTTTAAAAGCAAGCTTTCCAGTAGCTGGTCAACTAAATAAAGTAAAGCTTTCAAGCAGGATATATAGTTAATGTACCATCAACAGGGCACTCTCCCTCCCATTGCTCGCTGGCCTATTGCCATAGATAGCGTCCATTTGGTCGAACCACTTCCACTTTCTTCTGTTTGAACCACTCTGGCTGTTGTGGTCCTTGATGGTTCTGTAGTCACTTTTAAGTTTTTTTAACTTTTCCCTACACTGTTGGTAGGTCCGGTGGTAGCTGTGTGCAGCCAACAGCTGAGACACTTCCTGAAAGACTTTTTCGTTTTGCATCGTTTCGTTCGTTGCTAACGAGAGGAACGTCTGCACCTCGTTTATTGACCACAATGTAGTTTTGCGCACAGCCATTTCTTTTACAATTCGAAAGTCACGTGAATCAATGATACTGCTATCACCGTTACTAACTTAAAAACTAGTGTGTTGATGTCCCGTGTCGCAAATCCCATAATGCAGGTAGTGACGATTCTCTCTGACCAATCAGTGATCTGCAGGGTTTTGACGACACATTTAGTATCAGCTCGGCTCGCTTGGAACCTTGACCGAGGTGGTACTAAAAAAAAGTACCAGGTACCAGGTACTATCCACAGTGGAAAACCACCAAAACACGAGCAGAGTTGAGTCGAGTCGAGCTGTACCGTGCAGTGGAAAAGCCCCATAAATAAGAGGATAAGTACATCAGAGTCTCTAGTTTGAGAAATTGACGCCTAACATGTCCTCAGCTGACAGCTTCATTGAATTCTACCTGCTCAACACCAGTTTCATGTACAACAGTAAAGAAAAGACTCAGGGGTTCAGGCCTTATGGGAAGAATTGCAAAGAAAAAGCCACTTTTGAAACAGAAAAACAAAAAGAAAAGGTTAGAATGGGCAAAGAAACAGACATTGGACAACAGATAATTGGAAAACATTGTTATCGACCTTAAACACATTGAGCTTTTGTGGGATCAACTAGACTGTAAGGTGCGTGAGCCACATCTATGGCAAGTGCTACAGGAAGTGTGGGGTGAAATGTCACCTGAGTATCTGGACAAACTGACAGCTAGAATGCCAAGGATCTGTAAAGCTGTCATAGCTGCACATTGAGGATTTGTTGATGAGAACTCTTTGAAGTAGTTTAAGAAGTTCTGAAATTTTTTTTGTAATAGTAAAATTGTAATAGTAATTTTTCACGTTATTAATGTCCTGACTACACATTGTGATCAGCTGAATGCCACTTTAGTGAATAAATGTACCAATTTCTTTCCATAAGAGCAAAATCTGTACATTATTCTAAACTTTTGGTCGCCAGTGTGTGTGTGTGTGTGTGTGTGTGTGTGTGTGTGTGTGTGTGTGTGTGTGTGTGTGTGTATATATATATATATATATATATATATATATATATATATATATATATATATATATATGCCTCTATAGATATTTAATAAAGTGTTAATAACTTTTATATTATTTCATATTTTACATATATGTTAGTATAAACAAATATTTACCAATGTATTAAAAATAAATACATAAATTATTTGAATAAAGAAATATTTGTAAATAAATGTCTGTGGGGGCTTGAGCCCCTCCACTATGGACAGCAAGCCAAATCCAAATCCGATTGCCTTTACCTCTATTCAAGTATTATATTAACATGTGAAATACTGAAATAATATTTGTGATTTTCTCTTTACTTTTCTTTGTCACATTCCTGGCCATTCTGTAAATCAATACAAAAGTCCTTTCTCCCCCTATTTAAGGACAATGTAAAGAAGTGCATTCTTTCCCTCCCTCTCTTTCTCTCTGTCCTTAAGTGTGTGTTCGTGTCTGTGTGTGTGTGTGTGTGTTAGAGTTAGAGAGGTCCTGCACAGATGCCATATTTTCTGTCCGTCTGCTACTGCAGAGGTGTAGGGAATTCCAACAAGACCTACATCTCTGCTTTATTGACCTGGTCAAGGCCTATGATACCATCAGTAGGCGTGGGCTCTGGGTTGTTCTTCGTGCTTTCGGAGTCCCTGACCCTCTGCTCACGATCATTAAGGACCTTCATGTTGGTGAGCGGGCCCGGGTAAAACTGCGTGGCCGGGAGTCAGAGCCATTCCCTGTACACCCTGGGGTGCGACAGGGATGTCCTCTTGCTCCCACATTATTTAACATCTATTTTGACCCCATAGTTCGTGAAGCCTTCAGTAGCTGTACTGGAGGAATTTCTATCTGGTACAGATACAATGGGAGGCTGATTGATGCCCGGGTGCAGTCAAGGGATGGCTCCCTATTGCTCAACCATGTTATGTATGCCGATGATCTGGTAATTGTTGCTCAGTCAGAGGAGGAGTTGGGGGTGCTGCTGCTGAACCTGGAGCTTGCCACTAAGAGGTGGGGCCTTACCATCAGCCCCACCAAAACTAAACACCTGCCTGGGTATTTTGTACCATCGGACACTCCCCCACTCCCCCCCCCCCCCCAACTCCCAATTGGTGATAGAGCAGTTGTGGAGAGAGTGGAGAGTTTCCCATACCTGGGCAGTGTGCTCATGACCGGCTCCGGTTTAGCAGCGGAGGTCTCAGTCCGAATCAGTCGAGCGGCATTATCTTTTCATTGGTTGCGTAACGCTGTGTGGAAGCTACCTGGTCTGTCACTCCGCACGAAGCTTCAGGTCTTCTTGGCCACAGACGTTCCCTCCCTTCTCTACGCTTGCGAAACGTGGACCCTGTTAATGGAACATCTTCGCCGATTAGAAACATTTAGGCTGACCTGCCTACGATCCATCCTGGGTTTAACCAGGCTGGATTGTGTGAGGAGCTCACAAATCCTTGAAAGATATAAAGATACACATATAATCATTAGACACACTTAAGATAAAAAAGACACAGGCATGTACCACTGGTGTTGGAGTGTCAAACGGGAAAAAAGTGGACACATTTAAATAAAACGTGACATGGTAAACTCACTATCAAATCTAATCCTCCAGACTGAATTTAAACATCAGAGACATATTGTATAAATATACGTAAGTGTTTGTGTTCAGTTTGTATATTGGCCTAACAATCTCACATGAGTCTACAATGAATCAGATCTGGATAATGATTTGGTGTGGCTAAATGCCAGGCGGGTTTTCAGCATTACAGCTCAGTGCTACATAAACATACACGTAAACATACACATGCACACTCACTTTCTAAAGCTGCTACAGTTAGCTCTATGTGGCTGCAACCAGTAACTGCATACTGTCCCTGAGAGGACTGTTATTATACCTGCTTCTTAATCTTCTGATATAGTGGGGTCCATAAGTCTGAGACCACATTAAACATCTGGGATTCAAAATCTAGCTAAACCAGGAAATAGACCAAAATCCAGAATTTTGGATAGTAATAATAATAATAATAATAATAATAAAAAAGAAGAAGAAGAAGAAGAAGAAGAAGAAGAAGAAGAAGAAGAAAAATAAGAATAATCAAAATAAAATAAAGAAGAGCATGTAAGATTATGCACGTTTTGTAGGTCAAGTCAAACAAACACATTTCTAACACTGACAATTTCCTTTGTTGCAGTTTTTCCATGCTTCTACTGAAGCACATTCGATGCACTTTTGGAACTTTCTCAAATCATGCTGGGATAACATGGATCATCAGGTTTTGCACAAACTTGTGGAGTCCATGCGAGCTCAAATGCATGCTGTTATTAAAGCAAAAAGGGAGATAACAAATGCTAAGACATTTTTAGATGTATGTACATTTTACAATTAAACTTTTAACTCATTGTTATGCTGATAATATAATTTGTACTGAAATAAATTCAAAACAAACAGCAAAACAGGAGCATTTTAACTAGCGATCTCAGATTCCGGGACTCAATGATATATTTCACACATGTTAACTCAAACACCAGATTTACAGACTTTAAATGTCAAATCTTAAATGACATTAAGTATAAAATATTTTGGTTAAATAATGAAATACATTTGTAGAAGAAAACAAATAGACAAAAAAAAAAAAAAAAAAAAAAATCCATTTTTTGAGCCATCTCTAAATTTGTATTTGACACAAAACCCTGTGACCACAGCATATCTCAGCATCAACCAATTTTATTTCCCCATTCACATTTTATTTATTTTTTTTACCTTTCTTTCCTTTATCTTCTCTCTCTCTTCTCACTCATTATGCAGATCCGACTCCCAGCATCCACATAAACACACACACACGCACAAGCATCCACACATGCAATGGCGTCTCCCCAGGGGCACAGGGGAAGGGCAGGGAGGATGGGAATGAATTCAGCGATGTTGCAAGTGGCAACACGCATCTGCATCTGTAATTAACCCCCAGAACGACACACTGAGCTCCCTTCCACTCTCCTCCTTTCCTCCCTCCCTTTCTTTCTATCTCTCTCATCCTCTCTCAAAGGCTTTTTAAGAGATGCTTGGTGGGCCAATTAGGGTGAGTGTTTGTGTGTATGTCGTGCATGTGTGTGTGGGAGTGCCTTGGCAGTTGGCACGTCTTGAGTGTGGAGGAGTGTATGTTTGCATGAATTGATCTTTAACTGGGAGTGTGTGTGTGTGTGTGTGTGTATGTGTATGTAGGTGCGTAAAGTGGTATCTCTTTGTGTCTGGGACTGGGCACATTTGCGTGTGTTTTAGGCTTCCCTCAGGCCAGCGCTGGTTGAGCTCTCTGCCCGGCTTGTGTTTGATGATATTTCCATAGGGAATATCGCTGACATCACAACACTAGCCAACAGCACAAAGACACACGACTCTGCCTCTCTGCAAATCAAAGTCATAATCATCATCAAATTGCATATTGTACAAGTCGACAGCTATGATGAGGGAATCAATCCACCAAGGCTCCGATTTACTAAAAGATTACGTGTATAAAAACATGTGAAAATTTGACTGCATGTTAAAAAAGGTCAGAGCTGATCAACTAACGTAGTCTTTTAAACATTGCGTCTTTCAGATGCGCAAAATAGCACGTCTTGGCAATTTTTGTGTGTTTCCCTGGCATGAATATGCAATTTAGAGGCGTGACTCCAAATGCGCATAATAAAGGGCGGTCTAGATGCAAATGACTCAAATTGAACCCGCAAAGTGATTTATCAAGCCTGAAAGTCATTTCAGAATCGGAAACTATGAGAGCAAATTAGTGCAAATGAATGGCAGGTATTAATCTGATTTGCTCTGTGCATAATGCTGTCATTGTGTCAAAGAGGAGACTTTGAGAACAGATAATACGTAGAACACCCTTTATTGACACACATTCAATTAATAGGCTAGGCCTACTCATGAAACATTTTTATTCAATTATTTTAAATCTCAATTTCATAACTGATAACATCATAAGCCTGCTTACAATTTATGCCCAAATTATGTTGTAATTTAATGTTTTAAACATTGTTTTTAACTGCAGAATATTGCAAAATATTTTAAGTGGCAGTTCTTTCCAGTAGGCAGGCCGATACGCACCTGTATGCCAAACAGGTTTCGTCTTGATCCCTTGAAACGAACAGGAAGTGCAAGTTCTGTACCGTGCAGCTTCCTGTGTCTCTTTTGAGTGCAGCTAACTTTGCCATGGTTAAGATAATTGTGGTATGAAATTCAGATTTCATTTAAGTATACATCACTGGTGCGATGGCTTAACGTGTACGTAATATTGTATTTTCTTTGTGAATTATGAACATATCAAGTGAAGAATGTCATGTGCATTCTCGTCTACTACTCTTACACTTGTTAAATATCAGGGATTTAATAATGAAATCATACAATCCTATAAATAAACATATAAATGCCATGTTGAATAAAAATAAAATGGTATTTAGTGACAGCTGTACTGTACTGTTCTGTATTTGGTGCAAGTACCACATGCAAAAGCCTCCTTTTGGAAGGTGTGTCCAACATATTTGCATGTGTTGTTATTTGCACGGTTTTTCTTAGTAAATCGCTTGCAAAACGCCCACGATGCACACACGCAATTTCATAGACTGCACAAGCAACTTAGCACCAGTTATTTGGGAGCTTAGTAAATCAGGGCCCAAGTATCCAAACAGATATATTTACACCCACTATCATAACATTCAACTCATGCAGTCTCCATGGCAGAGCTTTGCAGGTAGAAGTCCAGAGCAGGAAGGGACACAGTGCTTCCCTCCCATCATGAAGTGAATGTGCTGGGGGAAGTTGATGTGGATCAAGAGCGACCCCCTGGGTGAGCTTTGGAGGAAGGAGAGGAGAGGAGAAAAGGGTAGAGAGGCCCACCTTCTGTCTCTTTAGAGGGGTGCATCACTGTGTGGCCAATTAGCAGCGGCCGAGACACAGGGGCTATGCATACTAACCTATAGAACAGGGGTCAGCTTTTTGCATTTTTCTATTTGAATCATTTTTTTTTATTACAAATGATATTATCAGCATATAGTTTGAGTGAAAATGTGTGCAAAACCTGATGATTTAATATAATCGTGATCCTGTATGTGAATTTTCACAGAGCATCTTGTGAAAGTGCTTTTTATATTTTATCATAATTTCTTTTTTAAATCACACAGAGGGGTAATTACTAGCACACAAGCCAACAGTGAGAGGAGCAGGCTATTTTATTTATATGATGTATTTCACACCTGCATTCCAATCTACATCTTGATGTAATCCTTCCTCATGATCACGCAGCATGTTTTCATCAGCTAAATGGGAGACTACACACTGATAAAGTATGACGAGACTCGCACTGAGCATGCAAACCATTCGCGCAACACAAGCTGATCAACTATTTAGCCCTTAACCTGCAAAATCCTAAAACTTTACTCCTAGGTTTAATGTATATTTTGAATAGACTCAGATTTTTTTAACCCTACGATGTGGGTTTATGTTTTCTCTTTTAATCATTTAATGTAATTTTGAGAGTGACCATGGTTTAAGGAGGGTGTACCTGTATGCTGGGTTGAAATCTCAAGGATTAATAGTGGTGTTTTCCTTATTACATCACATGTTGTTCTGAAAGCAAAAAGAAACAAATAAAACACAGAATGAAGGTTGTAATCCACACAGCCTGACCGAAGCAAAGCGGGCGTGTTTACTAGCACGATTAACCAAAAGTGAAGCTCTGCTGGCTCATGATGCACGAATGGCTTGCACGCGATGCACGTGCTGCACACACTGTTGGGTAGCTTATAATGCAGTCTGTCACATTTTAACTTTTTGTTGAGCCTCCCATTCAGCTCATGAAAACACGCTGCGTGATCATAAGGAAGGTTTACATCAAGATATAGATTGGAATGCAGGTGCGGAATTTATATAAATAAAATAGTCTACTCCTCTCTCGCTGTTGCTGGTGGGCCAGTGATTACCCCTCCGTAGGTGCCATAGGTTGCCGACCCCAGCTCTAGAGAATCACACCACAAAGTCACTGACTGGTTTTCCAACGTTTCATTTACAAAACAGAGCAATGGCTTTTGGTTGCTTGTGACTCTCTAAGCTCTTAAAAATAAAGGTTCTTCAATTTCAGTTTTTTTTTTTGCGACACTAAGTTCAGCAAAGACTTTTCTTAAAAGGACCATTTTCACTGTATATGGTTTCTGAGTTGGCTATATGGTTCTTTGGAGATTAAACAAGTTTTTGATTTTACATTATAGGCTCTTTAAATCAGTTTGTTGATACTAGGTGATGTAGTGTGTCTAAAGAGGTGGGCGTACTGTGAATTTATGAAGGATCCCAAAGCACCCCCGCCCCAAAGTTTAAATGTATAAGTTAAATTTAAATGTGTGTGTGTGTATATATACTGTATACATATATATATATATATATATATATATATATATATATATATATATATATATATATATATATATATATATACATACATACACTACCAGTCAAATGTTTTGAAACACTTACTCATTCTTTATTATAATTTTTTTCAAATTTTAAAATAATAGTAAAGTCATTAAAACTATGTAATAATATAAACTGAACTATGGGAATTATGTTGTGACTAAACAAAATCCAAAATAAATCAAAACTGTGTTATATTTTAGCATCTTCAGAGTAGTCACCCTTTGCCTAGAATTTGCAGACATGTACTCTTGACATTTTCTCAACCAACTTCTTGAGGTATCACCCTGGGATGCTTTTTAAACAGTACTGAAGGAGTTCCCATCTATGTTGGGCGCTTATTGGAAGCTTTTCTTTATTATTTGGTCCATGTCATCAATTTCCAAATTTTATATATATATATATATATATATATATATATATATATATATATATATATATATATAACATTTTAGATTTATAATGAAATAAATGAATATGTTGGCACAATTATATTTTTGCCTACAAAACTAATTTCAAACATTTAAGCATACGCCTTCAGATCAAAAAATTTTTAAGATCATGAGAAACATTTCGGTCAAGTGTTTCAAAACTTTTGACCGATAGTGTGTGTATATATATATATATATGTGTGTGTGTTTAGCAGGGAAATAAATTTACAGCGCAAATTATGGTTACTCCAGGGCTGTGCATCAGCATTAGACGCTGGAAATGTCCGGCCCCTTACTGAAACCAAAATTATGATTGGTTAGAAAATATCCAATCACATCTGAAATGAACATTCTGATTGGTGGATCAGCTTAGTCGGACTATCTGTCTTGCCCGTGGCATCAGTTGCTCCCCTGCTGCTGCGTTTTTTAAATCAAAGGTGCTGTGGCATCACGTTAGTAGATTGAAAATGTTCTGGGTCAAAAGCCACTCATTGTTCTGGCAACCATATATATCATCACTTATTTTAGGTGGGCATATGCAAAATCCCAAGAAAGATAGGTGGGCATGAGGCATATGCCTGCGTATGCCATAGACTACACTACTGGTATCATCCATCCACAAAGGGAATGTGAAGCCTTTAGAGGTTCGATGTGAAGCACAGACCATGTCTGTAGGAAAAAAAAATATCACAAATGTGATTACTTTAATTAGAGATTCACCGATGTATCGACCAAACATCGGTATTGGCCAATAAAAGCAATTATCCGCACTACTGGACACCGGGCAATTATTTATAAACAGCGGATAATCAGGGCCAATTATTTCTTGTCAAAAGGGGATGGAAAAACAAGTCGGACAATTAGCCTAAATCTCATGTTGTGTGTGAACGAAAATGTCTCTAGTGTGGAATTACTTTGAATTGGTTGCCAATGACAGCAGAGCTGCAATTTATTGTATAAATTAAATATTTTGTGCTTTGCACAACTAGAATTTCACAAGGTGGAACTGCAGTTAAAACTTTTAACACAACTAATTTGATTAGTCACCTTAAAGAAAATGTACAATAAGGTTGTATTCGTTAGCACCAGTTAAAGGGATAATTCACCTAAAAATGAAAATTCTCTCATTTACTCACCCTCATGCCATCCCAGATGTGTATGACTTTCTTTCTTCTGCAGAACAGAAACAAAGATTTTTAGAATAATTTCTCAACTCTGTAGGTCCATACAATGCAAGTGAATGGTGACCAGACATTTTAAGCTCCAAAAATCACATAAAGGCAGCATAAAAGTGATCCATATGACTCCAGTGGTTAAATATACAGTATGTCTTCAGAAGTAATATGATAGGTGTGGGTGAGAAAGAGATCAATTTTTTTTTTTTTTTTTACTATAAATCTTCACTTTCACATTCTTTCACATTTTGAAAGTGAAAGTGGAGATTTAAAGTAAAAAGGATTGAAATATTTATCTGTTTCTCATCCAGAGTGATTGCATTACTTCAGAAGACTGGAGGCATTTTCTGTTCATTCTTATGCATAATAAATAAAAGGGATGGGATCTTAAATCAACTATTTCATTTTATAACTGAGACTAGTCTTAACCATGGAAGACATGTAGAGACATAGAGAATAACGTTATTATAAAAATGTCTTTGTATAATTAGCAGTTACTTGAAACAAGGTAGCATAAGAAAAGCAGAACCACCAAATTACAGGCACACTGGCAGATGTGTTCTAAATAATCAGATATTGGTATCAGCACACAAATTTTGTATCGGTGCATCCCTAACTTTAATATGTCTTTTATGGTCTATAGACAGAAATTAGATTGAAGGATGGGCAAATTAACACTTTTACTTGAGCTGTAAGAGAAAAAGACCCCAGAAATAAGAGTTTCTGAAGAAATCTCAACATTGTCACAAAGTCCCTGTGAAGTGTGAAGTATCAAAAGTCTAATTTAATATGTATTCAAACATTTATCATCAAATTATACATTTTTATCAAACAAACTATTGATAACTACATTAAGCCTCCTGAGCTATGAAAGAGCAACCTCTGAGCAATAACATTTCCCTGTGGGATGGAACTTAAAAATATTTTCTTACGACATATGGCTCAAATGTCATGGAACCTTTATTTTTAAGATTGTATAGAAGATTTTGCTCCTACTTATCTTTAAAAGACTAAAGAAAAGCTTAATATGTAATTTTGTGGACTCTCAAACAATAGTTAGAAAAGCTCAGGGAAAAAAAAAGTTACAAAATACATCCTAAAGCTGGCAAAAGCAAGGGGACAAATTCTCCAAAGCATTAGAAAAGAAAATTTCGGTAACAATTTAGATTATAGCCTGCAATTTACAGCGTAAGCACACCGAATTTACAGTGTACCTTTTTGTAATAATAGTATACCTATAAATTACTTACATGTAGGTATAAGGGAACAATATGCAAAGTTTGGGGAATAAAGGGGTAACAACCTGGAAAATTAAAAATAATTTATACTGTAAGTATTTTATAACTAAGGGGTAACTATTTTAATATTACGTGGTATGTATGACCTACTATGCTAAACAACATGGAAAATTACAAATTATTTATACTGTAAGTATTTTATAACTAAGGTGTAACTATTCTAATATTATGTGGTATGTATGACCTACTATGCTAAACAACAATCTTAAGTTTGCGAGCAATTTAGCAAGAACAAACACTGTGTACCTTTTTGTAATAATACATAGGTATTATATTATAATATCTATATCTATCTATCTATCTATCTATCTATCATATATATATATATATATATATATATATATATATATATATATATATATATATATATATATACATACATATATATACATATATAGGCTTTTTTCCCCCCCTTTTTTTTTACCACGGGGTACATATTCTATTATTACAGGGTACATGATGGAGATTACTGAACAACAAAACTCGCAATCTAGGGAAATGAGTTAATGAGTTTCTGCTATGATTTTAATTAGAATTTTCAATGTAGGCTACTTACCTTATGAAAGTGTATTGCAGACAGTCCATCTCAGCTGCGAGTCACGCAGTCTACAAAAGAGTAGAGGATTTAGTTGGGTCGTCAAGCAAAATTAAAACTAGGCAAGGCAACTAGGGAAAACAAGGCAAGCAAAATTAGAACTATTGAAAAAAAAAAAAAAAATTCTGTAGTTACTGTGTAAATATACCATTGTTCTGTGTTGTTACAGTGTAAGTCCAATTTGTTACCCCCTTTTCCATGTAGTTATAGGGTAAGTGCAACATTTGCGGGCTGTAAATTGAAGTGGTGCTTGTTACCCCTTTATTCCCCAAACTTTGCATATTGTTCCCTTATACCTACAAGTACATACTGTGTAGTTACACTATTAATACAAAAAAGGTACGCTGTAAATTCGGTGTACTTGCACTGTAAATTGCGGGCTGTAATCTAAAGTGTTACCAAAATTTCTCTTTCTTGTTCTTCTCCTTGCTGACAGCCCTGGACATGCATTATAAATGAATGGATAATTAACACGTGCATTATGATGGGGAATATTAGCACTATAAGGGGAGCATCTGCCATATGCACAAGAACAGAGGCACTGTGGGTAAACAGAGAAGACTGTAGGTGTTCTCTTACCCCTCTCCTAATGGTGATGGCTCTCCCGATGGTGGGGTGGAACATGATGGAAAGTGTGGTCTGTGAATAATGCATTACCCTGTTGGTCAACAGTTCCTGATCTGCTTTAAAGAGCAGACGACTCCTTGCTATTTTGAGATTAAAACCAACCTACCTTTGTCTGGAAAAAGCCATGCCACCACCAAACATGTCAACACTATGATTCTCCCTGTCCACACATCAAAATGCAGCTGCAGTTCAAGAGGGCATATTCCGACGTGGTGTATAGTGTATGTGCGTACATATGGGGGTTTCAAAGCTTCTGCATGAAACTCCTCCCTCTTTAGATATTATACAATCACCGGCCACTTTATTAGGTATACCTGTACATCTATTTATTCATGCAATTATCTAATCAGCCAATTGTGTGGCAGCAGTGTAATGTATAAAATCATGCAGATATGGGTCAGAAGCTTCAGTTAATGTTCACATCAATCATCTGAATGGGGAAACATGTGATCTCAGTGATCTAGACCGTGGCATGATTGTTGGTGCCAGACGGGCTGGTTTGAGCATTTCTGTAACTGCTGAACTCCTGGGATTTAGAGTGTAAAGATAATGATGCAAAAAACAAAAAACATCCAGCGAGTGGCAACTCTGTGGCAAAAACGGCTTGTTAATGACAGAGGTCAGAGGAGAATGGCAGTAACCTAAATAACCAAACATTACAACAGTGCTATGCAGAAAAGCATTTCTGAACACACAACATGTCGAACATTGAGGCGGATAGCTACAGCAGCAAAAGACCCCTCCAAGTACCACTACTCTCTAGAGGTCTGCACGGGCCTTAAAATGAAACCCGAACCCGAAACCGACCCGTACCCGAGACCATGTGGCCTGACCCTTCCCGGCCCGAAAAGCTGTCAGATTTTAAGCCCGAACCCAACCAGAAATCGCTTACTATCTAATTTCTTCTCCTAGCAAGTACTGTTGCAATAGGCTGTATTTTATGCAAGCAAACAGGCAACATTCGTAACAGTACTGAAACAGTAAACATACACAGTTTTAACAAGGCACAGCAGCCCCTTAGTTCACTAGAGTAGAAGGGGAAAAAACACTGCCTTACCGTTTATGTGCTGAAACTTCACTTGGTGCAGAACAATCTGGAATAAAATTAAACAATGCAACAGTCCCCTCTATGCAGCCTGAACTTGTTTAGAATGTTGAATCTTTGTGACAACTGCGCTAAAAACAATCTAGACGCAGTGCAAACAATGAAACAGCACAGGTGCCTCAACATGCCTTTTTGACAATTTGAAGTTCTTTTTAACTTGACATGGTGTTTAAAATGTGCCGGTCCCACGCGAGACGCTGAAGAAAAAGTGAGACGTGGTGCAAATGTCAAAGACATTCATCCACCATGTGTTTACATAGGAAAACAATGGGAAAACAGGACAAACACACGCAAAAACATGTTCGGTGTGAACTGACCCTAACTAGTCCGTCCGCATGTCTGTGAGCGTGAGTGCGTTCGTGAAACAAGTTTGTTAAGCCTGTTTATTTTTTCATTCATTACAAACCCAAACCCAAACACGACCCGAACCCGAAGTCCTACTTCAAAAACTGACCCGAACCCATCCCGAAGCCCGTCGGGTTCTCAGGTCCCATCGGGACCAAGAACTGTCAGCCAAGAACAGGAAACTCAGGCTGCAGTGGGCACAGGCCTCACCAAAACTGGACAGTAAACGATTGGAAAAACACCACCTGGTCTGACAAATCTGGATTTCTGCTGAGGTACACAAATGGTTGGCCCACTGCAGCCTCAGTTTTTATGTTCTTGGCTGACAGAAGTGGAACCCAATGTGGTCTTCTGCTGTTGTAGCCCATCCACCTCAAGGTTCGACGTGTTGTGCATTCTGAGATGCTGTTCTGCTCACTACAATTGTACAGAGCGGTTATCTGAGTTACCGTAGCCTTTCTGTCAGCTGAATAAGTCTGCCCATTCTCTGTTGACCTTTCTCATCAACAAGGCATTTTCGTCCACAGAACTGCCGCTCACTAGTTGTTTTTGTTTTTCGCACCATTCTCTATACACTCTAGAGACTGTTGCACGTGAAAATCCCAGGAGATCAGCAGTTACAGAAATACTCAAACCAGCCCGTCTGGCACCAACAATCATGCCACACTCTAAATCACTAAGATCAAATTTTTCCCCATTCTAATGGTTGATGTGAACATTAACTGAAGCTCATGACCCATATCTGCATGATTGTATATATTGCACTGCTCCCAAACGACTGGCTGATTAGATAATCGCATTAATAAGTAGATGTACAGGTGAACATAATAAAGTGGCCGGTGAGTGTATTTTGCCATTTTGTATTTCAATTGGATGAAATGTCATATCAACCAGCTCTGTCACCTTTAAAGAATAAACTTGTAACATTACAAAAATTAAGTCATAATTATTTTTTCATACACTCTCTGAAAAATGTACCATTTAAGGTAAAAAGTTGTCACTGGGTTGGTAGCCTTGTTTTGGGTACATTTTGTACCCTTAAGGAGACAAAAATTTATGTTTTTTTTTGTTCCCGGAGAAACAAAACATATTAATGTGCCTTTAAAGACACACAATAGGTTATTAGGGTTCAATTATGTACCCACAAGTTATACATTTTAACTAAAAGTACCCTTAAGGGTACCATTTTTTCTGATAGTGTAATAGGCTTTGTACGATCATAATTCATAATGTTTCAAGAATAAATACATAACATTACAAGATTGAAGTAGTTATATTTTTTTAGAATAAAGTATGAATTATAAGTTATAAAAAAGTATTTTATCTAAAAATTTCTACTTTATCCACACAATATTATGCCTTTAATCTCTAATTTTATTACTTTATTCTTATAATATTACGACTTTATTCTCGTAACATTACGACTTTATTCTCGTCACATTACAATTTTATTCTCATTACATTTCGACTATACTATCAAAACACTACGACTTTATTCTCAAAACATTAGGAATTCATTCTCTTAACATTTCACCTTTATTCTCAAAACATTGTGACTTTATTCTCATAACATTACAACTATATTCTCAAAATATAGTGACTTTTTTCCTTGAAATATTATACTTTTTTTATATTTAATGTTGTGCTAAAATACCGAGGTTCAGGTTAGGCTTAGAGGGAAATCTGCAATAAAAGTGCACTAAAAGAAAAGTACAAGTAACGTTTGATCTTTGACAGAGGCTTAAAAAAAAAAAAAAAAGCCAAATTAAATTCTAAAAACAACTGAAAATAAATCCTTAAATTGCACAGAAATAAACATTTAGAGTTGGGCAGATTTGTAGCCTTTGAGGCCTAAAAAGATACCAGTGACCTGCTGTGTTTTGTATCTTAATTAGATCTAGCCAAAACTGAATGAGCTTTCTCAAATTATGACAGTCACTGACATAAAAAGAACACAAATTAAATAAAATGGAGTGGGGAATATTGCTCTTAAGTGGCTGCACTTTTCCACATGAGTAGCTTTAGTGTGACATAAAGTCCCTGCTTCTTTGAGTCCTCTCGGTTATGTGTGTGTGTGTGTGTGTGTGTGTGTGTGTGTGTGTGTGTGTGTGTGTGTAAGAGAGAAAGCAAGTGAGCGAGAGACATAGGTAGCTCATCCTCAGGTAATCATTCCTCAACTTAATCTCTGCGTAACAACGTTAGCTCCGGTCTGCCAGAGAAAGTTAAATATTCACGATACAAGGCAATCTACTCAGTGTTCAAACAAAGTGCCCTGCCAAGTTCAGCCATGTATGTACAGACTCACTGAGGGAGAGAGAGTATGAGCAAAGAGAAGGGATCTATTTTATTATTCACACAAGGCATAATAAACCAGGGCTGCTCAGTTAGCACTTAAACTCCCAGCACTTTAGTGGTTATCCTTAATGCGACAGCACTGGTTTGAGAACATCCTATTAATAGTCCAAGGTTCTCTTCTTAATGCCAGAATCCATGATAATAAGTGCTCGTAAAGAGCTATTAATAGATGCACATATCTTTTTCAGAGCCAGTTGGAGTTAACAGCATGTTCATGTGTGCATTATAAAGGTGTGTAGTTTAAATATATGAATCTGCATTTGAAGTGCACAGAGCAGCAAGTCTCTGTGTGTGGGGGGGTTTAGGTGGTTTACGAGGACTTTTTTTAGGTTACAAACTGGTAATTACAAGGGTATTATGCTATAAATGTGGTTTATGAGGACATGTCTAGTGTCCACATAATTCAAATCGCTTAAAAAAAACATCCTAAACTATGTTTTTTTGAAAATGTAAAAATGCTGAAAGTTTTTTTTTTTTTTTTGTGTAAGGGTTACGTTTAGGGGTAGGGGATAGAATCTATAGTTCGTACAGTATAAAAATAATTATGTCTAAGGAGAGTCCTCATAAGGATAGCTGCACCAACGTGTGTGTGTGTCTGTAACCCTCAGTCTTCAGCGGCGAGCTTTGGTATGTGTAAGCAGTGTGCTTGCCGTGCAGGAGGGAGTGAGACATGGATATTTAATGGCTAGGGACACAGAAGCCCTTCACAACAAAACCTCCCAGCCTTTGATTCCCATACATAAACCGCCTAATGGAAAACAAGACCAGCGTTTATGCTTATCGAGCATAATTAAAACAGGGCAATTAGTTTACAAGTCCAGCAGGATTCAGCCACACTGTACCCTAGATATTGTGTCTTATTTAATGGTTATATTTTGTGTAATAATAATATTATTACATAATCATTATAATCAGATAGTTGAAAACAGATTATTTCAGATATTATTATAATTAATATTTTAACTGTGTCACTGAAACACACATTTAGATTTGTTAGTCTAATCTATTTTTATAGAGAAGGCTTAAAATGAACAATTAATAAAAAGTTAAAATCTAGTTGAATCTTTTTGTACTTACAGATGAATACACCAGGGCTTCTCACACTTGAAATCGTTAACCCCGGGTCATTCTAAACCTCGGGTTCTGAAACATTCTAACACCGCATCGTTTCACAGTGTAAACCTTTGGCACAGCAATGCGGGGTTACCTGCTCCTGAACACGGTTTCATAACCCCTGGTTAAAAGAGGTGCTAACTCCCTTTTTAAAATAAAATGGGGTTTTAAAAGATGTTAACCCGGGGTTAAGGGCAGTATGAAAAGCACTACTGTTTTTTAAATATTGGGTAAGACTGTACAATAAGGTTCTATTTGTTAACATTAGTTAAAACTTTAGGTATCATGAACTGACAATGAGCAATATTTTATTACAGCATTTATTAATCAAGGCTAATGTTAATTTATGAAAATACAATTGTTTATAGTACAACTTTTCATTTAAAATATATGTTGAAATTAAGATCAACCAAGATGGATGTGCTGTAAAAGTATTGTTTATTGTTAGTTCATATTAAATATAACCTACTGTAGTTAAAGGGTTAGTTCATCCAATGATGAAAATTCTCTCATCATTTACTCACCCTCATGCCATCCCAGATGTGTATGACTTTCTTGTTTCTGCTGAACACAAACAAAGATTTTAGAAGAATATTTTGAAGCTCCAAAATGCACACAAAGGCAGCATAAAAGTAATTCATAAGACTCCAGTGGTTAAATCTATATCTTCAGAAATGATATGATGATGTGGGTGAGAAACAGATAAATATTTAAGTCAATTTTTACCACAAATTTTCCTCCCTGCCCAATAGGTGGCGATATGCATGAAGAATGCAAATCACTAAAAACAAAAGAAAAAGAATGTTAAAGTGAAAGTGGAGATTGATAGTAAAAAAGGACTTATATATTCAGCTGTTTCTCACCCACACCTATGGTATCTCTTCTGAAGATATAGATTTAACCACTGTAGTATTATGGATAACTTTTATGCCACCTTTATGTCCTTTTGGAGATTAAAAATTTTGGTCACTATTCAATTGCATTGTGAGGACCTACAAAGCTGAAATATTCTTCTAAAAATCTTTGTTTGTGTTCAGCAGAAGAAAGAATGTCATACGCATCTAAGATGGCATTAGGGTGAGTAAATGATGAGAGAATTTTCATTTTTAGGTGAACTATCCCTTTAACTGGTGCTAACGAATACAACCTTATTGTACATTTTTATATACTGTTGCATCCACTAGAGAGCTCTGTTTTATGGGACGATAGATTGTTCTAATATCACTATGCATGCCTGACTGTGAAGTGTTCGAATGGTTCTGCCTAGTAGAGAGAGTGAGAGTAAAGACACACAGTTGTTCACAGCATCTTTGGCCTCGTTGTCTTTTGTCAAACACCACATTCTGGCAATGAGGAAGACTGATTTATCATTACCTCCGCCACCGCCTTTCCTCGCTCTCCCTGGCGAGCCTCCCATATCATGGCCCTGCTGGCTGCTGTCCTATCTTTTGAGACCTATCTTGTCGCAGCAGGCCTCACAGAAGTGAGCACGGCCCGGAAAAAAGCATTTTTGCAACACTGCCTGGGTGCGAAGGGACAGCGAGTGCTCGGAACGATCAGAGACAGTAACAAAGGCACTTATGACCAGGTGATGACTCTCTTAAACTAACATTTTGCTGCCCCACAGAGCGCTTTGCTGCGACGGTTCACATTCCACCGGCGCCACCAGCTTCCCGGTGAGTCAGTTCATCAATATGTGGCTAATCTGAGAGGACTAGCGAACTCTTGTAAATTTGGAGCACTGTGTGACAAAATGATTTGTGATCAATTGATTGAACACATTAATAACGACAAAGTTCAGCGAGGGCATGTAAGTGGCTGCGGATGTCCCTGATCTACAATGCACCTCATATGGCAACAACGCACGCGACCACGACAACAACAGTCCTGCGCTAATTGTGGATCTCCTTCCAATATCACCAGAGCTCACAACTGTCCAGCCCAGGACCAGACATGGCATATTGCGGACAAAAAAAAATCACTTTGCCAGTGTTTGCCGCTCAGCCCCTAGTAGACCAGCGACACGCACTTCTCAGTCAACACCCACTATTATCAACAATATAACACTAGGTCTCGTGCCATTCAAATCATGTACTGTAACCTTAAATGATGTTTGCATTCCACTGCTGCTGGATATGGGGGCTAGCGTGTTCCTTATGAATGCTGACACCTTCAGACAGTTCTTTAGAGCGCTTCCCCTAACTACACCCTCCACAGCCCTTTGCGGTAGGCGATTTCAAAATTTAAATACTGGGGTCACTTACATTGACTTCGTTATGGAACAAGAACACTGCCCTCGTTTGTATTCCAAGTGGCCCACAAGGGAGCAAATTCTGTTTCATATTCAAATTCAAGACCTGTTCTCCATGTTGGGGTTCTCCTTAGTGGACACTAGTGGACACTACGTCGCATCCCCCTGGCCCTGCGCGATTGGGTGTCATCTGAGCTACAGCGCCTGCTGTACGCTGGTATCATTGAGACAGTGGACACATCACCCTGGGTCTCAAGCCTAGTGTTGGCCACTAAAAAATCAGGCGCCCTGCGCATCTGCGTAGATTTACGGCGAGTACCCGCTGCCAACGGCAGAGGAACTCACAACCCAATTTTATGGCTCTACAGTGTTCTCCAAGCTGAACCTTACAGAGGGGTATCTGCAGGTGCCCTTCACTCTGACAGTAGGAACCTGACAGCTTTCGTGACACATGCGGGAGTCTTTCTTTATACCAGGATGCCATTTAGCCTTAGCTCTGCACCCTCATGCTTCCAAAAGGTCTTCACTTTGGTGCTAGCGGGCATACCAGGCTTAGTCATTTATCTCACCGACATTGTAGTGCATGGGGCAACCACGGACATCCACAATGAGCACCTCGGCAAGGTTTTTGACGTACTAGCCGAAAACAAACTAACCCTCAACAGCTACAAATTCATTTTCGCTGTGCCAGTTATTGAATACCTGGGGTTCAAGTTGTCGGTGGAGGGCATTTCCCCACTCCAGTCTAATGTGGAGGCTAACCAGTCCATCCCCGAACCAACTACGCTAGCCCAGGTGACTTCCTTTTTAGAGATGACGGGCTACTACTTAAAGTTTCTGCCCCAGTATTCGGCCACTACAGCCCCCCTGTTGCAGCTGCTCTGGAAAGACGAGCCCTGGGTGTGAACTCAAGCATGTACAGAGGCTGTGCGCACTCTCAAGGCCCAACTCACCTCGCCCCCAGTACTGTCAAATTTCAGCACTTCCTGTAACACCCTGGTCACCTGCGATGTGTCTGCCACAGCCATTGGAGCCGTGCTGTCACATGTACAGAACGGCATCGAGAGGCCCATAGCTTTTGCCTCTCGTGCTCTTAACCTAATGGAGCAACGATATTGAGTGGGCGAATGGGAAGCACTAGCGTCTGTTTGGGCTTGCGAAAGATGGCATCAGTACCTTTACGGCTGCCATTTCACACTCAGGACAGACCACCGTGCCCTAGTAGCACTACTGGCAATCACAGGAACATGCCACAGACCATTGAGACAGCATCACTGGTATGACCGCCTCCGTCCGTATAACTACAGCCTACAGTTCACCCCAGGCCGTGATAACGTGGTGGCTGACCTCTTGTCTCGCTCCATCCTGGCTCAGGACACGTCCGAGGGCACTAACCACTCTGAAACGGACATCATCCAGCTGCTACACACCCCTGCAATGCATCGTGTCATTACAGGAGCTCAAAACAGCCTCGGAACAGGACCCTATTCTTTCACAGCTCCGTACCTACATCCGAGACGGCTGGCCATCACGTGTCAGGAGAACTAGCTGAGTTCTCCCATGTCAAAGACGAGCTGTCCTGCTGGGAGGACACCTGCAGGTCCTTGCAGGTTATCACAAGACACCACAGATCAAACAAAAGGTTAAATCATGAGCATGTGAAACAAGATTACAAAAATATGGCAATATCCAAATAAAACTGGGGAAGGAGCATGCCAATATAATACCACCAATCACTATTAGGCATATACTGTATATGCAACTGCTCATCTCACCTTATTCCAACAATTCTTCCAGCAACCCTACACTAAATCAACTCCACATTTAATTTCATAATTAGATCCATTGGGGGAACTTTGAGCCTAGGTCGAGTCTCATGCCCAAGCCGTCTACTGCAGACAATGAGCCAAACCTTTCCTCATTGATTAGTTATACTATTTAATTATACACCGATCAGCCACAACATTAAAACCACCTGCCTAATATTGTGTAGATCCCCCTCGTGCTGCCAAAACAGCACCAACCAGCATCTCAGAATAGCATTCTGAGATGCTATTCTTTTCACCACAATTGTACAGAGCGGTTATCTGAGTTACCGTAAGACTTTGTCAGTTCGAACCAGTCTGGCCATTCTCTGTTGACCTCTCTCATCAACAAGGCATTTCCATCCATAGAACTGCCCCTCATTGTTTGTTTTTGTTTGTTTTTTTGGCACTATTCAGAGTAAATTCTAGAGACTGTTGTGCATGAAAATCCCAGGAGATCAGCAGTTACAGTAATATTAAAACAAAAAACATCCAGTGACAGTTCTGTGGACGGAAATGCCTTGTTGATGAGAGAGGTCATGAACTGACAAAGTCTACGGTAACTCAGATAACTGCTCTGTACAACTGTGGTGAGAAGCATAGCATCTCAGAATGCAATTCTGAGATGCGGGTTGGTGTTGTTTTGGCGGCACGAGGGGGACCTCCACAATATTAGGTAGGTGGTTTTAATGTTGTGGCTGATCGGTGTATGAACATGCAGGATTGTGAAATCAAAATAAGAATATCATGTGTGTTGTAGAACATTTTATTAACTTATTTCAATTAAAATGGATTTATCAGTGCTGAAATACCTGCAGCACAGGGAGACATTTGGCTAGACTCCAAATCACAAGGTACAAACTATCCCATTGTTTTAAATACCTTATGTTTCTGTCTCCCAGTGCAATACAGGATTGTGTGTGTGTGTGTGTGTGTGTGTGCGCGCGCGCGTACATGCATTTGTGCATGTGTGTGTGCATGTGTGTGTAATGTGTGTGTGTGTGTGTGTGTGTGTGTGTGTGCGCACCTCTGTTTTGGGCAGGTGTGTTTAAAGAGGTGTGCGATTTCGCTCTCCATATTTTGACACCTACATCAACATCTAAATAACATATACACAAAAAACATGCACACATACACACACACTCACTCTCTCTCTCTCTCTCTCTCTCTCTCTCTCTCATATACACACACACTCATATAAACGGTCAGTGTCTTCATCTTCATCCTTTGTTCTAAATCTTTATTTCAATTCCCCTTCCTCAAAAGTCCTTTCAATCACTTTTCTAATGACTTCACTGACATAAAGCAGCAATACACTCCATACATATTACTGTCAGTAGGCAAGATGTCTATGATCCCCTAGTCACTGAAGAAAGAAGGTCACAGAGGTTTGGAATGACATGAGAGTGAGTAAATAATTACATAATTTTTAATTTTGGGTGAACTTTCTGTTAAAGTGAAGCAGGTGGGCTGCACGCGAACACACATATACACACTGTATATGACACCTGAGTTGTTTTCGACTGCTGGAGTATTGTTTTGTCAGCTGCTCATGATAAGGGTAATTTGTTTGGTAGGTTTAAAGAGGAGAGATAATGCCGCTATAATGAGAAGTCTGACTGAGGAAATGTACAGTGTGGCAGAGTGGTAATTTGTAAAAATAGCCCACGTTTTGTCACCAGTGAGAGGAGATGCCGGCTCTAGGAGATCTTTGAGCTGAATGTAAGGGCTTAGCTCACGTGTGCTCACACACAAACACAAACATGTAAACTAAGGCTCATCGAGGTAACTGATTCTTCCAGGACTCTGTTGGCTCACAGACTTTGTGTGATATATTCACACATACTGTATAGGACCAATGCATAGGATTGGGTTTCGACATATGGGTTTATGAGCTTTATACATATGGGTTTGGACTGACATGAGAGTATATAAATTACAACAGAATTTTTATTTTTTGGTGAACTGTTCCTTTAATTAAAAAAATATGATGTACTTTAGCTTTAGATTTTGTTTCTATTTTTCTGTCCATGGCAGATTTTGTGGTAAAATTCCCATTAGAGACAAAAGAGCTTTATACATGTACAGTAATGTGTGAGCAACTGAGAAAAGAGAAAAAAGATCCATCTCAATGTGGGGATTCAAACACACAATTAATAATCACTGTTACCACCAGCCGCCTACCGCTGACCACACCAGAGCAAAAACAAATGTTGCGAATGGCACATTGGCTCCCTCATTAATTTGAGAGTAGGGTCATTACTTGTTTGAGGCAGAGTGCATTAGTCCTGTAGACAGGAAGGGGCAATGATGCGGCCCACCGGCATCGGGAGAAGAGGACGTTTTTCCTGTTTTTATGCCTAGACAAGAAGTGTGTGTGTGTGTGCGGATTACACATCCCCATAGCATCAAGGGTAAAGCAGAAGGGTGAGGGGCAATTTCATCTTTATTGACACTATGTCTTTAATTTTATTTATTCATATATTTATTTATTAATAAATTTGGCATAGGAGTATGCAGTATTTTTCTTTTTTTCTTAATTGAATTCCCAGTATAAGCTGTTAAAAAAAAAACTAACCTCGTTAAATTTATTGACAGGGCAATGAAATAAATATCAAGGGGCATGTGGGGGGAGGATTTCAGGCCACAGATTTCTTTAAAAATAATAACATGTCGTAGTCATCAAAGTAAGTCTCTCTCTCTTACTCTCTTCTTACCAAATTAGGGTAGGGAATAACGTGAAAAAATGCTTAGCACACGAGAAAGCGAGCCCATGCAGACATGGAAGCGGGTCCCCTGAGGGGGCCAGCAAGCCCCACATACATAAATCTAAAGACAGATGCAAACAATCAATTTTCAATTTTAATTATTTACCATGCCCTGCCATATTGAGGCATTCATTTTCCCACTCTGTCTGGATTAAAAATAAAAAATTAGGAGATTAATATTTGCCATAGTGGGCAGAAATGAGCTCCCCCACCAACATTTTTATTAGTACCCTTTTCGGCTTTGTGAGTGGCATGCTCAACAGAGCAATCGATAACTTCATAAATTCTGACTATTTCATTCACATGCAAACATACCAACACCCGCAAGGCCCTTCTATCTCAGCAACACTCACACACATATCCACATACCACTCTGTCTCCCACAAACACACTTATTCCTGCTGTGATTTAGCTAGCAGCAGGTGAGAACAACATTTAATTTGTGAGGTGAGAAACTATGAGTTTCAGCAGTTTTGCAGTGGACTGTATAGATATCCTGCCTTTAAATGTACAGTTATTTCAACAAATTGTCCAAAATGGCACATGATCAGGACAGAAGGAGTTGATCAAGAAGGCCAAATCACAGATGGACAGTTTGAAGTATCTAGAGATTCCAGAACAATCAGAACAATGATGAACAGAAGAGAAAGGAAGCAATATCTAGATACTTCCAGAGAGTAGGACAGGAGGTCTGCTGGTTTAAAGTAGGGTTTGGGTCAGTTTTTTATGCATTTTTTTATGTATTCATGGAAAAATCACTATAATATATATATATATATATATATATATATTTCAGTTTCAACAACTCATTTTGTGAACACAATCATCTTTGAACCGAAACCGGTGAGAATCTGTGTGTCTTGGTCTACACGCTTGGAGAGGAAACAGAGAGTAAACAATGTCGGGTCAGGTTTGGTTTCAGGTCCTGCAAAACAGCTCCATTTATGACTCATCAGTCCACCGAATATTCTCCCAAAAGGTTTGAGGATCATCAAGGTGTGTTTTGGCAAAATTCAGACGAGCCTTAATGTTCTTCTGGGTTAGCAGTGGTTTTCGCCTCACCACTCTTCCATGGATGGCATTTTTGGCCAGTGTCTTTCTGATAGTGGAGTCATGAACAGTTACCTTTATTGATGCAAGAGAGGCCTGCAGTTACTTGAATACTGTCCTTGGCATTTTTGTGATTTCATGGATGAGTCGCTGCTGTGCTCTTGGATGAATTTTGGAAGGTCGGCCACTTCTGGGAAGGTTCACTACTGTGAAAAGTTTTCTCCATTTGGAGATAATGGCTCTCAATGTGGTTCTTTGGAGTCCCAGAGCCTTTGAAATAGCTTTGTAACCCTTCCCAGACTGATGTATTTCAATCACCTTTTTCCTCATAATTTCTGGAATTTCTTTAGACCTTGGCATTGTGTGCTACTGGGTGAGACCTTTTAGCCAACTTCATGCTACTGAAAAAGTTCTATTAAGATGTTAATTTGATTGAACAGGGCTGGCAGTAATCAGGCCTGGGTGTGTCTAGTCCAGCTGAACCCAAGTATGAATGCAGTTTCATAAATCATTTTCACACAGGCCCAGTTGGTATTGGATAACTTTTTTGCTTCAATAAATAACATTATCATTTAAAAACTGTATTTTGTGTTTACTCAGATTGCCTTTGTTTAATGTTAGATTTTTAAAACAATTTAGTATGATATATACACAAAAACAGAAGAAATCAGCATGGGGGCAAATAGTTTTCACAGAACTGTACATATATATATATATATATATATATATATATATATATATATATATATATATATATATATATATATATGTGTGTGTGTGTGTGTGTGTGTGTGTGTGTGTGCGCGCTGTGTATATATGTCAGTTTGTCAGTCGATTAAAATTTTTAATCGTGATTAATCACATATTTTTTGTAGTTAATCATGATTAATCACATATTTTGAAAATGCATAAATACATTTATTTCCACATTAGGAAAGAAAACAAAACAATATGTAACAATAAAATGCTTTATTAACATTTTCGAAACAAAGCCTTCCACAATATAATGTCACCTATTCAAGTCACATTAAACTTTTCCCAAAGTCTAATTGGGAGGTTTACTTATTAAAGGAATTAATCCCCATAGGTTGAGTATTCATTCATATTTTCATTCATTTCATATTTCTATATTCATAATTTTACATTTAAATTATGCTGTGTAAAAGCATTTATTCATGCTCTGTGAAAATACACCTAATTGCCAATTCAGATGCAGCTTCTGTGCCACCTTTGCTGTGTAAAGATGGCTTTAGTCCCCATAGGTTTAGTATTCATTGCAATGGGCATTAAATCTCTTAAACTCTCATCCTCCACAATATTAATTAAGCTGCGTTCATGATTCACATCAGAGCATCAACACCAGTGTCCAGTGCCGCTTTGAATCCACAGGAAAAGCGGAGGGATAGTTAAGACTTGGCATGCTTCAGTGGTAATTAAAATGCACTGGAAATACTTGATTTCTATCACAAGTCCCATTTAGGCTTGTTTTGTACATCAAATAATAGCGCTAATAGGTCCATTCTCCATCATTGACAGTGAAGCGCTGTTGTGGAGTGTGTGTCAGTGTAATGACTCTGGGCGGACACATCGCAAAGGTTTCGTAAAGGCTCGTAATATGTTGATTACTCAAGCTAATTTTAGATGGGGAAAAAACTTAATAGTCTAAAGGCACTCTGGAACCACATTAAATTGTCCTGTCACAAACCTGGCATAGCTGAACTATCGGAGTCATATCAGGCAAATGAAGATGAATTCTCTTTTTCTCCTGTGCATTTTAGTGAAAGATGCCGAAATTCATCAATACTGCTGCTTTCTGTATGTCTCAGGAAGACCTGTATACCTACATATTCATGCGATTATCTAATCCGCCAATCATGTGGTAGCAGTGAAATGCATAAACCCATGCAGATATGTGTCAGGAGCTTCAGCTGATGTTCACATCAACCATCAGAATGGGGAAAAAATGTGATCTCAGTGATTTCGACTGTGGCATGTTTGTTGGTGCCAGACGGACTTGTTTGAGTATTTCTGTAACTGCTGATCTCCTGGGATTTTCATTGCAAAAGTCTCTAGAGTTTACTTAGAATGGTGCCAAAAACAAAAAACATCCAGTGAGTAGTTCTGTGGACGGAAATGCCTTGTTGATGAGAGAGGTCAACGGACAATGGCCAGACTGGTTCGAGCTAACAGAAAGGCTACGATAACTCAGATGAACACTCTGTAAAATTGTAGTGAACAGAATAGCATCTCCGAATGCACAACAAGTCGAACCTTGAGGCGGATGAGCTACAACAGCAGAAAACCAGGTCAGGGACTTTATCTGGACCATAGTTTTCCTAATAAAGTGCTCAGTGAGTGTATATCTTTCATTCCGTCAAAACATTGACAACGTTTACATGCACTTAAGAAAATGGCTTATTCCAGGGTTTCGCAGAAAGTGGCATTCTGAAATGTCATGCAAACGCTGTTTATGGGACTAAAGGCTGTTAAGAGAAAGTGTTTTAACCTAGATCTGTCAGAATTAATGCGTTAACGCATGCGATTAATAAAAAAGTTTAATACATTAATTTTTCTTAATCGCGATTAACACATTTACTATTAATATAGCATAAACACTTATGTGAAGGGCGGAACCTTTGTAATGTGTCCACCCAGAGTCATTAATTTTTTAAATAAATTAGTGGTCCCATAGACATTCTGTGGTAATACTCTCATATGATAGAGCCGTGGAGGTTTTTATCTAAGTAAATAAAAGAATCTCTGACAGTGCTTCCCTGTCAGTGATAAAATGATGGAGAAAGGAGCTCTTAGTGCTATTTAATGTACAAAACAAGCCCAGATGGGGCTTGTAAGGCACATTTTAATTACCACAGAAGCAAGTCAAGTCTTAACAATCACCAAAACACAGAAAGAGACATTTTTGTCTGGAAGCACTTTTCATGGTGAGTTTAAAGCCTAGGCGTTGACGCTCTGATGCGAATCATGAATGCAGCTTCACAATTGCTGTAACAATGCTATTTTAACACACATGGTTTCTCTCAGAAAACACAGCTTATTTGTCCATGTTAATGCATAAATGGTGTTCTTATATGTTTTTGAAGAGTGCGCATGTGCGTATGTGCTCAAATGCATCGGGGGATCCCACAGTGCAAGCCGCTTTTGTATCTTCAGAAGCCTTCGCGCAATAAACGGTTTTCTGGTGTATGTGTTAATGAGCTATTATAATTTTATATCTGCAAAAGTTATTACTCCACCCCCCGCGTAACTGTTAATGACAGCTCTATATTGTCGAATCAACGTGGTTCAAACAATGGATGTGCAGCATAGTTACTACAGTTTCGAGAAACTGTTGAAACTAGCTAGTTAATTTCTCCAACGATGCACCATACTGTGGTGGTTAAGCAGTGAGTTACATCGTTGTATAGGAAATGCACCCCGAGTCGGGTTACAGGGCCTCGTTCATGGGCTGGATTTGGACTTCAATTTAATTACCATTGTAACGTCTGTGTAAGATCAGTGATGGCTAATTACACTTTGTTTGAAAAAAACTTTGTTTGAAGAAAAACCTTTTAGCCTTTTGACATTTGCATATAAATTACTGACCTGGTCTCCACGTTTACATTTATATGGGTGCTAAATTGCAGATGGTCTTTATCACTATACAAAAGGACGCTAAAACAGGTCTCCTCTGAAGTGTCTCCATCAAGCTTCAAACACATTCCACAGAAAGGGAGGTGACTGACCCCCCCGTGCCAGGCACCAGAGCAGTTGTCTGTCTCCAGTAATTCCAATACACGTCACACACACACCTAAAGACATTTTCTCTATTTAGGCCATAGTAAGCAGTTATAAATGTATCTGCTATGTGCATGTGTTGTATGTATATTCCCCTATCATATTAACTTAGTTAAAACCCTTTACTTGTATTAGTTAGACGTTAAATGCCTATATTCAAGTGTATGAGTGTATCTCTGCTTTAATATCGTCTGGAGGTTACCTTCTTGGTATCAAAATGATCTTCCCTTTATTTCTCACACAATAATGTACACCATGTGATCGTGAAATGCATCGAACAATTCTTACTATGTTTTGAATTAAAAGCTGCACTAGCGGTCCAGATCAGCAATAAAATGCGAATGGGCCATAAACGGAGACAAAGGATGTTTCTCCCGCTCAAAATGCATGCCTCTGATTGGCCACTCCACCCACAAAATGGGTGCGGCAATGAACTATCAAAACTCCAGAGCGCAAAGAAATCATCGCTCAAAACTCTTCTTCTTGAGACCAACCCACTCCAAAACTCTCTCTTGAGTTTAACCTTCTGGCAGTGTTTACCTTCAAGTAACTTTGTGGATTTCCTGTGGACTTCTTCAACTCACTCCTAAAGAAATCGTCGAGAACCTCGTCTACCGCATCAAGACTCTTATTCAGCAACAAACCAATGCAAGTAACCATTTACAACTGATTAGATGCGCGTTTAAGTTTGAACCCCTTTTAAGGTGAATTGTGCCTCTGATGATTCTCATTTAGGTTGTGGTTAACTGATGTGAAATATTGCCATTCTGTGCTCTCTCTCTCTCTCTCTTTTCCTTACATTCCTTCATTCTATATATGTATGTTTTGCTTAGTTTGTTTGTATGTTAGTTATAGTTTCATTTATTAAATCCCTTATATTCACGATTGATTGTCTCTGTGGTCCGCTCATAATTCAAAGTCACTGAATGTTGCTCCTTGCTACATGCTAAACTACTGCTAGCACTGTATAAGTAGGAAGGCTATTGTTCCTTGGCCAGGAAAGTAATCTTCCTAGAATTGATAAATAATTATATTGTCTGCTCGCTGGACGGACGGATCAAGTAATTGTAATATCGATTCTGCTACAGTTAATTCTAAGATCTAATCTAAATATTTATTATTAATTATAACCAGTTATAATTAATTATAAATAATTCCCTTTTAAGCTAATTTGCTACACCATGCAGACCTCTAGTCCTAAAGTTGAATAGGAAGAAGAAGATCAGAGCCATCAACACATATTCCCAGCCAATCAGAAGATATCAAGACCAGAGGCGACATCAAGAACAGAGTACATCATAAAATCCAGCACATAGAAACAACATCAGTGCCACCATCCTGGATAAAACATCCAGAATACATCAGAAAAATGACCTCCAATGATAAACAGACAGAGAGAAGAAGAAATGAGAAACAGAAAGGAGAGGACAAAAAAGAGAGGACTGAAATAAATAAAGGAAGAGCAAGGCAAAAGAAAAGTCCTAGTTTCCTCTTTGCAACCAGGCAAGGCTCTGCTGCTCATGTAATTTTTTACAGTGCACCTCAGCAAATGCAGCAGTCTGCTAATGGGGTCAATGGGTATGTATGTTTGTTTCTCCCACTCTCCCCATGTCTTCTCCACCTCAATGTTAATGAGCCAAATATGCACTCAAGCACACAGGCCTAAACATCTGTTCTGGGAAGAATCCATACTGTAAGTCATTCCCAACAGAACTTTTCAACAGGCCATGCCATGTTCTCAGTGCATGATTTACACTAGGCCAGAGTGTGGTCGTAACCAGAAGGTGAGTCTGCACTAATGGGTTTAGAGAGTTAACCAGCAACAGCTAAGCTCAGCCCCTGTAGCTGTATTTGACCTTTGACCTCAGCAAAAGCAAGGGCCATAGACACCTGTGCGGGGAAAGCAAAAGGTCTGACCTTCCATGAAGTCATTCTCTGAAGTCCGCAACAGCAAAGGTCAAGAGGTTGACCTCCGCCTTGGCAGGGTGACCCCCCGTGATAGGCCACTTGACCCCGCTTACTGTGGAGTCCACAGGGGCCCAACCACCTCTTGGCCACTGCAGAGTGCCACTGACAAATGAGGTCAGGCCAGAGGAGAGAGATTTATGTCTCTATACACATACACACACACATACATACATACATAATAGTCTGCAGCTCTGCAGAAAGAAGACATATAGCCAACCACTATTACAGCAAACAGTGAATATGTGTGTGTGTGTGTGTGTGCGTGTGTGTGTGTGTGTGTGTGTGTGTGTGTGAGAGAGAGAGAGAGAGAGAGAGAGAGAGAGAGAGAGAGAGAGTTCTGCTGTAACTAAAGGAAACAAAAGTAAACAAATCTTAAGGTATCTGAAGCTGACTTTGCAATGAAAAATTCTACTTCAAGTTTCAGCAGAGCCACAGCCAACATTACTGTGATAAGTCAAAGTCAGGAGTGTGTATCTGTATGTGTGAAACAGTGTTGAGGAAGCTTCTTTAAAACAGTACATTGCCAAGCTACAAGGTCCTCATAATTTAAAGTAGTTAAACTGCAGTTAAGCTACTCTTTCGAAAAAAGTAGTTAGCGTCATTAAAACTATTACTAAAAAGTAGCTAATTGCATTTTCAAAAGAATAGCTTGATGGTAGCTTTTAAAATATATATCTATCTGATGATATATTTGATGATATATGCTGTTATGCTACACTACGACTTATTGGAAAAAGTAGCTTCTTGCAGAAAAAGCTTTACTATTTTGAAAAAAGCTTTAAGTACTGTAGCGCTACTGAAAAATATAGTTACGTTTATAGCGTTGCTACTTGTAAAGTAGAAATGGTGGTGCTCTCTCCGTCAGGTATGTACCTGAGCTGAAGGTCACAGCAGACTGGAACTCCAATGCTGGATGCATAATAACAACAGCACACTCACAACTCAAATACTGAAACACATACTCACACTTCCGTTTGTAAAATTAGCGTCTAAGTAGCAAATGAGCAATAGCTGTCCCACTCTAGCTGCGTCCGCATACTTATTTATTCTTTTTAGCCCAGCTCAGAAACATATAAATAAATAAATATACACACATATCAATCTATCTCTATCTTCCTTGCTCTCTTCTTCTCTTTAAAGTGATGCTGTGGGCTTTTACCGGAATGGTGCTCGGGCACAGGGATCATTTATAACTGAGCGGCGGTGCTAATGCAGCTTCCCCGATGTTTTATTCATGGACTTTTATTATTATGGCCCCACTTAAAAAGGTGAGCCTGCGCTCAAGCCTAGCCGGTCCTCCCCACCCCACGTATCTATCACCCTGACAAGAGTGTCTTCTTCTGGAAGTCTTTCAGAAAACTTCAAACAGAGTCGCTATTGATTTTTTCGCCCAGCCCTCTTCCTCCCTTCTCCCCACACCTCCGTCACTACCCTCCACCTGGGCACCAGCATATATCTTGTCTGAGAGTTTGAATAGAGAAAAAAAGGGAGTTTGAGAGAGAGAGGGGAGGGAATGGACTTGGCATAATGATGGCTAAGATGGCAGCTTGTTTGTTGTTGTGTCTCTGACCTCAAAGGGAGCTCAGAAGTACAGAAGTAAAGTCTGGATACATGAATCTAATTATGACAAATTGAGGGACTGAGATGAATTCAAGGAATGATATTAGTTGACTGTTTGGAAATATGCTTTCACATGAATAAGTGAACTTTGAGTTACCTTATATGCTGGTTAAACTAGAGTCACATAAACCTTAATCTTTAAACTTTAAACTTTGAAATTGCAGAGATATTACAAACAAGATGAAGACACAGCACTGACTAAAAAGCTGTGGATTGACAACAGCACCTCTTTCGTTCATATGAGATTCATTTATGAAGAAAAGACTTAAAGAGATTTAAATAGTTAATTAAGTGTAGAATTGACACATACATCTCCCCCTCATTCCTCAAGACAGCAAACTGTTGTAAATGCCTAACTAAACTTAACTTAACTAATAATCCAGCTAGAGGTCTATTCAGATGAGAAAGGACACAGTTACTTATTTATGAATGGTTCAGCTTTCAATGGCAATAATAGACCCTGTTTCCTCGTAATACAGTCTTTATTTAATCTGAGAGATAACTTTGTTGCTTTTGTACTGGTTGCATTACATAGGAGACATAAAAAAAAGATATTTGTTCACTTTATCTTTTCCTTAAAAGCTTTAAGCCATAACACTTCAATGGCTAATTTTTGGCCTTTGATGACAGCACGATTTATAGCTTCTGTTACTTTTCTCTGCATGGCACATGAGTTTGCAGTGGTATGATTTAATCACTAGTTAATTAATAAGTGAGTCATTTGAAAAAAATAAGAGGTTTAGGAAAGAAACTTATGGTTTACAATAACATCTCTCCTGGTTTTGGATTGATAGGGAGATGTAGATCTTCATCTTTACCCCCTTTTTACCTTTCAGTGAGGTTGGTCTGCTAGCTTGGATTTTTGTTTGTTTTCTTTTGGCTAATTCTCCTCCTTATAGAATCAAAATAAAATCCAGACAGACTGATGCCCTGGTGGTGATGGTGAACTAGAGTATGTAATGGTTGTAACATAAATTGGGGGCTTGTCCAAGATTTATGTCCTCATTACTGACATGTTAATATTTTATGGACATTGACTTTATGGGCACATATACTTTTAATAATTCAAATAAAACACATCTGCCAAATCAGGTACAGTATAACACTATTTTATTCAGAAAGCAATTCTTAAATTAAAAAATTGGCTGATCAAATGTTGGTAGCAGTTTTCAAATTTATTTCCTAAAAACAAATTCAGCAACAGTTGATTGCTTGGACATAAAGTGGTATACATATGTATTTGGTTTGATCTACTTGATTTGAGCTCTATATTCCACCTTAAAATGGTTAATTAATATAGACTACCTGTATATAATATTACACAGATGGAATCTGCAGATTTTTTTTTAAATATTTAAACATAGTAATATGTGTTAAATGGAGCTTTGAGTACTATACTCTTTGATAGCTGAAAGCATCATGAAATTAGCCAAAATATATAATAAAACACGCAAGAGGTGGGGAATGCGAAAATGTAACAATTTTGCATGCGCAGATTCCATCTGGGCCATAATAGAAGTAAACTGAAGTAGAGGTGGAGTTGGGAAAGCAGAAGAATTGTAACAAGAGTGAGGTAAACAGCTTTTTATATACCCTTGCATTGTGATTGACAGGATTAAATGAACATGCTCCTCTCTAACTTTCGTTTAGAACTTTCTGGTTGTCCTTAACACTCAATTTTAATCGCTTTTTCTATTAGAGACTTTTTGGTATTTAGTCTTTAAAAGTCTAATGGAAGTAAATTAGTCTTATACATGTCTGCTAAAACATTTTACCACAGAAAAAATGCTTTTCCTTTTCTGTCACCATATTGTTAGTGCTGTTATTCACCTCTCAAACACACTGCCTCCGGCACCTTACCTCTTTCGGTGTTTGTGTGCAGCATCTGTGTTTTTCTGCATTTGTTTATCAGGACTACGCTCTTTAGTTTCTTGTCTCTTACTTTGGACTGCAGAGGAAGTGTTTATAGAGCTGTGCTTCTCGCAACTGGTGGCAAACACCCCTACAGGAGCATAAATTAGCGCCCATACCAGCAATGCAGCCAACCCTGGGACCCCAGCAAGAGGTATCAATATGGGGCGTAAAGCAAGCTGCGACCCTGATTGTGGCAGGCCAAATGTTCAGACAGAGATGTAACCTTTTACAGCTGTAAGGCCCTCCCACCCCTCCAGCTTCCCACATTAAAATGCGACACAATCTTTTTCTCTCACACATTTTCTCTTACTCATCTTCACTTTCTTCAAACCTTTCCCTATCTTCCATCTCATACACACAAGCCCTCTCTGCATATGATTAATTGTATGAAAATTTTATGCAAAAAAATAAATAAAAAAAAAGGTGAGAATGTAGACAAAGGAAAGAAAACAGGAGGAAAGGGGTGAACAAAACACATGCGACACCAAACAAACGCAAACCGATTAATATTTCATTCTAATTGAAATATTCATATGTATTGCCAAGCTGAGACCTTTTATCAGTCCTTTGAGGGGTGGGGAACATGGAGTAATGGGCCAAGAGGAGGGCTGGGTATTCCACTACTGTGGGTTTAAACTCCCAAATGTCAACCTGATGTGGCACGACAGGGTAGAAGACAAATACACAGGAGCTCCCACAAATGCAGAACAGTCATAATTCAAGGCTCGAACCCCTGTTTCACCAAAGTAGGCTTTTTTTTTATTATTCATCTGAAGATAGTGGATCAGGTTTTTTTTTTTGTTGTTGTTGTTCTAATCCAAAGCATTTTGAACAACTCATAAGTGTGCTACAGAATTCTGTACAGGTGTCTGCATATTTAGCTATAGTTTGGGGACAACATTATCTCCAAAAGTGAGCTAAATCTGACAAAACCTCTCTTTGGGGACATTGTCATTTTAAATAATAATAATAATAAAGACGATTAATACATTTAAGTATTTTAATACTAAAAATGCAAAACATTTTTGTTTAGGGTTAGCATTAGTCTACAGTAATTTTAATTAGCTTTGCTATAAAGTCTAGGAATGGGAATTGTAAAGAATCTAGCTATTCCTGTTCCGATTCCTCTTAACAATTTCAGTTTAAAAAATATATATATCAGTTATATATATATATATATATATATATATATATATATATATATATATATATATATATATATATATATATATATATTAGTACTTTTGAGGAGGAATTATTTGGAAATAAGAAATGCAATTCTTATTGCATTTACTGCTCTCAGCCTGTTGCCAAATTATGAGAAAATTTCAGATTTCGACAGAGCATATATAACAAATCAGGAATACATTTCTTGTTTACACAGACTTTTTAGAGGCATAAATGCAATCCAATTATTGATCCTAACTAAATATTATATCAAAATTCTAAAAACAAAAAATATATTTACATAATATATTTAATTTATTCATTATTTTATAAAGTTCCACTGATTACAACAAAACTCATCTGTATCTTTAACTACACTGAAAAAAATAAAAAATAAAAAAATAAATTATATATATATATATATATATATATATATATATATATATATATATATATATATATATATATATATATATATATAGTAATAAGCTGGTGTTCCCAGCATGCATGCAGCATGTTCTTGTTTTGTGAAGTCTGAAGTTCATTTTCTACTCAAAATTACCTATTCATGATCAAAAGAATTATCTATTGATTGTTACCACCATCATGTTTTGTGCACCAAGTGTTGAGGTCTGCATGCGCAGCTTTGGATCATGTTTCTATTGCCATTAAACAAGGTGATGTTGTAAAATATACTACATAGCAAAAACTGAGCTTCCCTGTGCAAGGCTTCCATGTGTCATGTTGTACATGACTAAGTATGTTAAAAAAGCACTGAAATGTTAGTACACTTTTAAAAGCATGGCCTAATTTAGTGCTACATTGCTTAAGTAAAATGTACTTGAAACAGAGTATTACAAAGTAAGATTTACTTAAGAATTTCTTATTAAAGCCAACAAGAATTCTGTGTAGCCTTTAGATCGGGGTTCTCAACAGGGGCGGTACCGCCCCCCAGCGGGTGTTCAAAGGATGCCAGGGGACGCTAAGAGCAAATTTGTAGAGGGGGGCGTTAGGTTACAAATGGGGGGCATTTATCAGTCATAATAATCAAATTGTCAATAAATCTATCGTCAAGTTCATCTTTGCATTAAAACGTTTATCTAGACTTAGAGTATATCAGTTGGTTCTCAATTATACGGATTGGAATGCATTTGTACCACGGTACATCTGATTTTGAAGTCTAGTGATGCATCTAAAGTATCTGGTTTAGCAGCGTCACATACACAGATGGAGGCACAACCTCACCTGTATGGCTCTGTAGATAGATACAGTTCAATGGACAGAGCAGCGGGAGCGCAAAACTCTTAAAGCTTGAGCTCTTAAACTCACAGCTTTGCAAGAATCAGTGAGAAGCAAGGCGCGAGAAGCGGAAACCATTTAAATTCGGCAAATCATTTTACATCACCACCCTTGAATTTAATATAGTAATACTATCTGTACTTTAGGCAGAAATAGATTGATAACAAATATTATCATATCACTACTTCAGCTCTATTAAATTTGTCATAGGCTACATTAGGGGACTGATGGAATATAATTAATTTTTTTAAACAACTTATACATATTTCTATTTTGTATTTATTGTTTTTACATGTGTTTAGAGTAGGACTACTGTTTATAATTACAAAAATGCCATAGTTTGTTTTATAGAAATCATGTTACATCTAACCATTGTAGTGAAGAAAATCCATGATTCCATGAGTTTACTATGGTCTTGTTACAAACACCACTGTTAAAACAATAAAAATAAATAGTAATGAATAAATTAAAATTTTCAAAAAGGCAAATGTAAAATATATGAACAACATCACTTTTATTATTAGTTTCTGTCTTTGCAATTTCCTTTTATAGGCCCCAGACAAAACTTTAAAATGATGCAATGCATTGAAGTTGCATTGAGCAAATTAAGCAAATAACACAAATATTGAGTTTTGTGTTTTATGTTATTTTTTTTTTATACAACAAAGTCTCTGCTTTCAAATTATGTCACATAATTTTTATGCTTTAGATTAAAATATGGTCTGTTAAATTTACTAGCAATTTCTGCATGGAAATAGTCTTCTAGGTTTTTTAAGTAAACCTCACCCCAAATATTTTTCAGTGTACACATTGTCATATGAACAACTAGTCAGTAACTGCACTGCCTGATTGAAGTCTAACAAGCCTTAATTACAACATTACAAAACACAGTAAGACTTCTTATTTCGTTTAGAGTGGAATTGATTAATTTATCGAGTTGATTAATTTAAAAAATCACTTGTTAGGGAATCAGACTACACTGTTAGCAGCGTCCCGCTGTAGAATCAGTAAGGGAGCAACACTGCCGCTGAATTGTGCTGCAGGAAACATGCTGTCAGAGTATTGTGGTACGATGTTCAGTCAGCATCAGCGGAAACGTTTGCTTGCATGTAAGCTAATAATAAAACAGCGACATTCAGTAGCCAGTAAATAACCTTAAACCATGATTCGCTTTACTCCACACTTTGTTTCCTTGCTATAAAACACAAGCCTCAACATCAATTAAAAAAAAAATTAAAAAATTTTTATTTTATAGGAAGAGATACATAAATACAAGTATGTGAATTGTGGAGCAGAGTGTCAGTAGTTTATCAGGCTATGCTTATGTGTTGTTGGTGAATATGCAAAGACCAACAAGTACACTGTATCAAATGGTTAAGTACATAGTAGTTAAGGCCACCTAATATAAAGTGGGACCGTTATTTCTAATGTATGTTGCTGAATCTTTATGAGGTGTCTGGATGGCTCATTGTTCCTCATTGTGGTGTTATACCCACCAACATCCAACGCGTCTACCTGTGGTCCCCTGAGGTGGACTCACGGTATGAGAAAATGCATCAGGAAAAATCAATGCCTCGTCTTCCTTTAAGTGCTCAATATTTTTTGTTTCTCAACAAAGGCGGCATGCCGTAGCTTTAATTCAATGCACCAATCAAAGATAGCGTCATGTCTAATTTTGGCCCTGAGTAACTTGTTAGTGTTGTGACCTCATTCCAAAGAGGGGGGCATGGGGGCCATCACTCACATGTGACCTCCCCCTGCTTCCACCACCCCGGTCCCGGCTGTCCCCCGAGTCAAGGACAAGAGTAATTGACATGAAACTTTCAAAAATTAGTTTGACCACGTGTGCCACTTATGGATGGGCTTCCCACCACTCCGCTGGGATCATTTGTTACTCAGCCCTGATTGGCCCTGACAAAACAATACCTTAGAAACTCACCAAAGTAAATTATGGGCTTGGTAAATGGCCAGGGGGGAACGGTGGCCGGGGCCCTAGAGCGTTGGCATGCCGCCAGTCGCAAAACAAAGTAATGCGCTTTTGATATTAATAACTGAGAGGATATTGATCTGTACTGTGGAAGAGCCCTCGGCGAGCCATCCGAGAACGGCCCGAGGATGGCTCCTTGAGGCACTTCCACTCTCCCTGCTGAAAGTCACTTCTCCTGTGGGGCCATTTCATTTGAGTGTCTTTAATTACATTAAATGGATTCCATGGGAAAGGGAGAAACTGGGGGGAAGAGGGGTGGGGATGGAGAGATTGTGAGAGACTGGTGAGAGAGGAAAGCACATGACAGAGAAGTGTGGTGGAATAAGTCACTCCCAACATCCACGTCGTTTACTGCACTGTCAACGCTTGTGTCCATCTCATCCGCTTTCTTTTTGTTCAAATAGATTTTTTGCTTCTGCACTCAATAATGCAATGCCCTGTGTTTACAAATGGATAGAAAGGAAGGCAGAAGAAAAAAGGCAACATGCAGCAGGGAGATATCAAGGGCATGCTGAAAAAGAGAAGGGCACTAGAAAACAGATAATCTCATCCAATCACATCTTTGAAACAGTTATAATTTTTCTAAGATAAACATATATCATTTCATTGCTATTATTATTTGCATGGCATTAATTAAAGTTTCTTAGACCAACTGGCTACGTACACACAGTCAGTAT